>NC_140183.1:49124032-49459168 GCF_963971535.1 Notolepis coatsorum | reverse complement strand
GAAGTCCCGGTTCGGTACGGGTTTTCGGTACAGTGGGGGAAAGTTTGGCTTTCCATGTTCCATCTCAGGGTGATGTAGTGTGCAGTAACTAATTGTACTTGTAGGCTGTCAACGAATATTCTATATTGAAATTAATAATCGATGTTTAAATAAAAAATTATATTAGATTGTGAAAAAAACAGCCCCCGTGGGCGGTTGTTAGTGGTTACATACCGTTGTATTCGTTCGGTACACAGCCGTATTGAACGGTTCGCAAAAAAAAAATAAAAAATAAAAATGTTATTGTCTTTTACATTTTTTATGAAACTACTGTATATTTGTATGTCTCTAAATGTTATGATGAATTGAAAATGGAGGACCCTTATGTAAAAAAAAAAAAAGTCTTTTTCTGGTCTTCATCCTCCAGTCTTAGCACTGTTGTTGTATTGAGCTGTCTGTATTGTACCCATTCTGCAATCTGTTAACGTTTTCAATCAATCAGACAAATGTATAGAAAAGCTTTTATTATAACCATATAACAAAAAATTATATAATTGTTAATGCAAATGTTTTAGCCCTATGCTTGACTATTATTTTAGGCATGGCAACAATAAATAATAATAATAAAATGAATAAATAAAAATATTAAATAAATAAATAGGCTACATGTCTCTCTTGTTTGGTGTTACAAATTGTGTTCACCGATATGAACATAGGCCTCTTTACTTACTTAAAAAAGGACAACATCAAGAAATTAATGGTATTTCACCATGCCATGTGTGTTTTTATATATTTTATAATGCTCATGATTATTGCTGAAGTCTTAATACCCACTGGCTTTCATAACCTAACAAACTAACTTGACTAAAAAGGACTAACAATTGTATGAGTTTTAAGAGTTTAAGAGACAGCACTCACTGTATCTCTCACAACAAAGCTCCATGTTCTCCAGTAATATCTCCATAATCTGAGTTTGCAATGCATGTGTCGTGTCAGGACAACAGAACAATTTGGAACATTGATCTGCATGAGAGAACCACAACCAACTTACCGTAGCTAATAACGTTAGCTCCCCGCCAGCCACGAGTAGGCTACCAGCCAGGCCCGGACTGGCCATCGGGAGCACCGGGAGTTTTCCCGGTGGCCTGGCCTGCACAGATAAAAAAAAAAATTATATAAAAAAAAAAAAGAAAAAAATTTTGCAGGCGATTGTTTCTAGTCGTGGCGGCAGCGCGGCGCGATAGTTAGATAACCTAGATGGGTGGGGAACAACCAGGATTTCACTGTCTGCCACAGAGTTGGAGAACTATCTGACTCTCTCTCTCACGGGCCGGTGATCACTCACACACAATGGAGCCGTACTGCCGCTTGTGATTGGTGGAGGCGGGACCAGGCGATACAACTGATTGACAGCGGAGGCGGCGAATGGAATGGCAGACGGCACTCAGATGCAGAATAACAGCCAGGCAATGAGCCAGGTAGTGAGGGACTCGGGAGACATACAGTAGAGCGAAAGTCAATTAACATTGATGTCAAGATGGACAGTGGAAGAAAGAGAAGGGTGGAGGAGAGAGGGATAAAACAAAGAAAAAGAAAGGCCCTTACAGGAGAGAGTGGTTAACTGTATTATAATAGTAAATAGAAAAATATGTTGTGCTCTTGCTTTTTTCTTTTTGAAGGTGGAGAGAGAGAGTAGCATTGCTAGTGCCATAACAGTTTTATTTGAGGTCCATAACAGTACATTGTACTAAGCAATTGTTGGCTCATTAGTTTGTGATTCACAGCACTCAAATTCACCAGAATGCAGGAAATTAAGTCTTTGTAACAAAAAATTTCCTGGTGGGGACCCCCTAGACCCCCGCTTAAAAATTGGCCTGACTGGGGCTATATTTCGCGCTATATCTCCCGGTATGAATTATTTCCCCAGTCCGGCCCTGCTACCAGCGCTCCACAGGAGTACCAAACGAGGCATAATGATTTTACTGCAACAAATGTTATAATAAAAGCTTTTATATACATTTGTCTGATTGAAAACTTTATTAACAGATTGCAGAATGGGTACAATTCAGTACGGGCTCTCTGAGCAAAGGAAGGAAGTGAGAGATATGAATGAGTAATGCTTGCTATCTGGTCGGGTAAAAATGCTGATGTTATTGAACGTGTAACTATATAACGTTAATGCCACAAAACGAATGCCTTTGTTGATTATAAGTACCTTTGATGCAGTAGCATGTGTGTGTGTGGGGGCGGGGTTGTGCAGGTCGCTTGATTGAAACTTTTTTCAAAGTTTGAACGTGTGGACCAGATTGACGCGACACAAATTGACGGATATTTATCGGCCACTGCCATCGGCAAATTTGAGCTTATCGGCCGACAGGCCGATGGCAGTCAACAAGGCACTTATCGGCCGATACCGATACCCGACCGATATATCGGTGCACCCCTAATTTCCAACATACAATTTGTGGCTGCACAATATTGACAAATTATCCTATATTGACAGATATTAGAGTTGCACTGACCTGTGATATATTTTATTTTGTTTAGCGTTAAGGCTGTGAAGAGGGTTGAGTACTGCATGATTTATAAAAATTTAATTACTTTATTATTTAGTTACTAATACCTTAATGTTGATTAATTGCTGTTTTTCTGTATCTCTCAATCAAAGCCAGATGTGAAAACAGACAGAAAAGATGATGATCTTTCCTTGAACTTGGTTAACTCTTACAAAAGACGTTTATATTTATAGAAAGAACAGACATGATCACCTTACACTGAAAAACGCACAGGTTTTGTCTTTGAAGATGTGGCATAACACATAAATCTAAATCTCTAACATAAACAGACACATATACTAGCTTCACACACACACACACACACACACACACACACACACACACACACACACACACACACACACACACACACACAGACACACACACACTTACAGTAGAAATCATCTTTTCTTAGATCAAAGGAAGCACACATTCTAATGCAAAACTTGACAGGAAATACATTTGGGTCCAAACTGTTCCCTATCTAGCCACAGAACACATTGTTGTTCCCTGGTGCGCCAGTAACTCTGTTAATGGCTCTTTGAGAAATAATTTATTTTTATATTTTCAGTAAAGTGTGATTAAAAAAAGCAATGTGTGTTTGGTGTTCTTTCACAAGACCTCAACTCACAGACAGAACCCTTCTTTTACAAACTGCAGGGTATTTTTCCTCCACAGCTGCAAGGTGTTTGAAAGACTTCTAGTGACTGTTTAATATATATAATGGTAGATTGTTAGAATATTTCCCACTGGACTTCCTAGCGATGAACGCTATCATATAGTATTACACTACATAACTTATATATTCCTTTTATTACTAAGAATTTCAAACATTCTTAGTAATAAAATTTTTAATGTCCTCTTTGTGCGTTCAGTAAAAAGTTATCCAGTTGCAAGCTAGCCTAGCTTAGCACAAATTAATACAGTGAATACAGACCAGCTAGCCTAGCTGTTGGTCAAAAACACCTCTCCCAGAGTTTTAAGCTAGGCTAGTGGTCCATATTTGCTTCCATTCATTTGTGCTAAGCTAGGCTAGCTTGCAACTGGATAGCTTTTTACTGAATGCACAGAGTATCTAGCTTCTTGTCTGGCTCTGGAAAAGTGCATTTCCCATAATGTTGCTGTGTTCCTTTAAGCTCACTTTTCAGAAACACTTCACTTAAGCCAAATCAAGTGTGTTCTTTTAATTTGGTTCGATTGGTAGCACTACTGCCTTTCATGCTCACAAGCACATGACTTGGTGAAGGTTTCAGCCTCTGAGAAGCAACACTCCTTGCTAGCATGAACGACACCTGTAATATTTGTAATATAGCCTAGATATCGCACTCTTACATATTGCAATATCAATATGAATGCAATATATTGTTCAGCCTTAATACAGTTGCAACACTTTTATAACACTCAAGTAATTCATTTCCACTCAGACTATGATTGATGATATGATGTAGCCTATCACATGAACAGTATCCTGGGGCATCACATGATAGTTTTAAGACCCGCCTGGTTCCAGACACATTTGAGCATGATTAAATGAGATCTGTGTTTTTACTTTTGAGGAAACATTTTAGAGAAATAAATGCAAAACTACATCTTTCCAGGAAAGGGTTCATTGCATTTGAACACCAGTCTCGAGGGAGCACTGTCAAACTGAGAAGACAACGTTACGAAACCTAAATAGTCAAAACAACAGACATTATACACTATTGGAATTATATATTCATGATTACCGGACTTAAACGCTGTAGTTTTCGGGTTTTGTCAAGGGTTGCATGTCAGAGTAGTTGTCGGTAGTTGTGCTCTTGTGATTGGTCTAAGCCTGGGTTAAGCTTAAAGCTTAAGGATACTGTAGTTACCATGGAAACAAAGTAAAGTAATCTATACCTTCATCAAAGATTATGAACATACACCCCCGGATCCATCTGCTTTACTTTCTAGACCAGGGGTGGGCAATTATTTTTCCCGGGGGGCCGAATGAGCAACTGAAAATATGTTGGGGGGCCGGGCCAAAATTCCAAACTCAATTATGCATAATATACATTTTATTTCTATATAGAAAGCAGTAAATGGCATTGTTTTGACCCCTGGTAAGAGTGTATGTTATTATTTGGCAATTAAAAGGTGAGGTTAGCTTTCAAAAATATAATTTATTCAAATAGAATTTATTTCCAAAATGATAAACAAAATGTGAAACATTAATAACAAAGGGCATTTTGAGTTTCATATACTATTGAAACAAGGATTTTCTTAGCTTTCTAAAGACATCACATCATCTTATAGCAAAAATAAACAAGACATGTCACTGAACTGTGTAAAGAAAAGTGTCCTAGTTTTGTAGCCTTTTTTACTTTACATGCCTATATTAAACATTTAATGTTTTCAGAACTGTGCAAAAAAAAGAAAAAAAAATATCAAGTGTTCATTTCACTTGTTATATTTCCACATTTTAGTGTTCTTCAGTTCTTTTTTTTTCATTCAGTGTGAGAAATCCAGTCTCTGTTGAGCTTTAACAAGTCCATCAAAGTCAGGTTGCATGTCTGAGGTGGAGATGCGAAGCACAGCTGCCAGATGTTCATCAGTGAGAGAGGATCTGTACCTGGACTTGGTAAACGTCATGACTGAGAATGTCTGTTCACATATGTAGGTGGATCCAAAGAGAACCAACATCTTCTGAGCATGTCTCCTAAGCATATACTGTGCGTGTGAACGTTGACATAAAAAAAAAAAAAAAAAAAAATTAAAAAAAAAATTAAAAAAAATTAAAAAGATTTTTATTTTATTTTTTATTTTATTTTATTTTATTATCATGTAATCTTTCGCGGGCCGGTCAGAATCGGCCGTACAATGCCCAGGTCTGTTCTAGACGGATGGGAGAGGGCAGACGAGAAAAGAATATAACCTCTCTCACTTGAAACGTGAAACCCCTGTCAAGGAAAGTACATCTGGTAACAAGAGGGCCAGTCTGAATGGCAAGCTAGCAGATCAGAGAGAGAGAGAGAGAGAGAGAGAGAGAGAGAGAGAGAGAGAGAGAGAGAGAGAGAGAGAGAGAGAGAGAGAGAGAGAGAGAGACTGAACAAGAGAAAGAGGTAACCAAAAAAGAGAGAGAATGATGATAAATTCATATGAAGCTGTGTGCATGGAGACTCGGAGAGATACAGGAGGGATAGAGGAATAGAGAAGACTAGTCTTACAGCTGTGGGAGCTGACTCCCCTCCGTTCACACTCACTATGAATTATTAATGAACACGGAGCCAATTAATTCAGTGCACAGGGAGGGGTAGATGAATTGCCCAGCATGTGTCCCCCAAGATAACCTCCGGAGAGGACAAGAGGGGTGCCGGATTTAGAGCGGGAACCAAATCGGACTGTAACAGACAACAACACAAGGTGAGGTTTGTTAAATTGCATTATTTTCAGTTCCGGGGTTCAGAATTATTTGAAATATTACACCTACTGTATGTCTATGCATATTACGAATTACGAGGACATTTGGGATATTTGTAATATGAAAACACAACTACTAGGTCTAAGTAGTTTGTCGTGTCTTGTTTTTAGGCTAGACAAAACAAAGCGTTCTTCTCATCATAAAGGCCTCTGCATATGATCATCAGCAACATTGCTTTGCGCTGGCCAAGCTATTGTTTTCCTACGGGGAGAGCGGTTCCACCCAACTATGCGAAATTGGCAAAAGTTCAAATTATTTAAATTTTGACCTTGGGTGCCACTGACCTTACAAAGCACCACCAATGAGAATACAGCTTTACATGATGTAAGCAAAAAGCAACTTCCAAACTAGAATGGATCACGTGAAAAGATGGCAGAGCAATGAATCATCTATTTATTTAGGAGTGTTAACGCCACGTAAAAGCTGACCATGATCTTTGTAGGAATTGTGTAGTTGTTGTATAAAATAGTAGGGGTGTCAAGATTTAAATTCAGGGTCGAGAATCAATCGAAATGAGCATTCGATTTCGACCTTCAAAATCAGAAGCAGGTTCACTATTCTTCTACCAGTACTTTTCAAAGAACACACAGCAAAGGCTGCTAGTTAACAAACTTACCAGTAGCCTGATTAATTTTCAAGAACACACAGCATACAGTAGCTGCTAGTTAACAAGCTTATCAATAGCCTGCATTCCTATTCACAAATACACAGCATAGCTACTAGTTAACAAGCTTACCAATTGCCTCCATTACTTTAAAAAAAAAACACACAGGGCTAGATCCACAAAGAATGGATTGCACGGAGCAAGTTGCACCCTTACTTACAATCCATTATGAATTGAAAATGATTGATTGAATGAAGATTTTATTAACAGATTGCAGAATGGGTACAATATAGTACGGCTCAATACACACAATTGTTAAGGGGATGCAGACCAGAGAAAGACTTCCGTCTTGTTTACATCAGGGTCCCCCATTTTCAATTCATAATGAATTGTAACTAAGGGTGCAACTTGCTCCGTGCAATCCATTCTTTGTGGATCTAGCCCACAGTGTAGCTGCTAGTTAGCATTAGCTTACCGGTAGCCTGTATTACTTTTCCAGACACCTTGGCCACTGCCAGAGTCGGACATGATGGAGAAACAGAACTGGAAGATCCTCCTGCTTCCCTCAAGTCATCGATGTGGCAACAGTTTGCCTTCCCAATGAGACCATCCACAATACAGTACGGCTCAATACACACAATTGTTAAGGGGATGCAGACCAGAGAAAGACTTTCGTCTTGTTTACATCAGGGTCCCCCATTTTCAATTCATAATGAATTGTAAGTAAGGGTGCAACTTGCTCCGTGCAATCCATTCTTTGTGGATCTAAAGTCCATCATCAATATCCTCTGTTTTGTATTGATATTGTTTGTGTTCCAGTGCACTGTGCAAAGGAACAAAACTTTATTCATCAACTTTCTTTATCCCATCAGTTAGTGAGGCTCTTCACCCTCTCCTCTCTCCTCAAACCAACACAATTTTACATTATGTTAAGTGACAGGGTTTATGGGAAATACTGTTTAGTCTTATCATGAGAATTAGGCTACCATTTGTTTCAGCAATGGTCTAATTTTGAACAGTATCACATTCACAACTGTTGAATATTCTCCTTGTAGTAGCTGTTGTTCCCCTAGGGTGCACGATTCTTGCTAAAATGTGAATCACGATTTTTCTCTCTAAGAATTGAGATCGCGATTCTCTCACACGATTCTTATTTTTCGTCATCATTTAAAAAAGTTAAGTAAAAAGTTAAAAAAAAATGTAAATGTAAAAAATAAATGTAAAGTAAAAAACATATTTAAAAAAAAATCATAATTTAGAAATGAGATAGCATAGTCTATGAATCGAGATCACGATGTATTTTTTTTTAATCGTGCAGCCCTACCCCTAACCCTATATATTTTTTATTGAATCGTGACCTTAAAATCAAAAGTCAAATCCAATTGTGGTTTTGGAGAATCGTGACACCTCTATAAAATAAGTGTCCATAATGATGATCAACTAGATCAACACAGTGAGCGAAGAGCGAAGCATCAACCGACGTTATTAACCTCCATTAATCGTGTTCTAACAAGGACAGTTAACAGGGTGGTACAAACCAGGATTGCAAGAAAAAGGAAGGCTTGGATTAGATAGAGTGCGTAACGGATTGAGGGGGAGAAGACAAACAATGAACTATTGTACCGCAATGCCACCACTTGATGACCCCTGTTGAAGTGTGTCGCTGGCCTAACTATCTCTCACCACACCAACAACTATACTGATAATACTGTCAGCCTGGCATGCCTGGCCATTTGTTTTCATTTTGGGCTTTTCTGCTCCGTTAGCTCCTTTTAGTTCTGTTAACATTGTTAGTTCACTTGTGTGTCAAGTTAAGACATTTGCCTCCAGCCCCCTGCCTCTTCAGTGTGCCACTGCTGTTGCAGCCATTCTGTCTGAGCCAAACAGTGACTAGGTCACTGAAGGCACTCAATATCACTGTCCCAAACTCCCAATCTCCCTGCTATATGAAATTAAGTACAAATACTGTATATTTATAGGCCTACAAGTTCCCAAAAAGCTGTCCCTCCAAAACCGCTATTGTGATAGCACCATTAGTAGTTGTCATGGAAACGTCACAAACTGACTGTAATTCTTTTTTTTCAACCTTAAAGGAGCCATCAGTAATTTGTTTTGAGCAAACCGAGCAAATATATCAGAAGATAAATTATCACAATTAAAAAATGTATAAAGCTATCAGAAAGGTAGCTTCTGTTTTTTGAGTATGGGTGTGTTTCCATTATCTGGTCGATGTCCTCTTCTTTTGTTCAGTTTGAGTAAGAAATGCTGTGGTTGGCTATAGACCACTCCACATAACCACTCCAAACTGAAACTGTTGTAAAACTGGATTAGATCATAAAAAAGGTCCCTTCCCAGTATGTCATGGTAATCTCCTTTTGTAATGGTAACACACCATGCTTTTAACTCTCATGGATTAAACCGATCCTCTTTTGCATGATAACATTAGCTGAACTTATTTGTCAGCCATTATATGGCAAAATTACCAAGAATGTAAATTTGAATTCTATGCTGAAATTTTCACGTGACCATTTCTGGTTGTGAGATAATCCCAGCCGCAAAACAGCACACTATTGGCAACTAGGAATTATGGAATTATGTTCGGTGGAGCTCTACAGTCCTGGGCATGATTAGGACCCCTTTAGCTCGTTGTAGAAACCATTTCACATGGTATCTTTAATATGGAGGATGAAACATTCATAACCGATGACCATTACAGAAATGTATTGAAAAAAAAATTTATCCAGGAGAATAAAGTATCCATATGCGACGTCGTTTTGAAATGATTGGAAAGTAGTGTAAAATGTGTCATGTTGGACAGGTTCCAACAGTGGGGTGAAACTTGTCTGGCAACAGAGTACCTTGTATCTGACTGATAAGCTTTACACTTTACTTAACTGCTGCTGATGGCACAACTGTTTTTTGGAAATGACCAAAAAAATGAAAGAAATTTAAAACAATGCATTGCAGTAAATGTCCAAGCAAATGTCCAAGCAGAGGCCAATAATGTGGAATGATGGTGCTGTTAATCATAATTACTTAAACATAGACACACAACACGCTGCCTAGGCCGTAAATACAACTCATTCTGGCAGCAAACAAACAAGAGAATGTTCCAGTGCTTTTTTTCGAAGGCCATCCGCAAACAAGGTGTATCTGTAACTAGGGATGCACGATATTGATTTTTTGACACCGATACCGATAACTTTATGCTCCTCAAGCCGATAACCGATATTTATTGTATTATAATATTTTTTTTAACTGTATATATATATATATATATTTCTTTTTATCAACAATTTTTTTTTTTTGTATTTATAAGCTCCGACGTCATCGGTACTGCTATCGGTACTCGAGAAATTATGGAGTTTTTTTTTGAGGAATTTAAACGTCGCAAACTAATCTTGTTGGCAGTTGTCTATATCTCTCCTGCCTGTGTCTCTGCCTGCGCGGGGAGCTCTGTGCTCTCTGCCTGCTGTGCTCTCTCCTCTCTTCCCCTCCCACACACACACACACTCACTCACTCACACACACACACACACACACACACACACACACACACACACACACAGACACGGGTGCTGCGCTGCCGAGTACAGACCGCTCTGCTCTCATAATGGCGGACAGAACGAAATGTTCAAAAGTCTGGGTCTATTTTACTAAAGTCGATGCTGACAACGCTCGTTGCCACAAGTGCAACAAGACATTTGCCAGTAATGTATAAGCGCTTTATCTTTGTATGTGGCTGGCGGGGAGATAACGTTAGCTCCGAGTAGAGTAATGGCTGACAATCCGGAGGTAAATAAACGAACGAGAGCTTCTGATTGGTGGTAAGAAGAAGAGGTGGGTGCAAGCCGTGGGACGTAATTGGCAGATCGACTGTCTGTCTCCGAATGTAACGTGACTACGTCACAGCCAAGAAAGGGAGCGCTGGATTTGTGAAAAACTCCCTGTTCCTAAACCACACGCTATCAGTTTTACCACAGTACTGGCAAAACGGGAGGAGGCTATAATAAAAACAAGCGCCCTTCATCCAAATCCACCCACACCGGATTTCTTTTAACCAAAAAATGTATTATATGTTATCGGAGCTATCAATAACGTTATCGAGTTTATCGGGATGACGTCATAATTGCTGATATCGGCCCGATAATTATCGGCCCGATAATTATCGTGCATCCCTATCTGTAACCCTCATTATAAACCAAGGTTTGACCATCAAAAGGTTTAAGATATAAGATATATTTCCCGCCCAGGGAAAACAAACATGCCTCATGACACACACACACACACACACACACACACACACACACACACACACACACACACACACACACACACACACACACACACACACACACACACACACACACACACACACACACACACACACACACACACACACACACACACACACACACACACACACACACACACACACACACACTGAATGGGGAGGGAGCTGGCGAGAGAGAGCGAGTGAGACAAGTCATTAAAAAGCCCATTGATCATCCCCTGGGCAAACAAGCAGTCTCCAGTCAGCATGCGGGGTCTATGGACCTTTGATTGAAGACCTCACATTTTTATTTAAAACGAATGGGTGTACAACACACACATAACATCATCAGTGTGCGAGAAGAAACCTGTAAGACAGTGGAGGCCGACGGTACCAGGGGAGCACCCACACACAAACACAAGAGAAGTAACTGAAGATGGAACAGCCAGTCCCACATACAGTAAGTAAGTCGCTCCCTGTGAGGTCTGTCGCAGAACACAGAGCTGGCCTTTGTGCCACTCCCACTATTTCCATCTTCCTCCTCCAGCGCCTCCTCGCCTTGAAGGAGCGCACCTTGAATATCCATTTGGTAATGCAACACTGATTCCTTTAGCGTTTTACTTTCGTTCTTTTTTTCATTATGCGCGTCTGGCAAATGGCACCCCATCTGATTAAATTAGGCCTGTGGAGGGAGATGAGTAAACTCCACGGGTCAAATAAGAAAAATAGGGTCCGCAGATCTGAGATCTGCATATCATTTCAGATGCATCGCCGGCAATTCAATCAGATAAGAAGAGTAGATAAGGAGACTGTGCCAGTCAGTGGAATGTGGAGGGAGGGTGTGTGTGTGTGTGTGTGTGTGTGTGTGTGTGTGTGTGTGTGTGTGTGTGTGTGTGTGTGTGTGTGTGTGTGTGTGTGTGTGTGTGTGTGTGTGTGTGTGTGTGTGTGTGTGTGTGTGTGTGTGTATGTGTGTGTGTGTGTTGCCCTTACCCTTTAAAAGCCTAATGGGTTCAGTAACAAACGCCTTGAGGCATTCAGTCCAGTTGTTTGGCATTTAAAAAAAGGTTATGAAATATGAAATGGCGCACACCGTATTTTAGGGTGTAAGACAGAGCTAAGTAGACCACAAAGAACAAACTGGAGCCAAGTGCATTATTATTGTTACTCCTACTCCTGTGATGGAGACATAGTGGAATAGAGCAGGGGTTCCCAAAGTTTTCAGGCCATGACCCCCGAAATAACGGTGTCAGAGAGCCGCAACCCCCACTATTATAGGAGACATTTGTTTTTATTATTATTATTATTATTATTTTTTTATGGAAATGTATGGTTGAAACATGCAAACGTTCAAACGCACACACACTAATAATAATTGGAGGCTTTTAACCAGGGCCGGACTGGGGAAATCATTCAGGCAAGGAAATATAGTGCGAAATATAGCCCCAGTCAGGCCACTTTTTAAGCAGGGGGTCTGGGGGTCCCCCACCAGGACATTTTTTGTTACAAAGACTTAATTTCCTGCATTCTGGTGCAGGAATTCTTTTATTTGTACCCTTTAAATGCCAGTGTTTGTGATGGCATCACAAATTATTGTTAAAAAAACAGGCTAGCATATGTATGATTAGCAACAACACTGATTTTGATGGATTTTCAGTTTTTTTGTAATGTCAGATTGAAAATAATACAATATTTTATTCAACTTCAGCCCTGATCATAACACCACATATTCATTTTATAATTCTAACCCTTTAAATGCCAGTGTGTGCGATGGCATATATTTGCAATATATCAAATGCAAAGTAGATTTTTCTGGGGGGGATTATTACAGGCTAGTATGTGTCAATGATTAGCAACAACACTGATTTTGATGGATTTTTAGTTTTTTGTAAGGGTCCCGCCTCCACCAATCACATGCGGCTCCCTTTGTGTGTGTGTGTGTGAGCAAGAGAGAGAGAGAGAGAGAGTTCTCCAACTTGTGTGAGTTGCAGTGATCTCCTGGTTGTTCCCCACCTAGGTTCTAACTATTGTGCCGCTGCAACTAGAAACACTGGCATGGCCTGTTCTAAATTCAGTGGCCTGACTGCATAAAACAATTATCCCTGCGGCGGCTCACGACCCCCACTTTGGGAACCACTGGAATAGAGGACAGTGATCGAGAGACATAGTGGAATAGAGGACAATGATCGAGACATAGTGGAATAGAGGACAGTGATCGAGACATAGTGGAATAATAGAGGACAAGATACAACGTCAGGAGAGCAGTAATAGAGGCAAAACGGCGTTACAGGGATAAAGTTGAACTTCAGTTTGAACAGGCTGACTCTAGAGGCATGTGGCAGGGCCTCAGAACAATGACAGACTACAAAGGAACCCCCCTCAAACTGAACAGTGACATCTCCTTAGCAAATGATCTCAACTCCTTCTATGCGAGGTTTGAGGCTGTGAATAACAACACCAGCCTACAAACCACGGCAATGGGGGGGGGGGGGGGTCTGCTGATGGAGACTCAGTGTTCAGGGTAACAGAGCATGAGGTGAGACGGATCTTTAAAAAAGTGGATATCAGGAAGGCAGCAGGACCGGACGGCATCCCCGGCCGCGTCCTAAAAGTCTGTGCCGACCAACTGGCCCCGGTATTCACTGACATCTTCAACCTGTCCTTGGAACAGGCCGTCATCCCCACCTGTCTGAAGAAGTCCACCATCATCCCTGTACCCAAAAAATCTACGCCCGCTTGCCTCAACGACTACCGCCCTGTAGCCCTCACCTCCATAGCCATGAAGTGCTTTGAGAAGCTAGTGAAGGGCTACATCTGTTCCTCCCTCCCCATCAACCTGGACCCTCTGCAATTTGCATATCGCCCCAACAGGTCCACGGAGGACGCCATAGCCCATGTGCTGCACACAGCAGCATCACATCTGGACAAGAGGCAGGGGAACTATGTGAGAATGCTGTTCATCGACTACAGCTCAGCATTCAATACCATAGTCCCCTCCAAACTCATAGCCAAGCTCAGGGACCTGGGCTTGAACTATGACCTGTGCCAGTGGGTCCTGGACTTCCTGACGGGCAGACCCCAGGTGGTAAGAGCCGGCAACTGCACCTCCTCATCCATCACGCTCAACATAGGGGCCCCCCAGGGCTGTGTTCTGAGCCCCCTCCTCTACTCCCTGTACACACATGACTGCGTAGCACAGCGGAACAACAACACCATCATCAAATTTGCTGATGACACAGTAGTGGTGGGCCTGATCTCTGCCAACGACGAAAGGGCCTACCTGGAAGAGGTAGAGAACCTGTCACAGTGGTGTCAGGAGAACTGCCTCTCCCTGAACGTCAGCAAAACAAAAGAGATGATTGTGGACTTCAGGAGGTCGGGGGTCAAGGACTACAGCCCCCTCAGCATCGACGGGGCACCAGTTGAGAGAGTGAACAGTTTCAAGTACCTCGGAGCCCACATATCCGAGGACTTGACATGGACCACACACATTGACAGTGTTGTGAAGAAGGCACGACAACGCCTCTACTTCCTCAGGCGCCTAAGGAAGTTCCAAGTCAGTCAGAAGATCCTTAGGAACTTCTACTCATGTACAATAGAGAGCATCCTGACCGGCAACATCACCTCCTGGTTTGGGAATAGCACTGCACAAGACCGTAGCAGACTACAAAGAGTGACACGTTCAGCCGAACGCACAATTAGAGGGGGGCTTCCCACCCTCCAGAACATTTACAACAAGCGGTGCAAGGGGAAGGCTAAGAGAATTATTAAGGACTCGAGCCACCCGAACAACTGCCTCTTTGAACAGCTGCCGTCAGGCAAGCGATACCGGAGTCTTATGGCGAGCACAGAAAGACTCAGAAGGAGCTTCTATCCCCAGGCCATCAGGCTGCTAAACGAACAATAATCGCTAAACGAACAATAATCACTATGCAACAACCATCAAATGCACACAGCACACACACCCACACGCACACACTCACTCAAACAAACAACACACTGCAGCACCCACTCTCCACACTTTAGATCACACAAACACACTTACACTTTATATTTATTGATAAAGGATTTGCACTACAACTCGTACACCTACTGTGAATTGTACCTAAACTGCACCTCGTCCATTTATGCCTTGCACTATATAGTATTGTATATTAGTACACTGCACAGTATTGTATATTGTATGGTAACTACGTCTACGAACATTGTACATATGTCTAAACTGAACACTGTGACCTCTTTTTTTACTTCTAATTTTTACTATGTTTTTATTTCATACTTATCTTGTCATGCACAGTCTCTGGAGCGCAACAGTAAGAAGCATTTTGTACAAAAGTATTCTGTACTTCTGTATGACAACTATTAAAGAAACTTGAAACTTGAACTTGAACTTGAGGACAGTGATCGAGAGACATAGTGGAATAATAGAGGACAGTGATCGAGAGACATAGTGGAATAGAGGACAATGATCGAGACATAGTGGAATAGAGGACAGTGATCGAGACATAGTGGAATAATAGAGGACAGTGATCGAGAGACATAGTGGAATAGAGGACAATGATCGAGACATAGTGGAATAGAGGACAGTGATCGAGACATAGTGGAATAATAGAGGACAGTGATCGAGAGACATAGTAGAATAGAGGACAGTGATCGAGAGACAGTGGAATAGAGGACAGTGATCGAGACATAGTGGAATAGAGGACAGTGATCGAGACATAGTGGAATAGAGGACAGTGATCGAGACATAGTGGAATAGAGGACAGTGATCGAGACAGTGGAATAGAGGACCCTTTTTCAATGCCGATATTGGCCAACACAGAGTACCAATACGATCAATTACTTTTACTGAACAGTATAGACTAAAACCATTAGTTTGAGAGCACTGGACAAAAGAATAATAATTACACTTTTCTCTGGTAAAGAGATCTGACATACTTCTGTGTGCTAAGAATGCAGAGAATCAAGCCACATTGCTTCGATTCCTGACACATGTAAGTGATGTAACTCATGGCTCTTGGTATTGGGTTTTAGTATTAGTGAAATTCTCCACTAATAGCGACACCCTCTCAGTGTCTCTCGGTGGCATGCACAGCATTTCTGAGAAGGCTATTTTAATGTTGCCGTTGCTAGAAGTGTTGTTACAAGTGCGGTATCTGATGGATGTAGGGATGCCCCGATCGATCGGCCAGCGATCGGTATCGGCCGATATTCAGTATAAATATGAGATCGGTGAATTCCGATAATGCTTTATTTTCGCAGATCGTGAAAACCGATCGAAAAACATGATCCAATTCTTAGCGGAGATCTCACTCGCTGACTTCTCTCTCAGACACACAGAGCGGCAGCACACGGCCCCTCCTCCGCCTCCTCCTCCCCCTGCCCCTCCCAGACCCGTGTCAACAGAGGCTCCTATTGCCTCCGGCAATAGTCTGCTCTAGTCTAGTGCATGGACCTCCGTGAGCTAACGTTAGCTACCGAGCTAACGTTACTGTTTAAACTAAATGACCCAGTCAACTATTCACTTTTAGTTTAATACATGAGGCATTGTCTCTAACGGTATCTAGCTGGCTAGCTACTGATAGCTCCTGATATCAATAAATGCTCAAGCAATAGTCTAGTAGTGCATGATACCTCCGTTAGTTAGGTAGCTCACGTTAGCTCACTGTTCAAAACTAAATGACCCAGTAAACTAAATTGTTCACTGAGGCGTTGTCTTAACGTTATCTAGCCGGCTAGCAGTAGCTACAGATAGCTCCTGATATCAATGTCTTATAACATTGATTCAATGCGTATTCGAGCCCCTGGCTTGCATCGCAGTCACGAAAGGGGCTAGCTGAGGGAGTAGGGTATATCTGCAGAGCCGCAGATATACCCTGCTGAGGGCATGCTGAATGTGATTTGACCAAAGCAGAGTATACACACAGACAGTGGAGCTGTTTCCAGATAGCGAGCATTTTGACTTGTTGCATGGTGGCGATGTCTTGCAGATAATACAACTACAAGTATAATTATATAATATATATATATATATTTTTTTTTTTATAAAACCAAAAACGATCGGTATCGGTATCGGCCGGACTGCCCGGAGAAAAACAATAAAAATCTACCAAAAACATAATATAATAATAAAAGAAAAGATAAAGATACATTTAAATACTTTCATATTAAATATGTATGTAATTATCTTTTAATACAGTTGTCATGGATGGTGCTATTTCATTCACAATGGTCTATTTTCTTAAACTTTTTTTAAACACTGCTACAAATTTTTTTTGATTAACTTATATATATATATAGTATATATATTTGTTTTTCTCGTGCATATCATGGGCGATGCAATGGTATAATAAAACCCCATACCTTTGCATGGATCGATAATGGTAATCCTTCATATTCTATACACCTTCAGGCCCTACTTTCATTTATTGTTTTCTGAGGCTGTTGACATGAAGAAATAAACATAGACGATAGCTCAATGTTGGTGGAAGCCTTGTCATGCGCATTTACAACCAACCTTTCCTTTCACTTTCATTCAATGGTCCCCCTTGTCTTCGCGAGGCATGCTTGCCCATATGATCTACGTATGTGAATTGTCCATCTATTGTTGTGATTTGCCTCAGCTTGTAACATGCGTTAGCATTCCCCACAAATCTACTCATGTGACTCCATATCTGAAATTGTGATTGTCAGCTGACGTGCAGACCTCTCTCCTCTCTGTATACACTTGAATGATTCTCTGAAGCTGTGGTTCCTTGAAAAACATGTGCTTATAGTCTACTTCTCTGACCAGGAGCTGTCAACATCTCATTTATTCCTGACTTCAGTCACGGTATCTATAAGGGAAATGAATGCTTTTGATTAATCCATAGAAACAGCTTTTCATATCCAGGAATAGTATGTGCCTCGTCCCTGATGAGTGCCAACAACAAGAAAACCAGTCTGCTAGCGATATTTGTTTCTGCATAACGATTAGGAACTGCTGTCTCTGTGAGAATATTATAGGTGGTCTGGCCTATAGTACATCACCGTTCAGCATATTTAACACCAAGGACAGCTCATCACCAACTGGCTCAACATTCTTTACAGTAGATGATGATGATAACAAATTATATAAGGAGGAATCGTGTAACCCTGAAAGACACGCACATACCCCCCCCCCCACACACACACACAGAGTGTCGAGAGACGAAAGGGAGGGACACAGAGTTAGAGAGAGAGAGAGAGAGAGAGAGAGAGAGAGAGAGAGAGAGAGAGAGAGAGAGAGAGTGAGAGAGAGAGTGAGAGAGAGAGAGAGAGAGAGAGAGAGAGAGAGAGAGAGAGAGAGAGAGAGAGAGAGAGAGAGAGAGAGGTTGCATTATGGTAGGCAGCGAAAACAAAACCTGTGACCTGTGTGACCATTCTTAGTGATCATGGGTATAAATGCTTAGAACTCTGATGTAGTTTGTTTTACAACTTTCTAACTTTGTGAAAACATGAATAAGTCATATTTAGAAAAAGTCATGGACTGGGAATGCTTTCAGAATAGCCTCCCCAACACATGCCAGTAGCCTGGTGGACGTTTGGCATGGCTCCACTTCATTAGTCCCTCGTTGACTTCCCTCAGTCACTGCATTTGTCTGCCTCTGCTGAGTGAGCGCTTGTATGACTTTCATACATGGGAGGTAGGGGTGGAACGGATCACAAAATCGACGGTTCGGTTCGTATCACGGTTTTAGGTTTACGGTTCGGTATACGTTTTTTTTTTTTTTTTTTTTAATGTAACACTCCAAAAATACCATACAGCAACATAAGATATATAGCCTAAAAATAATCCAACTTTTCAGTTATTCTCAAGGACGTAGTCATGCAAATGTAAGTAAACAAACAATATCAAGATAATTATAATAATCCGACATAGAAAATCCATGTGTAAGTAAACAAACAATATCAAGATAATTATAATAATCCGACGTAGAAAATCCACGTTTCTGCGATATTTCATAGCTCATCATTCTATGTAATGATGACTTCACCTTACCCCTGTAGAGATTTCCCCATCATCTGCTTAAGGCGAGACACTGCAGGTGAATAGTCAAATACACTTTTTTTGTTGATTTTGAGATTTTGTTATATTTTGCTTCCTAAACATGTCTTCTATGAAACTAGTGACAATAAAACGTCAATAACACACATTTAGTTGTTTATTTTACATAATTTTGCCTTATTGCATCCATAAATTTGCACATATTTAATGGGGAAGTGCCTCATTTGCATATATAAACATAAATTTCAGAAAACTTGCAATATATTTTTTCTTAGTTTATATGTACATAACAAATTGGGAAAGTTTCATAGTGATATCTATTCAAATATTTTTTGCCTATTAGGGGGTACTACACTGTACTACACTGTTTGTAGCCTGTGTGTAGTTCTGTTCAGTTCAATAACATCATTATTATTATTATTCAGTTATCAGGCATGTGTTTAGGTTGTCTATTACTAATGGTTTGATTAGGTATTGTGTTTGTAAATATCTGTTTTAAAAAAAAAAGTATGGCATTTTACAATACAGAACTTTGAAGGCGTTTTCCCAAAAATGAGTTTTAAGAGTTTTTCCTCATACTCTGAGCCAGAAATCTCCACTTCAGTAGCACTCACATACACCAAACCTTCCAGTTCTATTCATATCTATGTTCTGAAGGTATTTACAGAAGGGTTTGTTGATATCGCATTCATACCCTGATTTATATCACATTTTATTCCTAAAAACATGGCGAAATATGGAATTTTACCATAAAAATGGACTGAATGGAGTATTTTCTGATTTATGGAGTGATAAAAAGAGATATCCAAAATCCCCTCTGTAATAACCTTTGGCTCTAATATGTCAACAAAATGAAACTATAATTTTGAAAATGGCTTTATCCAATGTTCAGATTTCTGTCCTGGAATTATATGCAAATTAGTGCATATTTAAGTAGATCATGCCTCATTTGCATATTTAAACATACAATTTCAGAAAACTTGTAATACAAAAAAGTCTTGTCTTAATATAAGTAATCAACTGGTGTGTCATTGTGATATCTATTAGAAAAATTGTTTACCCTATTCACCTGCAGTGTCTCCCCTTAAAGGAACACGCCAACATTTTGGGAAGAAGATAGATACCAGTTTCCTCTCTGTGCGTTCAGTAGAAAGCTATCTGCCTGCACGTTAGCCTAGCTTAGCACAATGAATGGAAGCAGACATTGCCGGTTAGCCTTCGGGAGAGGTGTTTTTTTTTTATTTGATTTGATATTTTTATTTTCGTGTCTTACATACAGATGTATGCCCAGCCCATATGGGCTTACAAGACACATAACAATAAGTATATAACAATATACTTTACCCATTACTTAACAAATGTCACAGACCAAGATGGCCATAAAAAAAGAAAATACAAGAAAATACAATAAAACGTAATATAACACAAGCTGTACTCAATGTAAATAAACAGAAAAACAAGGTGAATTCAAATACAATTATATAGGATACAGTGTGTTTTGTCTCAGGTGCCATGCCTTCTCCAAAAATCCTGCAAAACCAAAGATGTCCTCCACAAAAAAACAACTCAACATACAGCTCTCAGACTGCCAAAACAAATCTGGGTTTATATCTGGGTGTTAGTTGGACAATGCCTAGGCTAACCGGCCATGTCCGCCTCCATTCATTGTGCTAAGCTAGGCTTACGTGCAGCCAGATAGCTTTCTACTGAACGCACATAGAGGAAACTGGTATCTATCTTCTTGTCTCTCTCTGGAAAAGACGGTAAGCTAATTTCCCAAAATGTTGGCGTGTTCCTTTAAGTTGTGTTCCATTTCAATCCCCTGCCCCCCCTGCTCTGCAAGTGACCACTCGTGTGCCATGCGGTGCCATGTATTACCGAGTGCTGAGGGGGAGTGAAGGAGAGCAGCCGGCTAATGAAACGCAGCCCAGGCATGTTACACACATGCCCTCAGACACCATATGGGGATTGTGGAAAGCGCGTGACCTTTTTTTCTGTAGGGAGTCCGTAGGGAGTGAGTGTGTTAGGGGGATGAGAGATGTGTCTGTGCTACTATTTATCCTGAAAAGAGGCAGTAGTGCTGTGAAGGTCAATACAATTATCTTAAAGGTTTGCTCCGCCATATTAGACCCTATAGTAAACACATGAAAGGTGTCATTTACATTTACAGTAGTTACCAGGCAGCGGCTGCTGGTATGATGGATGGCTTGCAGGACCTGAAGGTCTTCTTCTTGCAGAATCACACTCTAGTCAGCATGTAATCACCTCCTGCAAGTGTGCCTGGACTTTGGGGTCAAGCATACTGAAATCGGGGGCCGGGTCCCAAGTGTGAAAGCCCCCTAAAATATCCCACTATACAGACACACCCACCCACCCACACACACACCCACACCCACACCCACCCACACACACACACACAAGGGGTGTAAAGGTACACGTATTCGTACCGAACCGAACCGTTTCAGTGTGTGTACCGTACCGTACCGAACGGCTGTGTAGTGTACCAAACAAATACAACGGTATGTTAACCACTAACGACCGCCCACCGGGGGCTATTTTTTCCACAATCTAATATAATTATTATTATTTTTTTATTTTTTACAAGTTTAATTTTTGAATTTCAATATAGAATATTCGTTGACAGCCATACAAGTACAATTAGTTACTGCACACTACATCACCCCTGATTGGAACATGGAAAGCCAAACTTTCCCCCACTGTACCAAAAACCCGTACTGAACCTTAACTTAAAAACCGAGGTACGTACCGTACCGTGGTTTTTGTGTACCATTTGATTACACCCCTAATACACTTGGTTGTGCTGTGCTTGGCTCTCCAGCTAATGGTCACTGTGGAATTAAATGGAGCCATCCATCTCATTTTGCTTGAGGAAAAAAACAGAGGGAAAGGCACAACCAGTATCTAACGCCTAACACCCCCCCCCCCCACACACACACACACACCGAAGTACACCCTATTGAACTGCCATGAAGGTCCGTTTCTCCTTTGCCTGTATAACTTGTTCCATACAGCTGAGCCAACATTCGGGAACAGATATGCCTGCATTCTTGGATGAAGGAATGTGTGAAGATTCTCTGAAAACATGAATAAGTCATATTTAGGAAAAATCATGGACTGGGAACATCACCGTTTGACGGTAGCGTTGCTGTAGTTTAACTTCTTCATGTTAACATAACACAAAGAAAACTAAAGTAATGATCATTGAAAAAACACCAGGAACTGTTTGTAAAATACAGGTGGATAGAGAAAAACTTTCGGTAAGTACCTTTAAAAGTACCGAATTCGGTACCCATCCCTAGAAGGTGGAAGAGCTAACATGGACATTAAGAGAATAACTGGAATTGCAAAGGGTGCATTCTGGAACCATAAAGAATTATTGAGACGAAACATAAGTTGGAAAACGAAGACCAGGATTTTGGAAACGTATGTTATGTCAGTCTTTTCATACGGAGCAGAAGCATGGCCGCTGAATGAAGAGGCAAAGAGGATGATACTCTTTTGAAATGTGGACGCTGAGGAAGATGCTGAAGATAACATGGAAGGATAAGATCAAAAATGAGAAGGTACTGAGAAGAGCGGGTATGCAAGGAGGACAGCTGCTGGAGAGGTTGAGAAAGAGAAAGATGGAGTTGTGCAGGCATGTTCTGAGAGGATCCAGCGGGGAGATGTTCAAGAAGGTGGTGATGGGGAAGGTGGATGGAAGGAGAGGAAGTGGAAGACCAAGAAGAGGCTGGGTAGACGACGTCTGTGATTGGAGTGGAGTGTGAGGGGCGGAGTCACAGAGTTGGAGAGAAGAATGGGTGATAGGCAACCTTCGGAACGAAGAAGCCACCTGATGATGATGATGTGTGTAATTGGTCTGGTTTGCAAAACTATGCTTTCAGAATAGCCTCCCCAACATTCATGGAGCATATTTTCAACCTTTTTCAACGTCAATGGCAGTGTGAAAGGTAGGCTGAGATCTACCGAAACATACACCTTAAAATACACCCATGCACACAATTTGTTAAAGACAGGGACACTCTCTGGAGAAGTCAAAGTTAGACTGGTATGGTCCATGCTTTTCTAGCCCTCTTGTCTCAGGGTAGTTCAGCCCCTGAAGGGTGGCGGTAACATTTGGCACAGTGACCAAGCTAAAGCCTTTCAGATCTGCTAGCGACCCCAAACAAAATAAACTCAACTGTTGCTAAGCCACAAGCCATGTGTTTTCCTGCAGCTCTTGAGAACCTGGCTACAGCCCAGCGGCAAGTCCAGACCGACTGTTAGTGGAATGTTCCAACACCGACATAGACTTGTTACATTCATGTGAACAGAGTGACTGTGAAATTTAGCACAAATCCTATCAAAACAATGTATTTCTTGGGTGATGACAGCCAACACCACAATATTTGAGCTGAGTCAGCTGAGGACATTGTTAAAAAACCAAAACTGTGCCATTTCCATTGTTTTGGTGAACCTGCACAAGACCACGGAAGACGGCATTATTATGAGAGCTTGTCTGTCCTCCGGTCTTCTGGGAGAGCTTTATCCCGATTCCCGGGTCAGCAGCAGTGGTTCCACTCTAATGGTGGGCCAAATGAGCTCCTATCAAGAGATAGATGCAGCGTGGAAGAAGCCACAGAGGAAAGCCTTAACGAGACCATTTGTGCGAATCAGAGATGTTCTTTTGGAGGATAGAGAGGAGAGGCTAATATGTATATCGGTTTATATCAACAAAGTGAAACTGACTTATTTGTCAAATGTAGGCAGAGGTACATGGATACAGTTAGTAACTGTCTATACCGGAACCATATACTAGATACTAAACTCCCAATACTAAACTAAGCTTATCAATTTGAGCCCTTACTGTTATTGATTAATGTAGACTTAGACAATTAGGGCCATTGGAAATCAAAACAACTTCAGAGATACAATATATTTTTCTCCATTACAGCGATCTTACTGATAGTTCTGTGTGTGAAAAGGAGAAATGTTCCAATGCTGGTACCCATTTTAGCGCGGTATCACCCACACCGAGTTGTAAACCAGTACAGCAGTAACAGAGAGTATTATTGTACTCGGCCTCATGATACTGTTGTACATTGTATGTTTATCAGGTTAATTCGTGAAAAAAGTAGTAGAACGCGCTCACCTCACATTCCTTATATTCACTTTCTGGATTGTTTAGAGCCTAGAGGCCTCAATGAGGAAAATGTTTTGACCTGTTTCATTTGCTTATTTCATTTCATTCGATTGTTTATTAATTATTTTTATTTTCATTCATTTATCATTCTTTATATTTATAATTGAAAGACGGCTACTATGGGTCATGAGTGTTAATATTTCAGTAGTTTAAGATGTAGGCCTACTCTGTATAATATATATAGATATATCTTTTTGATTTACATGCTTCTTTTTGATTTACATACTTCTGAAAAGGTTGTGCTTGTAAGTGGTATTTTTGTACTCTTGTGCAGATCTCTTGTTGGAATGTGTTGTCACTTCCTATGTTGTCACTTCCTGTTTGACTTGTATAAACTTGGGTCACTTACCCTTCATGCTTCATGCAAGCCATTCTGAAGGTGTGTTCACACCGAAACGTCATGATTTCAGGCTGCCAATAAATTTGAAAAACCTCGAGTGCGTGCCTGGACTTGTTTCCCTATTTTTTATATCAGGTTAATTCCCAATAGCCACTTCATGGGTGTGCCTTCTTGATAATAACTGTTGTACATGCTTGAACATTTTATTTGAGAAGGCCCCTTGGCCTTCCCTCAAACCATGTATTTACAGTATCTACCACCACAGTAGGGCTGTCTTAAATACTTCGAAATTCGAAACTTCATTCGATGGGCATGGGATTCGAATATGAAAAAATTATTAGATTATAAAAAAATAAAAATAAATAAAATATATATATAAATTCTTTTTTTTTATTTATTTTTTGCAAAATCAACTCTGCCTCTCTTTGTTAACTACAACAAGCAATGCTGTTTGTTATTTAAGATGAGGTCGGACTCGGCACTGACAGATTTGTGTTCATTGTGCTGCTTTTATAAAGCCTCAAATGACGGCTTACAATATTTCATGAAAGCAAAGTGTTTTGTTTGTCTAAGATTTAAAAAGGTTTAAACTTTACAGCACTGACAAAGTTGAACAAAGTGCTGTACAAGTCCCACAACATAAAAAAAAACAATACAAAAAAGAAATAATAATAATAAAAATAAAAAAAGTATCTCGAAGCTTCGAATTAAAATCGAATCTCGGCCCTAGGCCTGCCACGATAACACATTTTGCTGGGCGATTAATTGCCCCCGAAAATATCGCGATAAGCGATATTATTGCGACCGGTTAGAGAATTTTTTTTGAGAAATTTATTTCCCAAAACCTTTATTTTGAAGCCCACCGCTCCGTCTTTTCCGGTGTTTTAGACTTTTATTTTGAAGCCCACCGACCGGACCGGAAGTATTGTTGTGATTATCCTAAGCAGAACCTATGAGCCTACAACTTGTCTCGTCCGGTTATGTTTTTGAGCTAATGATAAAACAAATTGTTGGTGAACAACTAACTTTAGGTTAGTTTTAACGTTAGCTACTAACGTTAGATGCAGCTACTACAGGCAATCAACGATGAGGAGGAAGCGTCAAAGCAGTATATAATAGAATAGCTGTGGTGCGTAAGCACTGCAGCACGACTCGAAACTACCGGTGTTATAATAAATTAATTCATGTTTAACTTGTCCCCGTGTCCAGTCCTTTGACTAGCCCCACCCGTTCATTGTAAACAATGATGCATGTAATTGTATTAACGTTATTCTGTGTTGTACTTGTAGCTATGCTATACGTTGTATTTCGTTTGTTAGCTATTTAGCTAATGTTGTTAGCATGGAATGAGAATCAAAGCTCTATCTTTCATCTTTATTTAGCAGTCCAGTTTCTCCGGGCAGTAGCGAGTAACTACTTGGGTCTAAAAATAGCTAACGTTACACTACAAATAATGCTACTTGGTTAAAAGGAACAACACTATTGAGAAATGTAGTTAAGCTATATGTGGCGTTGCCCCACGGAGCTCCCGTGCTGTACTCTAGTAACGTCAGCGGCCCGCCTCCCAACACGGACAGTGACTGACAAGGGGCACTGGTTCCGCCTCATTAAAACAAACGCGCAAATAGCAATTAATCGCGCCCGTCAAAATCATTGCATTCATTTTAATTATCGCAGCAATTAATCGATTTATTGCTTATCGCGGCAGGCCTACTCGGCCCTGAAGCTTCGAATTGCAAAAGAAAATTCGAAGGTCAGCCCTACACCACAATATCAGCTATCATTCACATCAGAACTACAGTAGGCTTGTACCAGGCTGCCATGAGAAAACATGCTCTCACAACAGTCTACTGAAAGGACACATCTGATGGCACACTGTGGCTTGGAGTTATCTCAAAACCGTCACGCCAATGGCAGGGCTGTACAGTGCGACATATATGTTGCACGTGCGACACTGACGTCAGTCTGTGCGATGAAAGGATTGACTTCAGTAGCACTGGTGCGATGGCCTGTGCCTGGCGGAAAAAAAAAAAAAAAAAGTGACGCGGTAAATTGAATGGGCCACGGCGCCACGCTATCCACTTGGTACTTGTAGTCTTGTGCGATTAAATACAATGTCCCTTCTGCGTAAGACTCCATATATCAAACACCAAATCCCATAATCCCTAGCGAACAATATCCCCGCAAGTTGCGAGCAGTGACTCATATCCGCTCGGCTCAGCTCACAACACAGTGACAGCAGGACTCGTCTCAGCAGCAGACAGTAGCATTTGGAACGCGGACATTGACACAGAGCTAGTGGATAGTGTTGTCGCGACCCAAAACAAATCCCTGCTGTTTTATTCGGCAACGGGTCAAATGCATATAACATGCTTTGCAATCCTCGCGTCATAAAGTCCAAAATGAACGTTACGTTAGCATGAGCTAACAACAAGCTGTTCAGAGCCATATAGAGCGAACAGCAGACGGGCAGAGTGAGGAGGGGGCAGACATTCTCCCTTCTGTGTGTGTGTGTGTGTGTGCATTTGGAAAGATCACATGAAGTCAGACGAGTATATTATATTGATAGTAAATGTACTGAGGGTGGACAGATAATGTTGATATTTAAACATAAAAAATACAATACAAAATAAATGTATTCATGATCATGCAACATAAAACGGTTGCGTGTTGTGAGTTCCAAAACATTTAACTTAAAGTTTAAAGCTCAATATATCAAAACGTGGCACTTTACAGTGAACAGGAGGTCTATGTGTATTAAAAACAATAGATTGTTTTTCCTTTAAAAGTCTGGAAATAAAAGTCTGAAAATAAAAATGTCAAATGATATTTCCGTTGCCTTTTTTGAGTTGATCTAAATGTTACTGATTGTGTTAAATGGGCTTATGTTATGATATCGTCTCATATCGATTGCAGGCACCTGCATCGTATCATATCGTGGCATATATCAGCAAATATCGTATTGTTGTCCAAAGAATCTATATCGTATCGTGATGAAACTTGTGATTCCCACCCCTAGTAGAGTCCATACACCCAACACCAAATCCCATAATTCCTTACACGTAACGTGTCTGGCTGTGTGACGTCAACTTGTCAGCATAAAATGACAGCCAAACATGGCACTGCAACTAAATAACACAAATACAATAGGCACATTTGTGACTGTTACAAATATAACACATTTTATACTTGTGCTACAAGATTTTGGCCTGTGCTACAAAACGATCAACCTCTGTAGCACCAGTGCTATGTGCAAAAAAAGTTAACGTACAGCCCTGTTCAATGGTGGGATATGATATGATACCCATTTCCTGTTGCTCAAACACATGCATTTATATAATTTGCATTCTTGTCCTCACACTCTGCTAAATGTTAATTTAGGGGAAATCATATTTCTTTAAACTGACAATTAATTTGCGGTTCTTCTTTTCTTAGCACAAGAAAAAAAAACATTGCTTGTTTTGTTATTATTATTATTATTCAGAGACGGTACAGCAGTCTCACGTTGCACCAACGCCTGTTCAACTTTCCCACCAAAATACTATGGACGCTCAGGATGCAGAGGTTCAACTGCTTGTCACTTACGCTTATCATCTGTTTAATGATCGGCATACTGGTTGCTCACACACACACACAAACCAATCATTAGCAGGCTATCGAGTCAGTTTATTTGTTGTTTCTCCTCTGCACCGCAGAATGTGGATGAGTGAAAATAGCAATTATCTAGTCAGGCCGAATCATATAGGATTATGTTGGAAAACAGGGAGGGAATCTATATGGATCTGTAATGACCACTGAGCGCCATTGCCGGCCATTTGATTAGGGACTTAATTGCGATAATAATGAACAAATACACCCTCCCCTGGCTAAAACCGTCATCCAAGCATTCAGCTAATTAAAGGCTATTTGCCCACTGATGCTGACGATAGGAGGAAATCACAGGGAAGGCGCTTGGGTAGACAAGCATCATCCATTTTCCTGCCGTGACCCTAGGGCTGGGCGATAAAACGATAACGGTAATTATCGCGATATATTTTAATAATCAATATCGATTGATAATAAAAGAAAATATCAATAAATAAAAAATATTTAAATAAATTTTTTTTGTGACCTGCAACAGGGCAGTTTTAAAACCAGAGACAGTGGACAGACTTGTCTTTCTTGCCTGCAACTTAAAGTAATGGCTTTCCTTGTCCAAATGACAATACTGACCAAATTGAGATTTCTTTTTCTCTTGTCCATTTATTTTGTTTGCTTTCTAATTTAAAATAGTTTGAAACCATCTGTACACAGTAGGCTATGTGTGCTAGCAGAGCTAGTCTCCAGTCGTGAGTCACGGTGCACATGTGCGGTGGTTTGTCCACCAAAAAAGCGCCAAAAGATAGAAAAGAAACTAGCAGAGCCAGAACTATTCAACTCCCTGGCCCTGGAGCCACAGCCAGCAGAGAAGCCTGTTTACTTTCGCTTTCAAACCAGCTGCAGCCTGAGAACTGGAGTGTGATGGGCTGGAACACTAAAGATGGCGGCAACGACAAAGAATTGCTGCAAAATAAACATAGATACAGTATGTTGTTTTAAAAATTAAAAATTAAATACTTATAACAATATCGATTTTGGCCATATCGCCCAGCCCTACGTGACCCTGAAGCATCGAAGATAATGGTGGAGCTGGGCAATAGGGAAGACATTTATTTTTTTTGATCCACTTTTTCTCCCATTTTCTCCCATCCCAATTTCGTATCATCCAATTCAACCCTCCCCTGTCACGAACGCTGTTTCTTGCCTCCCACAAGCCGGCTGCAATGTGGACTAAGTCATACATAGCACAAGTCCCCTCCGGTACTTGAGGTAACAGCAGTCGCATCTTTTCACCTGCGCAGCTCGATCTCTCAGTGGCGAGGAGTAACGGGTGGGAGGCTCACGCTGCCCCCGACATTTCCTGATTCTACTGCGCAGGCGCACCAACCGACCTGTAGGAGTCGCTGTCCACAACGCCCGATCCCCACCCATCAGTTTCCCACCCCCTAATACGGCCAATGTGTATTAGTATGAACGACCAGCTAAACTGAAAGCAATGTGGAGCGCTGGGCTCGAACAGGCGAGCCCAGCGTCTCTGCATTCGTGGCGAGCGCCTTGCCCACTACGCCACGTAGCCGCCCCAGGGAAGACATTTATATAGCAATAATCATTGGTTGTTTTTTCTCATGTTGATATAAATTACAACATATGCTCACAAACCAGAATGATGTTATACTGTAAAGTAGGCCTGCCACGATAACACATTTTGCTGGGCGATTAATTGCCCCCGAAAATATCGCGATAAGCGATATTATTGCGACCGGTTAGAGAATTTTTTTGAGAAATTTATTTCCCAAAACTTTTATTTTGAAGCCCACCGCTCCGTCTTTTCCGGTGTTTAAACTTTTATTTTGAAGCCCACCGACCGGACCGGAAGTATTGTTGCGATTATCCTAGCCGACAACTTGACTCGTCCGGTTGTGTTTTTTAGTTTTAACGTTAGCTACTAACGTTAGATGCAGCTACTACAGGCAATCAACGATGAGGAGGAAGCGTCAAAGCAGTATTATAATAGAATAGCTGTGGTGCGTAGGCACTGCAGCACGACTCGAAAACGACCCGTTATAATAAATTAATTCATGTTTAACTTATCCCCGTCTCCAGTCCTTTGACTAGCCCCACCCGTTCATTGTAAACAATGATGCATGTAATTGTATTAACGTTATTCTGTGTTATTCTAACGTTACACTACAAATAACGCTACTTGGTTAAAAGGAGCAACACTATTGAGAAATGTAGTTAAGCTATGTGGTGTTGCCCCACGGAGCTCATGTGCTGTGCTCTGTAGTAAAGCCAGCGGCAGCGGCCCGCCTCCCAACACGGACAGTGACTGACAAGGGGCACTGGTTCCGCCTCATTAAAACAAACGCGCAAATAGCAATTAATCGCGTCCGTCAAAATCATTGCATTCATTTAAATTATCGCGGCAATTAATCGATTTATTGCTTATCGCGGCAGGCCTACTGTAAAGTAAATTTATACTGTAAATTAAATTTGATGTTCAGCCTCACTTTGAACTGCATGCTAATGTAAAGTGTGACAAACTAAAGCTTGTTAAATACTCACTGATGTTCAAATATACACATAATAATGATACTCCCTCAAATCTTTGTGAGGAAATCAAATGAACGTGAGCTTGTTATCATTCATTTAGACAAGAGAATTGTGTTCCACAATATCACGACTTCATCCCAAAATGACCCCACTGAAGGAAGATAAACAATAATGTTTAAATGTCATGTCCGGACTCCGGAGTGGTTTGTATATAAGTTATCGGGCTAACAGGAAGCTGATGTCAAATTTCTCTCACGATCATCATGGCAAAGATCTCAACTTCTCTATTTCACCATCCCTTCCCCCGCTTTTGGACATTTTACCAATTTGATCCTTAACCCATTCTCTGCCGGGCTTATATCCATCCTAAACCATCCTCCGCCAGCGCTATTTGTCTATGGAGATGTTCACCTTCTTTGCAGGGCTATAACTTTTTTAATTGCATTGCTAAATTGACATTACTATGGCCCATTCAACATCAATTATCTATCGTTCAGGATGTAGGAACGTTTTACTTTTTCATTCACACATTCATACTAAAATACCGTCTAGAGTATAAATATGTTTTTATCGTTTTCTGCAGTATTTCATAGAACGTGAGATATAGGCCTAAATGCATATTAGATGATCAAATGCAGTTTGATACCGATCAACGTTATATTAAAAATGTCAACTGTACATGGTCCTAAACGTCATGACTGGTCATCTGCGGGTGAACGGAGGGGGGGGGGGGGGGGGGGGGGTCGTATATTGATCAGAGCCGTTTGTATCGAAAATGGTAAAGAAAAACGCTGAAACTCACCCCAGTCTCCTCGTAGCGTTGGGCGATGAGTGGAGCAAAAAGATCGCTATTATGGGATGTTGATCGATGCGATCCATTTCCGGTTTGTATATTACTAATACACGTCCAAATCATGTTGATTATTGAGTTATGGCAGATTCATATCGACGGTGTCTATATTGAGCCCCGGGACGATCACCGAGTGGCCGGACGAAAATAGGGGACGGACCACTTCCAGTTTGGGCAACTTCCTGTTTGGCAACTCGCCGATCGGCCACCAGGTGGCGGTATTGAAGCATTGCAGAGTTGTGCCGAGTCCCACAGCATCACCCAAGACTCCGTGGGTGAAATATGAATACCATGACGAAAATATGAAATATGGATCTCAAAGACGCCTTACGGCGTCATTGGCAGATTACGCATGGCGGAGAATGACGTGTTAACACGTCATCGGCGGAGAATGGGTTAAAAGATAGTGACATCCACAGCAACTCAACTGTCCAACTTCCTGAGCCTATTGTTCTCACCGTGTAACCAAAAACCTCAGCTAACCCAATGCAGACCACTAAATCAAATATGGTGTTTTGCAGGTCAAAGGCTGGAGGAGCATTGTTCAGCCAACTTGAAAAGTAGGTTTGCATCCATGTCACAACAACACGATAACAACGACGCAGGCGGGGCACTCTGTGATGACAACAGTAGCAGCGGCAGCGTTAGCTAGCAGTTTAAGACTAGCTAGTCAGCGATGCAGAGGAGATGGCTGGCAGAGCTGAACTATGGCAGTAAACATGCCTGGGGCGGTGCTCAACCAAGGACCATGAGCGAGGGAGCGGGAAGGAAGATAAAGATGGAGAGAGTGAAGAGGGATATGGGTGCAAGCCAGGTCCTGCAGCCCATTTTAATGTCTTTCTATTGCCCTGTTCACAGAGGCGGCAGAATTGACACGCATGTTGCTTCTACCCAATTAGACAGGAATAAAAGCATGCGGTTGCATGGAGCTCGGCTGGGGGGGGGGGGGGCTTCCACTGGGGGTGGTCTCATCTAGGCCACTTCAACTCCCCTCCTCCTCCCAGCTCCTTCCACCTTTCAGCATCCGTCAGGGGCCCTGAGGCCGAGGAAAGAGGTGGAGTCTGGGTGGAGTGAAGGTGTTTACCTGGAACCTGGGGAGGGTGCTGTGTTGACTGAAGCACGTGGCAAATAAGGCCATCCCTGGATGTTTCTCTATTTCTCCCTCTCTACGGTGAACGTATGTGCATGCGCGCGCATGCACAGTGCACACACACACACACGTCACACACACACATACACTCAGCCATACGCACACACTGGGCACAGTCTGTGAAAACTGGTCAGGAAACATGTGCAGTGTGGCATGACAGTTGTATAGTACTGGAAGTCCAAGCACGCGCACACACACTCTCTCTCTCTGTCCCCCTCTCTCTCTCTTGTTACTATATGGCTAATAGTGTCAAAGAAGGCAGTCGAAGTGTGCAGATAATGGTGTGAAAACATGGTCTTTCATGCAGCTCTCCCAACAGTGACGAACCTGTCTGACGAAGGAAAGATACAGCAAGCCATGCGACATGGGGCATGAGAGAGAGAGAGAGAGAGAGAGAGAAAGAGAGAGAAAGAGAGAGAGAGAGAGAGAGAGAGAGAGAGAGAAAGAGAGAGAAAGAGAGAGAGAGAGAGAGAGAGAGAGAGAGAGAGAGAGAGAGAGAGAGAGAGAGAGAGAGAGAGAGAGAGAGAGAGAGAGAGAGAGAAAGAGAGAGAGAGAAAGAGAGAAAGAGAAAGAGAGAGAGAGAGAGGTGTGTGTGGGGACTTGACACAGAGGAACTGGCTCTAGCCGGGGAGGATCTTGTCTTTGACAAAGAGCCCATGGACTGGCCATGAAAAGAAGCCCTGGTGCAAGTCGAAAGTAGCCAGCCGAGAGAGAAGAGCGGGACGTCTCTGTGATCACAGGTCTTTGGTAGATGGCAGGGATAGAGAGGGACTCCCAAAACGACCTCATTATGTCAGCGCTGCCATTAAGTCAAGATGAACGGGGGCTTCCGTGGAACGTGATGCAATATCTCAGGCATCGGGGACGAGTTTGTGGTTGATGAAATTTGGAGTCGAAATAAAGGGTAAATGCTATTCAAAGCTCTCTCTCTCTCTCTCTCTCTCCTCTCCCTCTCCCTCTCTCTCTCTCTCTCTCTCTCATAACTCAGTACTGGTTCTCTGCACTGCAAGAAGAATAAGGTCAGAACGAGGTCTTCCCAGGACATGACCACCTGTGTTGACTGGAAGGTGATGCAACGTCACCCGTGGGTTACAGTCAACAGAACAGGGGGGGGGGGGGGGGGGGGCTAATACAGGTGTATCCAGATTAATGAAATCTTCCACACAGGCACCGGTTTGTGTGAGAGAGACAAAGGGTTTCTGTGTTACCTGGCAACACATCTATCTGCCAACAGTAGTCTGAGCAAAAACAATAAATATGTTCTGTGAGCAAAGAGATAAATGCAAATACAGGCTTTTATGCAAATTTACATGCAACACTAATACACTCAATATACCATTTTTTCTTTTATTAAAACAGACACAAACAAGCATGCTGCACTCTAGTGTTGTCAAAAATATCGAAGTATCGATACATATCGATACTGAATATTTAAAACGGCTTCGATACTCATTTCCCGAAGTACCGATACTTTCTGCAGTATCGGTACCAGCTGGCGAGTGTTCTACCGCAACTTGTTGACGGCAACGCGCTGTTCAGAGCGCTCAGCGCGCTTGCTCCCCGGTTCCTCCGAGTCCAGCCCTCCCCCTCACAGAGTCACAGAGAGCTGTCTTCTTCAGTTAGTAAACAAACATTTTAGCTGAAGATGGTAAATGCAGAGCCTCCGCAACTTGTGCTTGTGGATAAAGAAAACAGCAGAAGTGCTGTTTGGAGGTACTTCAGGTTTCAAGTAAACAACGAAGGACAAGCTACAAATGCCCCAATGATATTTGCAAGCGGTGTTAGAGCAGTGCCAGCGCCGATCTCCATAAAGAAATTAAAGAGGTTCGTGACAGCTGCTCTTTCAACGTCACTGTGACTGAAGCATTAAACCATTAACTCTAGTTTAATACATGATACGTTGTCTACTGATGGCGCATAATATCAACAGCTGATTCGTTGTAACGTTACAGCTACCAGCTAACGTTAGCTACTGCTAGCTCCATTAGCTTAGCTGGCTACTTGTATAATTACTGCATGGTAACGGAGTAACGTTAACGTTTAAACGTTATGTCGAGGTCATACAATACTACAGTCGACATAAGGTTAACGTTACCCCGTTTCCATCAAGTGTTTAAATAGCAGCAATCTTGTTGAAAATGTAACGTTACTAAAATGCTCCGAGCATAGCCTCTCTCTCTCTCTCTCTCTCTATCGCTACCCCTCTCTCTCTCTCTCTCTCTCTCTCTCTCCTCTCGTTATCTTCAAATAAAAACGAAACTGTTACTAACTGTAATATAAACAGTTCAGTTTGTCAGGTACATGCAACACAGATTACAGTGTTTACATCTGTCTGCTTGAGAAAATACCATGTTCTGCATTTGCAATAAAAATGATTGAAGTGAGATGAACAGTTATTTTTAAATGTGTGATCTAAAGATAAACAAAGGGTTTTAAAATTGTTATATTTATCTTCTCTTATAGTACCAGAGAGAAGCTAAATTTGTTTAAAAAAGAAATATATATATATATATATATATTTTTTTTTGATATCGAAATAATATCGAAGTATCGATACTTTTCAAGGTATCGTATCGAAGTCGAAATTCCAGTATCGTGACAACACTACTGCACTCAGATAAACACACACACACACACACACAGAGGTTAGTTGTGTAGTCATGGTTGTAAATTTGAGAAGGCACTGCAACCGATTCTCACTTTCTCTCTCTCTCTTCTCCACACTTGTGTCTCTCTCTCTCTCTCTTCTCCACACTTGTGTCTCTCTCTCTCTCTCTCTTCTCCACACTCGTATCTCTCTCTCTCTCTTCTCCACACTTGTGTCTCTCTCTCTCTCTCTTCTCCACACTTGTGTCTCTCTCTCTCTCTCTTCTCCACACTCGTGTCTCTCTCTCTCTCTCTTCTCCACACTCGTGTCTCTCTCTCTCTCTCTCTCTTCTCCACACTCGTGTCTCTCTCTCTCTCTCTTCTCCACACTCGTGTCTCTCTCTCTCTCTCTTCTCCACACTTGTGTCTCTCTCTCTCTCTCTCTTCTCCACACTCGTGTCTCTCTCTCTCTCTCTCTTCTCCACACTCGTGTCTCTCTCTCTCTTCTCCACACTCGTGTCTCTCTCTCTCTCTCTCTCTTCTCCACACTCGTGTCTCTCTCTCTCTCTCTCTTCTCCACACTCGTGTCTCTCTCTCTCTCTTCTCCACACTCGTGTCTCTCTCTCTTCTCCACACTCGTGTCTCTCTCGCTCTTCTCCACACTCGTGTCTCTCTCTCTCGCTCTTCTCCACACTCGTGTCTCTCTCTCTCGCTCTTCTCCACACTCGTGTCTCTCTCTCTCTCTCTCGCTCTTCTCCACACTCGTGTCTCTCTCTCTCGCTCTTCTCCACACTCGTGTCTCTCTCTCGCTCTTCTCCACACTCGTGTCTCTCTCTCGCTCTTCTCCACACTCGTGTCTCTCTCTCTCTCGCTCTTCTCCACACTCGTGTCTCTCTCTCTCTCTCTCTCTCTTCTCCACACTCGTGTCTCTCTCTCTCTCTCGCTCTTCTCCACACTCGTGTCTCTCTCTCTCTTCTCCACACTCGTGTCTCTCTCTCTCTCTTCTCCACACTCGTGTCTCTCTCTCTCTCTCTCATCTCCACACTCGTCTCTCTCTCTCTCTCTCTCTCTCTCTCTAGTACGGACCTCTCAGCCCCTCCATTCATTCAAGATGTAATATAATCCTCCACTTCCAGGAAGGAAGCTACCCTCCTGGCCTCAAACGCACACATATGCCCCCCCACCCCAACACACACACTAAGTTAAATAAATATGCACATTCAAACCCACAGGGAAACAGGGTTTGGTAATCTACTCCTTGTAATTCTATCTATCCAAGAGGGAAGTGCATAACAGACACACACACAAACACACACCTCTTGAAAAGCATGCCTCTACAGAGACTTTCCCTGGAGCGAGTGCCCCTACCATAAACAGAATGCAGAGAAGTGCCTTGAATGCAAAAAGGATGTAAGCTAACATTGCTCCCCCCTTTTTTTCTTATTTTTTTTTACTCTTATCCTTCCCTTTTCCTTTCTCACTCCACTCCCACCTGCTCGCTCACATCCTCTGGTGCTTTCCTGTGGGGATGAGCCTGACACGGTTACAGCTTAATCAGCTACTACTATCCCCGATGGAGAGACAGAGAAGGAGAAAGGAAAGGTACTCTTAAAAACGACACATCAATATCTGTTGTCCCTAACTAACATAGGCATGTGCGTTAATAAGGGTGTGTTACAAAACAACACAATTGCTAACACGGTTTTGATAGCAACACAATAGTAATCCAGGTTGCGTTGTTTCTTAACAACATCTGCATGGGTTCAGTTGTGACCAACACAACCTGTGTCATCATTACGACACATCTTTTTTCAGAGTGTAACGGCTCAGAATGGTCCGGTTCCTTTTTTTGTTCTCTAGTCTAAAACACGGAGGCCTGCATACTGTAGGCTACACACGCACACACACTGCATACTGTAGGCTACACTTAGCCCCAGTGACTTGTTTATAATATCGGCTACGGCTGCCATCGACTTGTGCAATATATCAATATCCAGCGGGCCGCACTCGCCGACACACACACACACACACACACACACACACACACACACACACACACACACACACACACAACACACAACACACACACACACAGGTCAAAGATAACTATGGGCTCACATTACAAACACCAGCCGCTTGACATTTGCACTGTATCCACAGAAGGCAGGGAGAAGTACACATGTTCCACCACACCGGCTACACTAGGAGAATAGACCTGTTTTCTGTATACAAACATACCGTGTTCGAGCCAATCAGCAATAACAACTGAGTCACGTGACTAAGTTGCCTTGGACCTGCGTGAGCTGCTGCTGTAAAATAATACGACGGGGCTCTATGGAGAAACCATGGCACTCCCCCCTGACTAAAAGTTGTTTCAAACAAAAACGGCTGGATGTCATTTAGCCAAATCAGCATGGCTGTGAGTGTGAGTCTTTCACATTTTATATATCTAGCTTTGGCATGGATTGATTATTTCGATCGCTAGCATGGCTAACAAATGCAAATAATATTGTAGTCTGCCCTGTTGTTCTGATCAGGATTACGTTCCTTTCTGCTGCTGTTTTGCGAAGTCTGACGTATACAGAAAACAGGTCTATAAGCTAGAGATGCACGATAATTATCGGGTCGATAATTATCGGGCGACCCGATAATTATCGGGCCGATATCAGCAATTATGACGTCATCCCGATAAACCCGATACAATTATTGATAGCTCCGATAATATATAATATATTTTTTGGTTAAAAAAATGCGGTGTGTGTGGATTGGGTTGAAGGGCGTTTGTTTTTACTGTAGGCTCCTCCCGTTTTGCCAGTACTGTGGTACGACTGATGGCGTGTGGTTTAGGAAGAGGGAGTTTTTCACAAATCCAGCGCTCCATTTCTCATGCCTGGCTGTGATGTAGTCACGTAACTTTCAGAAGCAGCGTGGATAGTAAACAAACATGGCGTCAGTAGTGTGAGACTTTTTCAAAGTTTCAGAGGAAAACAGTTCGCTTGCTATTTGTAACAAATGCAATGCAGAAGTTCCACGAGGAGGGAAAAGGGCAACAAGCTATAACACATCCAACATAATAAGTCACCTGCAACATCACTACCGCTACGATGGTGTGTTAAAAGCCTACGACGACGTGTGAGCAGCTAAAGCTGCTGCGAATCCAAAGCCAGCTGCAAAGGAACCGGCGGGGCTTGTACCTATTGACAAGGCGTTTGCAAAATTAAAAACGTTTGACAGAAATTACCCAAGGGCTCAAGCGATCTCTAACTTGATCACAGAAATGATGGCACTTGACGACCAGCCCTTTTCCCTCGTTGAAGACAAAGGATTCTGTCGGCTACTTCGTCATTTAGAGCCGGGCCCTATTCCCCGTACCTGGTTCAACTAAGTCGATCAAAAGTCCCATTATCCAGATTCAATTAACCTGATGTTTGAATCCGCGCTTTCCCTGTTCCTCGAAGGTGGATTCAGTCTCGTTAATTCGAACCAGACTTGATGCTCAGGATCAGTGCGCCTCAGCTGAAAAGACAGCAGGTGTCGATCGCAGAAATCCTGATTTTCTAACGGCATTGATTGATTGATTGATTGATTTAAAACTTTATTAACATATTGCAGAATGGGTACAATACAGTACGGCTCAATAGCCTAGCCGACAAGTTAAATACATAATCTATAGGCTAATGTTAAATCCCTCATTACCCCAATCAATCAGATTATATTTCTTTAAATGTGCCTGATGGTAGGCTTAATGGAATGAATAATCAAATGAGATCTATTGCTAGCGAAAATAATTAGTTAAACTCTTTCAGAATAAGTAGATACAAACAAGCCCAAAGAGTATCTAATTGATAAGAATTAATAGATGCTTATGAGTATATCTGCACTGTATGCGCTCGGCTTAGGTAACATGTACTTTATATATAAATACAGTTTTCAAGGCACAACCCCCGAAATAACAGAGAGGCTTGGAGCCGGCTATAGTTTCACTATTAATCAGGTTTTAATCTGTTTCGGACATAATCCATATGCATTGAATTGATTAACCTTTGGTTTATACCAGTGACACATGTTCATCATCAGATAACAGTGCTTGAACAGATAAATGCATTTTCTCAAATGCATTAATGTGACGTCAACGGCTCATTCAATTGCTCAATCCGTCAAACAGCGCATCTCATCAGACATTTTAATCCCAGTTACAATATCACAATAACGTGTGAGTGATGATACAATTCAACAATCCTCATTCCTCGTAATTCATAATCCACAAAGACCACAATCCATGCATAGACACTTCAATTTTATGCTTGAATGAAACACAATCCGGGCGCAAATCTACAGCGGAGAATATGAAACTAATCAGAGCCAAACGGCCGATAGGTTTCATTCATTAAAAATATCCCAGCGGGATTCACATTTGCAATGCGCCGTTATTAAAATAACCACATGCAGTGTGTATCGCGACTCCGAGCGCCGTATATGACATGCATTATTTTACTTAGGACAAAGTAAATCTATAGGCTGAATTAGGGCTGGGCGATATGACCAAAAACGTTATCGCGATAAAATTATAAAATTATTTTCATATAATTCGATATCGATAATTATCGTCGATATAATGTCTGTCAAGTTTAATTAACTTCTTATGCTGCTGTGAATGTCTCGAGTCGAGTTGATGTCGTCATCAGTCCGCGCACGTTAGCAGTTAGCCGACAAGCGGAGTATCTCATGACAATGTAATAAATATGACACTAAAATACTCTCTTCCGCCACAATATATTGAAACGACGTCCACTGTATACCCCACACTACTATAAACGTGGCCTCAGAATTCACGCCACACACATACTCGGCACGTAAAAATATAAAACAGCGCCGTGCAAGCTAGTTATCCAAGCCAGCCTGTTTCTAAGCGGTGTATTCCATGACAATGTGCTAAATATGACACTAAAATACTCTCTTCCGCCACAATATATTGAAACGACGTCCACTGTATACCCCACACTACTATAAACGTGGCCTCAGAATTCACGCCACACACATACTCTGCACGTAAATATATAAAACAGCGCCGTGCAAGCTAATTAGCCTAGCAAGCCTTGTTGTTGAGTGAGTGAGTCCTACCTCTGGGTCTCCTTCCGGGTCTCCTTCGCTCTCGGCCATCTCCTTCACTGATTGGTTGTTAGTGCGTGTGCTCATATCCAAGCTTGGAAAATCGATATATCGAAACTTTGCGACCACGTTTCATGTTTATTTCGAGGAAATAATTTATTGCGATAGTTATCGTTATCGTTTTATCGCCCAGCCCTAGGCTGAATACGATTTATTATCAGCATTTAGGTCTATTATTTTACATTTCAAACGCCCCCTCTAGGAAAACGAAGCACAAAAACATAATTTAGAATGGTATAATGCAGATCTACACTGTGGTAATTATTTCAGGAAGCGAGCTGGCATTTCTTTGCGAGGGTGTGGCCATGGTTCATCCAGCTAACTGAACTTAACCCTGCTCCGGAGCAGGTTCAAACTTTCTGATCTGTTACCATGGCGATTTAGAAAATCCGACGTCGGGGAACGGAAATGTCTGGCTTAAGTCAAGCTATGCTGAAAATTATCCGGCTAACTCAGTTAGCCAGGTACGGGGAATAGGGCCCAAGGTACATAATTCCAAGCCGCCTTTGTATACTTTGTTTGCATAGACATATCTGACTGTCCGATTTTACCTTACAGTGTATTGCACTACTAAAGCTACCTAGCATGTCCTATATGCTCTGTAAATAACTATGTACAGATACCGAGATGTCACACCATGTTACCTGTTACCTGTTTATTGCACAATGTTTTTTTTATTTTTTATTTTATTGGATTCTATATATGTTGTACCACTGTAATGCACATCGTTGCGGGCAAGACCACCCGCATTTCATTGTATACTTGTATGCCGTGACAAATAAAACTCTTGACTTGACTTGACTTGACAGTATTGAATTTGAATCCCAGGCTTATGCAAAGATTTGCAACAGTTCTAGAGGCCTTTATTTTATTTTTACATCACTGAGTGATGAACCTCACTATGGCAATTGGCAAATGTTTACATTTTGCAGTGTTATGTTTACAAGTTATTGACGGATTGTGAATTTTGTGATTCAAATTATATTTATTTGGAAAAATAAATATGGTCAAAAACTGTTGTCTTGGCTTTGTTTTGTTCATAGTAGTAACGCTCATGTCATGATAAATGTGGTTAGGTCAAAACTACAGGAATACACATTTTATAAATAATAATAATAATAATAATAATAATAATACAATAAATATATATATATATTATCGGTTATCGGTATCGGTATCGACCTTGAGGAGCAGAAAGTTATCGGTATCGATATCGGGGTCAAAAAATCAATATCGTGCACCCCTACTATAAGCCTCTCCTCTGGACTGGTCCTTCTTCTCTTTCTTTCTGCCCTGCTGCTCAGCAGGCGGCTATTTTCCTGACTCCATGGTGAGAGGTTTCGTGGGCACACCTGGTTCGTAGCTGGAGCAGCCATGTGGGGGAACGAGGGGTGGAGGGAGGTCACGGTGCACACAGCTGGCGGAGACACTGTGCCGGCTTAACGGCAGCATGTTATTCAGCCACCTAGACACCTAGCTGCCCGGCTATAGGGAGGTGTAGTGGTTACGTCATTTTTGTTTTTTCGTGTTCCACCCTCTGTGGAACGCAATGTATTTCCCCAATGTTGCCCATTTCTAGATTGTCTAGTTTAAAACAAATAAAGCATGGACATTTGCATTGGTGTACCTTTCTGTGTGTATTCACTATTCATCCACAATCTATTAGCTCAACATGAAAATATTTGCAATGAATCCCTTAAAAGTAGCAAAATAACAACGTTTATGTTTTCGTTCACTGAGAAACTACACTACCATTTCGTGCTGCTGACTGACGTCACCACAGCGTAGACTCCTGGCTTTAGTCGCAGACCTAGGATCAGATTTCCCTTACATTCCACATTCCATAAGCTTAACAATTCATACAATGGGAAAATAACTGACCCTGAATCTGTTTCACCCAACACTAGTGCTCCAGTGATCATAACCATTTATCTCTAAAGCTAACCACTATTTGTAAAAGCCACAACCACGTTACAATATTTGTATAATTTGTAGTGCCATGTAGTACCCTGTAGTACCCTGTAGTACCATGTAGTACCATGTAGTACCATGTGGGTACAGTACAGTACAGCTCAATACACACAATTGTTAAGGGGATGCAGACCAGAGAAAGACTTCCGTCTTGTTTACATCAGGGTCCCCCATTTTCAATTCATCATAAATGTACAGTTCCCTCCCCCTTGTATATATTACTGTATGTCACAAATGTAACAGTACTGCATTGAGGTCTTTCTCTGGTCTGCATCCCCTTAACAATTGTGTGTATTGAGCTGTACTGTACTGTACCCATTCTGCAATCTGTTAATAAAGTTTTCAATCAATCAATCCCGCACAGTGCAATACTCCAATTCAGCCATTGGCAATTCAGCCATTGGGTGGGTGGCGCTGCTGAGCGGCGTTTTTTTTTTTTTCTAGCCGCATTTTGCGGAGACGCTCTCTGATTGGCCACTGACTGACGCTCTCTGATTGGCCACCGACATGTGCGCCCAATCGCGTGACGAGCTGTGTCTTTGCCCATTTCCGGGTCTAACAGCCTGCAAACTACCTAACGCCTAGTTTATCACTGGTTAAGCTTAGGCGACTCTTTCGAAGTTGGTTAAGGTTAGAGTTTGGAATCAGGGCTGGTGTTCTATCGCCCTGCTCTAAGACAAACGCTAACCTTAACCAACTTCGAAAGAGTGCCTAAGCTTAATTGGTGTAGAAACAGGCGTCACACGATTGGGCGCACATGTCACATGAAGTGGCCAATCAGAGCGTCTACGCAAAATGTGGCTACAAAAAAAATAACGCTGCTGAGCGGGCCTGTGACGGTCTCGTGACCCAAATTCCTGAGGGGCCTGAAAGCGTGGGTATGTAAGCGCGGGGACTGAGTGTGGCTCTGCGGCTCTGCAGCTGCATGCTCCTCGTGCGCACAGGGGTGAAATTGTGTGTCACAGCTGGGAGCGTTGCGGTGTTTGCAATGGAGGAGAAGTTTGGTTCACTTGTAAATAAACTATTCACATAAATGAAACAAAACGTAATGTTAATGTCTCCATCAGGGTTTCCGTTAGAAAATACAGGGGCCGGTCTCCGTGTCCTGGAAGATTTCAATCTCCCGGACAAAAGTGAGAAATTCCAGTCAGTTTATTGAGCTTAAAAACAATTGATAGGCAGGCTATATAAAGAATGACATCCCCAAGGCATGTAGATTTAGTTTAACTTAAAACTAGGCTACTTTTGTGTATATACAGTCATTAATATATTCCAAATTAAATAAGTCCCTCGAGACTCCGTGCTGCTGCTGACGAAGCGATAAACTCATCCCAATAGTATGCAACTGCAGAGCCAGCGGCACTATGGGGACCGCTCAGCAGCGCCACCCACCCAATGGCTGAATTGCCAATGGCTGAATTGGAGTATTGCACTGTGCGGGCACAACTGTGAGCTCTGCGGCTCTGCAGTTGCATGCTTCTCGATAATCCAGCACCAAGCTCCGCCATTCTCATCAGCAAACCACAGGTCGCGAGGGAATTATTTTCACAGGACATTATGACCGGAGATATTTAAATGTCGGACTTCAACAGAATATATATATATAATTAGTAAACTGTCTGGGGCATTTTGTGCCCCCCTTAACTGATTTTCGAGGGCATTTTGTCCATTTTCACGGGCATTTTGCCCCAAGCCCCCGTTAATTTCTAACCCTGGGCGACAGCATTGAACAGACTGCCTACTGAACAACAGGCTGCCTACTGGTAACTGTAGTTCTTTTTTTACGATCATTTAAAAACCTTATAACTACCTTTATTTCAACAAAAAATGCTTAAACAATAATGTTAGTGGTCGAAGGGAACTCATTTTGTGCAGAGATGGAAGCTTGTCAATTTCCATGCGGCAGAATTGTTACATTAGCTGATAATCCATTTTCCCAATGATGAATCCCTATACGGGTGGAACAACCAGTGACGTCAGACTACACCTCCCTATTACTCTTATAAGGGGATTTCACATGGAGCTGCCTACAAGCTAATCTTTTTGTAGAACTAGAGTTTATTGAGAATTGTGTCTGTGTGTGTGTGCATGTGCGTGTGTGTGTGTGTGTGTGTGCGAAGGTGAGTGGCGCTGTTCTCAATTTGCTCTGTAAAAACCTGATTAATTAATATGAATAAATAAAAAGGACACGTTGACACTTTTAACTGAAAAAAAGAAAACCTAACCACACATTGTCGCTTTAACTGAAAAAATAAAGCTATTATGTACTCTACTACTATCATTCAGTACTATGCTACTATTCTTATACTACTACCTACAGTATCTTGCTAATACTGTATGTCTATACTACTATGCACTGAGAGTGTAACACTCAAGCTCAATATTATTTGATGAACAATGCCACTGACCCTTAGCTGCCAGAGATGTACTGTACCTCTCCTGGTGACTTGTTGTTCACAATCTGTAAGTCGCTTTGGATAAAAGCGTCAGCTAAGAAAGTACTGATGAGGTCCTTTGACATGATTGTATATTCATGTGTAGGGTAAAAAACAAACACATTTTACAGATTTGTGGACCAAATAGATGATCCTATGACTACCAGTGATTTGCTTTAGTCAACGACGGCCCAATTTGTCAGGCGAGAGGTACAAAAGAGGTGAGCGTGTGCAGCCGCTGTAAGACAACACGGATTAGCATTGATAAAAGGCTGTGGCAATACTCGCCAACTTGGCAACGTTCATATTTAAGTGCAGGCACATGCTCGTCTAGATAAGCGTCAACACACAGAAGCCCGCGCGGCTCTGGATCCCCCGAGGACAGCGCTCTTATCACCAGCAGTGGAGAAGGCTGAGGCACAGAGATGCTGCAGTGAGCCTGTCCTCTTGCTGCAGTGCTCCCAGCAGCCAGTTCCTCTCCTTCTCCCTGTGTCACCTGCCCCCCAACCCCCCACCCACCCCCATCCACCCCCCATGCAAACACCTCCTGCCGTTGAGCCCACATTGTACTTTTCCCATCGCCCCTAGAAGACGCACCTTCATTCCGCCTGTGCCGACACAGCCCTGAGAACATACAAAGACGTAATCGAGAGCAGATCTCTGGCTTTTGCAGAGACTTTCTCTTTTAGGCTAACGCGTGCCTCTCTTCTGACGTGTGTGATGTTGTGCAAAAGAGAGCGAGACGAGACTAGATAGAGAGGCCCGCGCCTGGGCCCGCGCCTCAGCCTCTGCATCGGTACGGAGCGCCTCTGACCTCTGACATTTCCTATTTGCTTTGACAATTGTGTTGGTTCTGACGATGCCGCCCGTGTACTTTGCAGTCACGCTGTGTTATTGTTTCATTCTGACTTCTAAACAGTACCCGAGTTCCAAGTGCATCCGTGACTTTAGAAAGGTATGTGGAGAAAGGACAACCTCCTGTTGCTCTCGGGCGCGATTATCAAATCTTGTATTCTGGAGCCGATGAGGCAGCAACATGGCCATGCAGGAAACTCAATGAGCCGCGACATCACAGGGCTTACAAACAGGAGGCCCTCATCCTGGTCCGGCTAAGGACTTTCAGGGGAGAACAAACTACTTTCCGAGCCGGGAGTTGACGTAGGTACAGACGCACAGTGCCGAGCGCGGAGGCCTGGCTGTGTTTGCTCGTATCATGGTGGGTCGAGGTGGTCGTTCAAACATTTCCCTTACGTGATCTGCTCGACATTGTCTCCCATGCCACCCTCCTCTCTTGGCAGTTAGCGTGCATAGGGGGCCTGTTTTCTGGTATTTTGTCAGTTGAAGAAAAAAACTATGCCCATTCACAGGTCGGGCACTATGAAGGGGGGCCCAGTTGGCCGGGCAGAGCCCCCTTTGTTTGCTCTGCGAGGGGAGCTGTGATCTCGAGGCGGCCTCCCCCTGCGTTCCCTTACCAAGAAATAATGAGTTTCCGTTGCCCCGCTGTTTCTCTGTCCAACAGAACACAGGCAGTAACACTCTCGTCGTTTAATTCCCTCTCTGCTCGTACTCCCTTCTCTACAGTATCAGTATCATATGATTCCCGGATGCTGGACATATCTACTATAGTGTTCTTCTCATAGTTTTTTTTTCTTTCACAACCATAAACATGGTCAAGCTGCCGGCTTTGAAATGTGCCGACCACAGGCTTGGAGTTGGCAGGATGAATGTGAGCCTCCGGGAACAGAAGAAGCTTCTGGAACGCTGCCAGCGAGCTTCAAACAGTGGAAACTGTAGCGCACAACAATAGGAAATAGTGAGAACACATGCTAAGGCTACAGAGACACAGGGACACGGACACCGGAGTGTGCAGTGTGACTCAGAAGGCTATAGGGTATTTATTCTCCCCCAATTAAAAAAAAATTATATTATCTACGTATCTATGTTCAGGGAAGAGAAATCAAAACTTGGGAGACAGCTACTGGGACGGGAGGGGTGCGGTGCAAAATAACAACCCCCCCCCCAGGCAGAGGAACATGCCGAGCTCAGCTAAAAAAGAAAGGGAAAGCAATGTCACGTTGAAGTTCAGTCGATTTTATTTTTTATAAACAGCCATAGAGGAGGTTTCGTCACTAGCTCAGCATACGAGGCTCAACTGACCTGCTCTGTCCCGACACACGCGTTATCATGTAACACTGTGACCTCTAGATGCAGGGTGATGGCAGGGTGATGGCAGGGTTTAAGTGACCATGACAACAGGCCGTACCCCCCCCCCCCCCCCCCTTCACACAGAAATGGCTCAGAGCCATCTGCACATGCTGGCTGGCCAGTGGTGACCTCTCCCACCAGCCTCTGCTGCCTTTGAGAGGGTGCAGATGTGCACCGCTCCAGGGGTGTTCTTGGACCCAAACAGTGCTCCACACACACCGGAACAAGAGCTTGGATAAGCCTCTGGCCATAGTGTCACTGGACATCATTTGATGTGTTGGGGATTGTGTGTGCGGCAGCTATGAGGTATACGTGTTCAGGTTCATCTTAGACAGAGGGGTTTGATGTGTGTCAGGAGTTATTATGACCCCCCCCCCCCCCCCCCCCCCCCCACTGTCACACGCACACACACACATTTTTCATTCATGGAAAACAGTCAAGCTTTCACCGAATCCCAACACGTGTTCAAGTTATCTTCCTTGTTGTGATGTGTCTGAGTTTATTGTACACCCCCCCCCCCCCCCCCACACACCATATTTTCATTAATGGAAATCTATCAAATGTTCACTATAGAAGAGGCAAAGCTATTAGGTAAATTGGACAATTGATGCGATTAGAACTCTGATAGGGTCATTTCGTTTCGTCCGCGCGGACAACTGTGCACGTGGATTTAGAAATGTAAACTCTATTTCGCGGGCAAAATCAGATAAATATAACGTGCGTAGTTTGTGCGTAATTACGCCATAGCGTGTGTTTATACCAGCTGTTATTATTATGACTGCTTTATATTGTGGTAATGACGTGGTGTCACTGGAGTTACCGGTCTGTTGTGTTTTGAGTTGACAGCAAGAACGAGGGGTCCCCGGCGACTCCCCGTCTCCCGAAAGAGTGTGCAAGTAAAGCGCGTGTCCATGCAGCAGGTACACGTGCAGGTCAGCCCCTACCTCTTTGACTTTCTCCCGGCGCTCCTGGGTCTGCGGGTCGCTTGGCTTGCCGAGGTCTTTCCCCAGTGGCGCTTTGGTCAGACACTTCACGAACTTGTTGTAATTTAAAGTATCCGATCTGGCGCCGTTACTTGAGGAGGTCACTCTCTCCGAGGCAGACTCCGTCTTGGACCTCGCTGGAGTCAGGTCCTCCTGCGCTTCCCCGGCGGCGCGCCTCTCCTCCGGCACCTCGTCGTGATGAGTGACAGTGGGTCTGCGTCTCGGGCTCTTGAGTCTGGTGCTGGTCTCTCCCTTGGCCGAGGCGATGCTGCCGCGCAGATGGTCTTGATCCTTAGCCTTTTTTATTAGATGATCAATGGCATCGTTGTTGTCGGAGCCCGATCCGACTGTGACCGGCGGCTGAGTCTCCGTTTTGGAAAGAAAGATCCGTTTTAATCGGACAGAGTCGGGCAAAAAGAAGAGGGCCCCGAAGCACAGTGTGACCAACCCCGAGAGGAAAAGTAGAAACACGAATTTTTGGGACAGGCGCAGACCCATGCCCGATGCCGACACACCGGGCAACTTTCGGAAAACCATTGCAATGTTATGTATTGAATGTTACCTTATTGTTATCGGCAGGAGTCAGGACTATGCTGTTGCTATACAGTCTCTCCACTATGTGCCGAGCAGCAGCTCCACGGTGCGCCTTGTTGCATGTGTGTAAAAAGTTGCTGTGCGGGTCGGGGTTTAAAACACACCCCGCTATGACACTTGCAGAGAGAGGAGCCAGGCTGCAGAGCGGTCCTCCTTATCTCGCTATCGATTAGATCTGCATAAGCAAAGGTTAGGCCTGCACGGAACTAGTACAATTTAGCAATCGTTTTGCACCGGTGCCACTTGAGAGCCTCGTAGCTTATTGTACATAATGTGGTTATTGACATCAATGGATTGTAATAATAATACAGGAATCCCCGCCTCTTTAAGAGGACGGGGCTTTGGGTAATAAATGGCACTCGCGTTTGCCGGTTGCCAATCTACAACCAGGGGTAACGGATACCGTGGAGGTCGGTCTAATATGCCTACTTTTGGGCAAATAATGATCAAATGCAACCACCTCACGAGGAAATGGCATACAAAGTTGTTCCCTTGTGCATTATTCCACCGCAATGCAAATCCTCAGTAAGACATGTCCGTACAGTCAAGAATCAAGCGTGCATTAGAGCATCTTCTCGTCGGCTCCGTTCATCATACCATACCGACCCACGTTGTTTGAATGTTCCGTAAGCCCGAAAATCACATTGATCACAAGCGCACGGCTGTGTATCCTGTACAGCTGCTGGATGAACGCGTTTGTTTATTCATGTCGCCGTCCGTTATGCACGCGCTTCAACCTCTTCTCCATCTGTGTGTTATTATAATGCAAAAGAATACACCAAAAACGGAAGGCGCGAACAACGGGGTCGTGTCCCACGCGCACGCGAAGTTATTATAGCCTCTACAAATCCCTAGAATAAACAATTCCGTCCTCCAGCAGAGAGAAACAGCAGCCCGCCGTGTCTTGTAGCCGCCGCCTGCCCGCCTTGCCCTCTCTGTGTGTATCTTGCTGTTCCGCGGCTGCCCGCTTGCTCAGCAGCGCAAAGGGAGAGGAGAGAAATGCAGCATTTGTAGCATACCTGTCAACCCTCCCGTTTTCCCCGGGAATCTCCCGTGTTTCAACCTTCTCTCTCGCTAAAATATTTTCCCGTATTTTTTATTTATTTATACAAAATGGCTGCAATTCCCAATAGGGGGTATCTGCAGAGCCGCAGAGCCAGGCTGGACGGGTATAAGTGGTCTGGACAAGTATAAGCGGGGTTCGTCTCGTTTACATAGGTACATCTAGAGTCACCAGTAGCTCAACTGCAAAAACTGCTTTTTTATTTGATTAGATTTATTTGGAAATTAAAAACACATCATAAAAACAAATGATCTTGACCAATTTGTATTCCTGAGGATATCACCTAAAAGCATTCATTAACAAGCATTAACACTTATTTCCAAGGTGGTCCTCGATGGAAGACATAAAAACACAGCACATTATAGCCTACTCAACTGCAAATTTTTCCTCAACTGCAAAAATGTATGCCTACTTAATCTTATGTATTAGCCTACAGGGAAAAACACATTCACAACAGGCAGCAAAGTTTGTTTTCAGCCAAGTATGGTAATAAGGTAACTATTATGATATATATGGTATGGATTACTTACTCTTAATAACTTATTACTATCTGTGGTAGCTCTAGTCTCCACCTACACAAATTGTTTTTGTGCTGTCCATTGATCATGCACCTTCACGTGGTAGGCACATAGGTCAAACTCCCCAAACAAACACACCATTGATTTAATTGCCATATAAGATGAATATAAAACAAGAAGGTGATCTATTAACTGTGTAAACCTTATGCAATATTCATCATTGATATTTGAATACTTGAAATCTGTATGAACTGAGTAGTTAGTATCAAATGAAATAAGATGGAACTGCTCCATGCATTCATTGAATAAACAACTATTTTCTCATTACCAGTATGGTATTGTTTAAATTGTACAGCTTTTTGCACATATTTGTCAGGGGATTCCAACAATTCTGGACCTGAATGTACCAGTTAATTGTAATCATCTCTCTCCTTATGTCTAGTCAAGCCAGGTTGTGGAGGAGAGAGACAGGGATGAACAGGCTATAGACTACTTTGCCCATCCTGAGCCTGCTATGATGCAGGTGTTTTTACATCACCACCCAAAACAAGATTCAGCCAAGAGCGAGTGAGTACACTGGTCCACTTGTCCATGGCACTTACTACCCAGCTTTGTAATGGGTTGTGGGGGGGGGAATAGTACAGTAGGTACGCATATTTAAGGGGACCGTAAGGATGGTGTACTGGTGGGTGGTGTCCGACCGATTATAGTGGGCCGGTCTGGGCCAAAAAAATAAATGGACCTCCCTAATTTCTAAACCCTGGCTACGGCCCTGATCTAGACATGTAATAATAGAGTAAACTTGTACCCATACAGTGTTACATCTAGACATACCAGATCTAGTAATAATAGAGTAAACTTAACTTTCGTCTCAGTAACAATGTTCATAAAGTGTTGAGTGCTACAGTGTAGGTTAGTTTATTAGGACAATTCCACCATTGTGGGGCAAGGACTAAGAATAGGCGACTTCTCTTTGATTACCCGACTTCTCTTTGATGACCCTCCCGGAGCTTGGATAGGAGTAGGAATAAACTGTACATATACAGCACTGTTTGAACCTGGCACACAACATACTTCACATGTCATTTTTCTTTTTGTGGAGACGAAGATGATGAGTACCGGTCTTCTCCTCAGACATAAAATCAGTTTTTCAATACAAGTACGACTCAAGACACAGAACATTAGTATGCAAAATAAAAAATGAACACAGATTTTGAGTGTGAATGAAAACTTTATTGCAACAAGATTGCAGAATGGGTACAATACAGTACGGCTCAATACACACAATTGTTAAGGGGATGCAGACGAGAGAAAGAAGTTTTGTCTTGTCTTCTCGTACTGAAAACGTGACTGTTAGCACAGAGACGGCTGCAGTTACACACAGGGCCATTTTCGTTTCGTTTTCAGGGTCAGTTTCGCTTTTCAGAACGAAACGTAATGGCAGGCAAGTTGCCCAGTCCACACGAGCGCTGGATTTAATATACCATGATTGTATGTGCGCAGTTGCACTGTTCGGCCACACACAACCGGGGATTTGCTACACTGCAACCCCGGTCTTTGAAAACCGGAGTCCAGGGTGAAGTTTTGCGGTTTTGTGTGGGCATAGCAACCAAGGTTCCCAGTGTACAGCAGAGCTGTCGCAATTATTTCCCATGTTCACGGCAGACTGTAAAAAAACAATAGCAAGTTAGCAACCGAGCGCGGGGTAGAGAGATTAGTGTCTCGTTTACATCAGGGTCATATCGACCCTGTACCCGTTGCTCTTGAAGGGCTATTAGACAAGTACAGTACAATGAGAGAGGTAGTGCGACCTTCCACACGTTACTCTCCCAGTGAGAATCTGCGCTGCGTCGGAGGAAAGCATGAGACAGTCTCCGGAGTTTCTTTCCAGCTATACGCGTCCGGCGTAGATGACAACATATTTAGTATGATTACAAATCCTGAAAATTAAGAAGTTGTCCTTTAGGTGGTCAGAGACTAAACCATTTAGGCGGGATGACTAACAGCTATAGTCAGAGAACACCCTGGAGTGTGTGTGTGTGTGTGTGTGTGTGTGTGTGTGTGTGTGTGTGTGTGTGTCCACCCATGTACATGCAGGTGAGTTAAAGGAGAAATGTAGGTGTCATGGGGGGGGGGGGGTACAGGTATGGACAGGGTAATAGTAGAAAGACATAAATACAGGCAATAAAATGTCATCTGAATATAAAAAATATGAGAAAAATAAACAGTATTATTCAGGCGAGGGTCTGTACCCTAACTGGCATGATATACATTATAGGTGCTGCAGGTTTTGGTGGTTAAGAGTCAGACACAGTTAGCAGTCAGACATTCCTAATAGTCGTGCAGCCATTAGTTCTCCAGCTGCTGGCAGCAGCATCTTTGAGGGAACAAAGTGACAACTAAACACACATCCTCCAACTGTTGACACACTGACTCTATTATTACATGTCTAGATGTAACATTACTGTCTATGTATAATGTACCTATGTAAACGAGATCGGTTGCCGAAAAACTGTTGGGCAAAGTGGGGTTGTTCCCGGAGAGCTCACTCTCGGCCGTGGTTTCTCAGTGTATAATGTATATGGTGCTCTCCCTCAACATGCGAGTAAGGTGAGACAACACCATTCTTTAGTCCAAATAATACCCTACTTTATACTATATTATTGTCATTCATTTAATGTAAAGTCAGTCTTACATTGGCACTGCTTTAACATTGCATTGCATTTACCCATAATCCATTGCTGTATTAGACCCATGTGCCAGTATAATTTTGTATTATAAGTAATGACGCGCAAATGTAAAGTTAATCAATACACAATGAAACAATATCTTTATCTATATCACATGTCAAAACTACTTTAATAAAACAAGATTTCCGTTTTTCATTTCTACTCATTCATCCAAAACAAGACAGCAATTCTACTTCTGCATGCACCAGGAGAATTGAGCTCATAGCACAGATTTGGAGTTGATAGAATGGACATTGCTGTTCTTAGGAAATGTTGCACATGGTGGAAATAATGGAAATTAACATTTCTAACATTAACATTTAGTGTATGTTTAAGTTGATACATTGATGCATGGTAGAATTCCACTTTATATTACAGCAGTATCCGTTTTTTTAACATTACAATTAGTGTCTGACACTATACACATGTTAAAAGTCAAAGTCAACTTTGTCATTTTCCAATTTGTTTAAGAAATACAGAAATTCAATTACGTGCCCCCCTTCCCACGGTGTATATAGAAAGAGACAATATACACAAAAGTAACATAGGACACAATATACAACACACAGGACTATGTACAATATAAACAGTACCTACAATTAAATTAATGAGTGAATTAAATAAGAGGTAAAAGAGAACTTAGTGTAAATATTCCTTAATTTGTGTCAACGTTGTAAAAATCCTATTGTATTTAACAAATTAATTATGATACACCACAATGTGCCCTTTCTATCTATTCTAAATCTATGGCCTTGCAATTCCACGGCTGTGCAGTGCCGACAAGAACAGGCGTTCCATCTCCTCTACAGAAACACTGACACTTCCATTCATTTAATGCAGGGATGTACACAGCATTTCACTTTCAACCAGGTATCGGATTAATTTAATGTAGCAATTAGTAGTTCACCCAGTCCTTGGGTAAATACAGGTTTTGACAGCAGATGGCAGCGACGAGGCAGCTCAGCAGAGAGCAGCTGAGCTCTCCCGTTTTTTCAAATCCCAATGTTGACAGCTAATGTCTACTGTACAATACAATCGAGAGGGTTGGTCGAAATCTTGACGGATACTCACAGCGGCTTATCAAAACACGGTGAAGCCATTCGATTCCACGGACAGAAGGAAAACTCTCGACGACTTTGTTTGGAATTATGTAGGCTATACGCAGTGTTGTCTGTTTAGGTGTGACCACGGATGAACCCCAAGCACCGTATAACAAGTTGTACAGGTGGGATGAGTAGGAGCAGGGCCGTAGCCAGGGTTTAGAAATTAGGGAGGTCAAATTTTTTTTTTGGCCCAGGCCGGCCGCTTATAGCTTATCCGCAACAGTAAGTGACTTCCGGGGTAGGCCTGATTGGCCCCGACAGGCACGTGACGCGCAACTTTCTCTGCCGCGCGGCACGCTCCGCGGAGCCGAGCGGCAGAGCTTACGGAATTACGTAACCGTCCAAATACGCCATGACTCTCATTCGGTGCTATAGCTCACCTGGCAGAGCACCGGTCCTGCGATCCTGTGGTCTGTTGTTGGTGAGTTCGAATCCCATCAAATCTTTTTTTTTTTACGTGATTTTTTTTTAACGTGTATTCTTTCGCCGGTTAAGGTTAGGCATGGTTAAGGTTAAGGTTAAGGTTAGGCATTGTTTCGGAGTTGGTTAAGGTTAGAACGGTTAAGTTTAGGCGCTGTTAAGGAGCTGGTTAAGGTTAGAGTTTGTCTTAGAGAATGGCAATATTCTTTCTATGGTTAAGGTTAGGCATGGTTAAGGTTAAGGTTAAGGTTAGGCATTGTTTCGGAGTTGGTTAAGGTTAGAACGGTTAAGTTTAGGCGCTGTTAAGGAGCTGGTTAAGGTTAGAGTTTGTGTTAGAGAATGGCAATAGACAGCCTATTTCCGCGCGACAGCTCTCAGCAGCCTCGTTGCGCGTCCTGAGTTTGCCGCGTCACGTGCCTGTCGGGGCCAATCAGGCCTACCCCGGAAGTCACTTACTGTTGCGGAACAGGTACACGCGGTCCGGACCTCGGTGACCTCATAGCTGGCTACGGCCATGAGTAGGAGTACATTGAAACATTAATTTGTTGTTTTGGCACTACTCCAGCACATTGGATTTTAAATGGAATAATGAGATTAAAGCTAAGGGCAGACTTTCAGCTTCAATTTGAGGGTGTTTACACACCGTACCCCCATTTAGGGGATCACATTTTTATCCTCATTGTAATGAGGATAAACTTAAAAGTAACGTCGTCATATGCAGCGTTGCAGTGGTGGTAGGACGGGGTAAGACGGATGTGCACGCGCGCACACAAAAATGCTTTCACAATTGTCACTGGACTCGTTGCGCCGTGCGCCAAGTACCCGGCCGGCACTTATCACCTAGACTTTGCATAATAATAGGATACCGATAGCATAACAACGAGAAGAGCCAAACCAAAATACAAGCCCTGTACCAATTGGTGGGGGTTTGCTTGATCTGTGGTCCCGACTGGAAGGACGAGACATTAAGTTGTGCTTCAGTCTGAAGGAAACTGTCCTTCTGTAAACTAAGTTACATTGTTAATTTAGTTTGTATTTACTTTTCTAGTTTAAGTTCATTCAATTAAAGAAATTGTAACTACAATTACATTTAAAACATTGTTATGCATAATAATCATCTGTTCTGTGCGCAAGCGAGGGAACATGTATGCGCGCGTGGCGTCTGGGCAGTTCCCATATTACGACTGCACCACTGGTCAATGTTCATATGTAATATTTGATTGCAAAGGATTAACTGCCTGAAGTCTTAAGGGGCCGTTCATTAAATTATGTAGTCTTATGTAGATATTTCCAAAATAGTATCACCTTTGTTATTTGTATATTCACAGGTTAGGAACTATGAAATAATGAACCAACTTGGTTGTAATTAGTAACTATTCCTATGTTGCTCCAGAGGGTTGTGTAATCGATTATTATTATTTAGAATTTGTCCTCATAGCGTTGCCCTTGAGAAAAGTGCGTAGTAGGCATACCAAAAGTTTTGAAAGTTATTTTACATAAGCAAGGAGGAAGATGAATCATGGACATGCTTGTTGTCTGCACTAGAGATAAAAAAAAAAATAGATGATTCCATGTGGTGGTCATTATTGAAGAGCATAGCACAGCACTATACAACTAACTCACTTGAGTCTAAGGGATTGAAGGCGATAATGAGAAAAGATAGGCCCGGTACACTGCAATATTGGCTTCTAATTGCAACCTGCAATGTACCCCCCCCCCCCTCTCTATCTCTCTCCCTCTCCCTCCCCCCTTTCTCTCTCTCAAGAAAACGGCAAATGACGTTTAAATTCCTCGAAAAACAACTCTATAATTTCTCGAGTACCGATAGCAGAATGGATAAGTTAAAAAAAATTCTCAGTGACGTGAACGTGGACGTTGGTGTCTAGGGGCCGGGCGCATGGGCGTTGGGCGTGAATGGCTCAGTCGCCGGCTTGCGCAAGTTTACATGGCACCGTTCCAAGGGACTTTGAGAACGAAAACCCCCTTCGAGCGTTGCCGCTAGGAGAACAAAAATACCAGCTAAAACGCTGTTGCCTTTTTTTTTTTTTTTATATATTTTTTGCACAAATCTCTCCAATATTCAACACATATCTTTCCACATCACAATATGCAACGTCCAAGATTTGCCTTTTTTTGTAAGAACATACAAAACATGTAAAAGAGATACAAATACATTAAAAACTGACATGGAAATTAAAAAAAGACTTACGAAAAAGAATACTATACATTGTGCATATATATCCCTGATGCACATACTTTACATGTAGACCGATCTACCGGCGAGCAGGTATGTGCTGCATCTTCTATCGGGATGCCATCCTTCTCCATATTGCATGTGAGAGAATGCGTCTCAGATATATGTAGGTGTGCATGAGAGCATGCATGCATGTGTGTCTCAGATATATGTACGTGTATCACGTAAGTATGTGTGCATGCCTCATACGTGTGTGTGTGTGCATCTTTCTGGTGTGTGACTGTACTCCTACCTCTTGTGTGTGTCTCGTATCCATGTGTGCCTCTGCCCCCTATGTGAGTGTGTATCTCAGGTATGTATATGTATGTGCGTCTCAGCTACGTATGTGTGTGTCCCCTATGTATGTGTATATCCCCCATATGTGTAAGTGAGAGCCTATGCTTCAACTATGTGTATATGTACGTGTGTGTATGCCTATTTCCTATAAATTAGTATGTGCATGTATGTGTGCCCCTGGCATGTATATCTCAGCCTTGTGCATATGAGTGTGTGTAAATCTATTATGTACACATACGAATGTGTATCCTAGATACGTGTATGCGGCTAAACATGCGCATATGAGAGTGTGATAGAGACGGTGGCCATTCCATAGATACACCATCCGGACACGCTGTTGCCTTTTAACTTGGACATGCAAACGAAATCATTCGAAAATACAACGTTGCTGTTTTCCCCCAGTGTAACCAAGGCCTCAATCCCCCGCTCTCTCTCTCACCCCCTCTCTTGCTCTCTCACCTCCCCCTCTCTCTATAGTACTGATTGATTGATTGATTGATACTTTTTTATTTTTGTGTCTATAGGGCTTACAAGACACATAGTAAAAATGTATTTAATTCTACATATCAATGATATATAATTGAGTAATCATCTACATTAATCAGTTGCCTGATTTGAATTCATTAAACTCAGCAATGACCAGTGGATTCTGATTCTGAACAGAAGAGACATATACAAACATCTTGATACAGGAAGTGGTTTATTTAAGATTATGAGAATACCAAACACCCACACAGATTCCAGAACAGTTTGTTAGGTTAGGTTAGGTTTACTTTATTTGTTCAAGGGGGACAGTGTACATTAATAAAACATTTTACAATGTAAATGCACCCAATTTTAGCCAAAAGGCTAATTTCCATTGGTAGTCCCCCTGCCAGAAGGTACAGGCTAAAATCCTGTGTAAAAAAAGGGTTAGCAATAAAAACAGAATAAAATAAAGATAAATACATTAGAATAAAAACACAACAAAAGCACATAGACATAGTAGGGATACAGGTCACAATACAGTCATGGACACAAGGACAGAGCACATCATGACATATTAAGAGACCCAGACATAGACAGACGCACCATATCCATATCCACACACACATATACACATACAGACACCTCAGTGTTGACAGTTCTGGTTATCAATGAGCCATTCCCTAACCCTGCACTTAAGTTCAAGTTTCAAGTTTCAAGTTTCTTTAATAGTTGTCATACAGAAGTACAGAATACTTTTGTACAAAATGCTTCTTACTGTTGCGCTCCAGAGACTGTGCAAGACAAGATAAGTATGAAATAAAAACATAGTAAAATTAGAAGTAAAAAAAGAGGTCACAGTGTTCAGTTTAGACATATGTACAATGTTCGATGCAGAATAGACGTAGTTACCATACAATATACAATACTGTGCAGTGTACTAATATACAATACTATATAGTGCAAGGCAGAAATGGAGAAATGGGACGAGGTGCAATTTAGGTACAATTCACAGTAGGTGTACGAGTTGTAGTGCAAATCCTTTATCAATAAATATAAAGTGTAAGTGTGTTTGTGTGATCTAAAGTGTGGAGAGTGGGTGCTGCAGTGTGTTGTTTGTTTGAGTGAGTGTGTGCGTGTGGGTGTGTGTGCTGTGTGCATTTGATGGTTGTTGCATAGTGATTATTGTTCGTTTAGCGATTATTGTTCGTTTAGCAGCCTGATGGCCTGGGGATAGAAGTTTCTTCTGAGTCTTTCTGTGCTCGCCTTAAGACTCCGGTATCGCTTGCCTGACCGCAGCAGTTCAAAGAGGCAGTTGTTCGGGTGGCTCGAGTCCTTAATAATTCTCTTAGCCTTCCCCTTGCACCGCTTGATGTAAATGTTCTGGAGGGTGGGAAGCCCCCCTCCAATTGTGCGTTCGGCTGAACGTGTCACTCTTTGTAGTCTGCTACGGTCTTGTGCAGTGCTATTCCCAAACCAGGAGGTGATGTTGCCGGTCAGGATGCTCTCTATTGTACATGAGTAGAAGTTCCTAAGGATCTTCTGACTGACTTGGAACTTCCTTAGGCGCCTGAGGAAGTAGAGGCGTTGTCGTGCCTTCTTCACAACACTGTCAATGTGTGTGGTCCATGTCAAGTCCTCGGATATGTGGGCTCCGAGGTACTTGAAACTGTTCACTCTCTCAACCGGTGCCCCGTCGATGCTGAGGGGGCTGTAGTCCTTGACCCCCGACCTCCTGAAGTCCACAATCATCTCTTTTGTTTTGCTGACGTTCAGGGAGAGGCAGTTCTCCTGACACCACTGTGACAGGTTCTCTACCTCTTCCAGGTAGGCCCTTTCGTCGTTGGCAGAGATCAGGCCCACCACTACTGTGTCATCAGCAAATTTGATGATGGTGTTGTTGTTCCGCTGTGCTACGCAGTCATGTGTGTACAGGGAGTAGAGGAGGGGGCTCAGAACACAGCCCTGGGGGGCCCCTATGTTGAGCGTGATGGATGAGGAGGTGCAGTTGCCGGCTCTTACCACCTGGGGTCTGCCCGTCAGGAAGTCCAAGACCCACTGGCACAGGTCATAGTTCAAGCCCAGGTCCCTGAGCTTGGCTATGAGTTTGGAGGGGACTATGGTATTGAATGCTGAGCTGTAGTCGATGAACAGCATTCTCACATAGTTCCCCTGCCTCTTGTCCAGATGTGATGCTGCTGTGTGCAGCACATGGGCTATGGCGTCCTCCGTGGACCTGTTGGGGCGATATGCAAATTGCAGAGGGTCCAGGTTGATGGGGAGGGAGGAACAGATGTAGCCCTTCACTAGCTTCTCAAAGCACTTCATGGCTATGGAGGTGAGGGCTACAGGGCGGTAGTCGTTGAGGCAAGCGGGCGTAGATTTTTTGGGTACAGGGATGATGGTGGACTTCTTCAGACAGGTGGGGATGACAGCCTGTTCCAAGGACAGGTTGAAGATGTCAGTGAATACCGGGGCCAGTTGGTCGGCACAGACTTTTAGGACGCGGCCGGGGATGCCGTCCGGTCCTGCTGCCTTCCTGATATTCACTTTTTTAAAGATCCGTCTCACCTCATGCTCTGTTACCCTGAACACTGAGTCTCCATCAGCAGACCCCCCCCCCCCCCATTGCCGTGGTTTGTAGGCTGGTGTTGTTATTCACAGCCTCAAACCTCGCATAGAAGGAATTGAGATCATTTGCTAAGGAGATGTCACTGTTCAGTTTGAGGGGGGTTCCTTTGTAGTCTGTCATTGTTCTGAGGCCCTGCCACATGCCTCTAGAGTCAGCCTGTTCAAACTGAAGTTCAACTTTATCCCTGTAACGCCGTTTTGCCTCTATTACTGCTCTCCTGACGTTGTATCTTGCCATCTTGTGTTCTTCCATGTTGCCTGTCACCAGCCCGGTGTTGTATGCTGATGTGCGCACTTTCAGAGCCTCACGGACGGATTTGTCTACCCAGGGCTTTTGATTTGGGTAGATTTTAATTTTGGTGGAGGGGATTGTTTCTTCTACCTGAGTACAGACATAGTCAATCACCGTTTCGGTGTATTCGTTAATATTGGCTGTGTTATCACGGAATACACTCCAGTCTGTACTTCCCAGTACAGCTTGGAGTGACTCCTCTGACGTCACGGCCCAACGCTTAACCTCTCGCGAGACCACCGGCGTTCGCTTGAGACTTTGTTTGTACTTTGGCAAAAGAAATATTGCAGCGTGATCGCTTTTACCGAATGGACTAAGAGCCTGTGACTTGTACCCATTCTTAAATTGCGAGTACACAAATTTACACAAATCATGTAAAACCCAGATTCGGCTCAAACAAGGGACTAAACACGTTTCGCAATTATGCCACATCAATGTGGAACGCCCTACCTAAAGCTGTAAAGGAATGTGAATCACTACCCACCTTCAAAAACACTCTCAAAAAACACCTACGTGAGACTGCAATTCGAAACTGGCCCCTACAAATGTCCTAACCTAGTTGTACAGTAAATGACCAAGTAAGGCTTTGTCAATATTCCAATGTACAGTGTAAAATGTGTGTGTGTCCCCTTCCCAACCCCCCCCCCCCCCCCCCCCACCTCCAATGTACAGCCCTCACCCAACCCACCCAACCCCACCCCACCCAACCAACCTCCTCCAATGTACAGTTTCTATGCCAAATGTATATACACTCCTTTTCTGGACACTTTTGTATCACAAACAGTACTGTATTTGCAAATCTGATATGTCATAAATGTATAGATGTAGCAGTACTGTCTATCTGTATGTCATGTATGTCATATATGTTATGATGAATTGAAAATGGGGGACCCTGATGTAAACAAGACGAAAGTCTTTCTCTGGTCTGCATCCCCTTAACAATTGTATGTATTGAGCTGTACTGTACTGTACCCATTCTGCAATCTGTTAATAAACTTTTCAATCAATCAATCAAGTATACATGGTCTAATATGTTCTCGCCTCTGGTGGGACAGGTCACATGCTGATAGAAATTCGGCAGCACCTTTTTAAGACGCGCGCTGTTAAAATCACCCAGAACCAAAATGGCGGCGTCAACATTAGCTGCCTGGAGTTTGTTTACCTCGTCGTGAAGTTTTGAAAGTGCGACCCCAGTGTTCGCGTGTGGTGGAATGTACACGCCGATGAGGATGATGGACGTTAACTCTCTTGGGAGGAAGAAGGGTCGACATTTTATCGTGATAAACTCCAGGTCTGGGGAGCAGTGGTTAGACAGTTCCTTTGTGTTGCCTAAATCGTACCACTCCTTGTTTATCATGAAGGCAATGCCGCCTCCTCTCGTCTTTAGTGACTCTTCTGCCGTCCGGTCCTTGCGGAGAACGAAGAAGTGGTCTGCCGGTTCTATTGCGTGATTCGGGACATCTGGACTCAGCCAAGTTTCTGTGAAACAGAGGACGTTACAATCCCGAATGTCCCTCTGGAATTGGATCCGTGCTCTGATGTCATCCAGTTTATTTCCTATCGATTGCACATTGGTCAACAATATGCTGGGCAATGTGGTTCTGTGTCGTTTGGACCTCAGTCTGTTTCGGACCCCCGCTCTCTTTCCACGTCTTCGCGGCGGTTTCTCCTCCTGGTCTTGGCCATGATAACAAAGGATCTCGGCGGGCCATTTCTGCTGTTCAGCGATCCGATCCAGAGAGCAAAACTTAAATGAATGGTATGATGTGGACACTCTAATTGTTTGAGGAATTGAGTTCCATTGGTGGGATGCTCTGTATGAAAAGACAGCCTGGCCAAATACACTTTTTTTAAAGGGATTGTACAGTCCCCCCTTGCCGCACCTCTAGTGTTCCTGGTTGAGGCAGACTTGAGGTTGATGAAACCGGACAAAGGAGGAGCCAATCCACACTTTATTTTAAAAACTAGACAGACGTTTTTGATATAGGGTCAGGTTTTCCCAACTGAGTAGATTATATTTTTTTAGAATGTGACAATGATGGTACCTGAATGGTTTCTTGTCTAGAATTTTTATTGCTTGTTTGTAAAGTGATTGAAGTGGTTTCAGAATGGTGGAATGTGAATTGGACCAGGTTATCAAACAGTATGTGATGTGGGAAAGAACCATTGAATGAAAATATAGCTTTGCTGCCTCTGTTGAAAGGAAGTTTCTTATGTACCTGAAGTTTGATAGGCTGAACTTTACCTTATTGCAGACTTTTTTTATGTGATTTTTGAAGCTAAGGTTTGGGTCTATGTGTAATCCTAAATACTTATATTCTGATACTACCTGTAATTTCTGACCGGAGATGAAGATATCCTGCTCTGCAACTTCTCTGTGGCCCTTGGAGAAGAACATACAGACAGTCTTAGAGACATTCAATTGTAAACAGCTGTTCTTAAGCCAGGATGTGACATTCACCATGACATTAGACAATTTTGTTGCAACCTCTTCTGTGGTTTTACCGTGTGTAAAGATCACTGTATCATCAGCATACATCAGTACATCACATTGGCCACACACAGAAGGCAAATAGTTAATGTACATGCTGAACAGGATTGGACCCAAGACAGAGCCCTGCGGGACACCAGTTGACATACAGATGGCAGTAGATTTATGATTTTCAATTTTGACAAGTTGGGAACGGAATGAGAGGTATGATTTGAAGAGGTTGAGGAACTCTATGGAGAAGTTGAAATTGACCAGCTTTTGGAGTAGAATAGTATGGTTAACAGTGTCAAAAGCTTTCCTTAGATCAAGGAACACAGCCCCCACAACCCCACCCCTGTCCATTGAAGCCTTGACTGTCTCTAAAAAGAAGCATGTTGCTGTTTCTGTTGAATGGTTAGCCCTGAATCCAAATTGCATTGGGTGCAGTGGGAAGGAGCTGTTATTGAGATGATCAGTGACCTGTTTGGCAATCAGTTTTTCAAACACCTTGGACACTATGGGTAGAATACTGATGGGTCTGTAATTGGATGTCATGAGAGGGTCACCACTTTTAAATAAAGGGACCACAACTGCAGGCTTCCATGGGTTAGGAAAACTTCCTTGATTGAAACCCATATTGATTATATGGGTCAGTGACTTCACTATAAAGGAGTTTATCTCTTTCAGCATGAGTGTGTCCATGCCATATATATCCTTAGCTCTTGATGATTTGAGGGATGTAATTATATTTGCAACCTCTATCTCAGTGACTGATTTTGGTATGACTGCTGGTTCATAAATATTTACAGTAGATGTAACCTCTATTCAACATGTTTTGTAATTGAACAGCCAACACATAACAAAACATTCATGTATGAATCAAAATTAACACAAAACTATTTCCCTGTCTTGTATATCTTAATTTGTCTTTCTTTCACATAACTATTTACAACAAGGTCTGTGCCCTGAAGCATGCTGGGAAAACCCCTCCTCTAGCCCTGACTTGGCACACCTCGGGATGCCCCACAGCCCCCACCTGAGGGGTTCAGCTGTTCCTATAGCAACCCACGTGTTCAGCTGTCCCTATAGCAACCCACGTGTTCCACCACAAATTCGCCTCATAGGCCCAGGAGGCTCAGGTGTTCCGGTGTGGGGGTCATTCGGTGTTGCGGGGCCTCTCAGTGTCGAACAATGTGTCTTCCATGGCGGTGAGGGCCCTGATAGGGTGCCAGCCAGTCCTGATGGTGGACCACCCTACAGCCCCCCCATCAGCGGCACCTGGTAACCCACATGGCCCAGTCCATCGGCTGCTGAGTTGAATAAATTCAACGCTTCGACAGAAAGTGCTTTTCGAGTCAAGTAGTAATAAAGAAACATTTTCATTTGATATTTAAAAATTGCTATAAAATGAAGGACGCAATTATATTGAATACATTTGACCTTATACATTATTTAAAAGCTACATGACCACAGAATAATTTATAAAAAAAAGGTAGAGAACATTCGCAGCTGCTTCTCCCAACCCCCACCCACTCCAAACGCTTATTCAAGAGCCTCATCTTTCACTCTGTCATCTTTATCTCCCATTACAGATGCAGAGGCCTTGACACTGGTATAATGTCGAACCATCCCACGACATGCCAGCTGGACCCGATACTCTCCCCACTCCTCCAGACCATAGCACCAGACATCCTCCCATTCCTGCATCAAGTCCTCTTTCAACTCAGGGGTGGTTCCCACCTCTATAAGCTCTAAAATAAGCTAGACTCACACTGCTCATCAAAAAAACAGAACCCCACTGCTCATCAAAACATCTTGGTTTTCCTCTCTAAATCACTTTAACACTCTGTAGCCATCCAGCTCACTGATTATCTATTACAGAACGACCTCCTAGACCCAAATCAGCCAGGCTTCAAGACTGGTCACTCCACAGAGACAGTCCTCATAGCAGTCACAGAGGCAAGAGCGAAAGGCCTCCTTTGTCCTGATTCTCTTGGACCGGTCACCAGGAATGGGAGTTGTAGAGTCTGCACTGCCATGGCATGCATCTTCTAACTACACACCCCCAAGACCCCTACGCTCTGCATCTTCTAACTACACACACCTCAAGACCCCTACGCTCTGCATCTTCTAACTACACACCCTCAAGACCCCTACGCTCTGCATCTTCTAACTACACCCTCAAGACCCCTTTGCTCTGCATCTTCTAACCACACCCTCAAGACCCCTACGCTCTGCATCTTCTAACTACACACCCTCAAGACCCCTACGCTCTGCATCTTCTAACTACACACCCTCAAGACCCCTACGCTCTGCATCTTCTAACTACACACCCTCAAGACCCCTACGCTCTGCATCTTCTAACTACACACCCTCAAGACCCCTACGCTCTGCATCTTCTAACTACACACCCTCAAGACCCCTACGCTCTGCATCTTCTAACTACACACCCTCAAGACCCCTACGCTCTGCATCTTCTAACTACACACCCTCAAGACCCCTACGCTCTGCATCTTCTAACTACACACCCTCAAGACCCCTACGCTCTGCATCTTCTAACTACACACCCTCAAGACCCCTACGCTCTGCATCTTCTAACTACACACCCCCAAGACCCCTACGCTCTGCATCTTCTAACTACACACCCTCAAGACCCCTTCGCTCTGCATCTTCTAACTACACACCCTCAAGACTCTCTCTCTGATCATCATCATCAGCTTATTTTTTGCCTTCTCTAAACGTGTTGAGTTTAAGCCTGGGATGAGCTGTTATTTAAACCCCAGTGTCATTGTCAAGCCATCTCCTCCAATAGCCCCAGTTGAATTGGACAAGGTGTCTATAATTTAAATTAACCTATTCTCGTCCAAATGCCATCCTCCAAGGTGAAATACAACGGACAGGTCTTTGTGCTGCTTTGTAACAGTTCAGCCATGCATGGCTGGAGATTTAGCTGAACAGATTTTAATACAATATCTACAGATAAGGATAATAGCATAATGTGTCTGTATTAATCAGCATCCCGTGAATGTACTAGGCGATGGAGTAGTCTATGAATTGAAGCTTGTGGATTATTCATACATATTAATTCCATCAAAAGGAACTAGCAACTGCCGCCTTCTTAAAACAACTTAATAGGCTCATCAAGTCAATGTTTCTCAAAAGGCCAAGTTATACATGAGGCTAGTCATTGAGCTTGCATGAAGCTGTGCAGGCCAGTGACAGCCTAGTTTATCATGGGGATAGATGAGGACGGCAATACACTCTCACCACTATCAACAGGCTTGGGCGAAGCCAAACCGCCAACATTTCTCATAGAAAATAAATGGTTTGCACAAGTAAATGGGTCTCTCAAAGGCCATTCCTTGTGTGCTTTGCATTACTTCTTGCCGTCAGAAAACCAAGCACAATCCTCTGGAGAGTGGTATATGATTCTGCTGCACAAATGTCACACGCAATGAGCGTTAGCTCTTTATAAAGCAGCACTGGCACGCCAGAAAAGCAACCTCATCAGCTCAGTAGTGAGCATGCTGGACGTTCTAATGCTTCATGGACAGATGCATATTTCTCTGTTTCTTAACGATGGGGAGGAGAATGTATTGCTGTATGCAAAGCAGTTTGCATGTGGATGATAAGAAGCCATCCCTCAATGGGCCTTCATTATCCAAATGACTATTTATCTGCTGGGCATCTGGATTTACATAAACAACATGCAACTGGGAACAGAAAGACATTTGTGGCCCTCTGTGCAAAATTAGACTTGCATGATGATCAGTGGGAAAACGTGGTACACGTGAAAAGAAAATGTGTTCATATCTGCATTTGTTTCATATTGTATTTAATCTATTTGATATAGATTAAGATATGCAATAGGTTTTTCTACTCAAGAATAACAATGTATGACCGCTGACCTAACAAGTGGTCGTACGATAACCGCTACGCGGCCTTATCAAAATAATATGACCCATCTCTACGCCACACGGTGCTCTTTACACACTTCTGACATACTGCAAGATGCCCTGTGATCCATAACTGCTTCGGTTCTTGTTTTTGAAAAATGTAATTCTGTCCCGATGTTTTATTCATCATGGGAGATGCCAATGAGAAAATCCAGCTTGGTGTTTCTGCGTATTCCAATACATCAAACAGCAGGCAGCGATGTATTGGCCGGTGCCACGCATGTCCGGATTAATAATATCGCCACCCTGCTATTTGTTTCTCTAAAGCGCCCCGACAGAATGGGCCCCGACACTGCAAATAATGGCTGCATAGCACGTTTGATGCTCGCTCCTCATCCTAGCCATCAGTACTGGGAGGGAGTTGTGTGTTGGCTTCTAGGAGCTTGGAGCCATGGATCTCACAGTGGATGTTAAAGGTGCATGCTGGGAGGTATTCCAGTCACCTGTAGGAGGATAGATGATTGGGTCACTGGCTATGATGACCTCCTGGATGCCATGTTGTAGGGTATTTTGAACATTCTTCTGAAAAGTAGTTTAGACATATTATATCTGCATGTTAGACGTTAGTCCAATCCCCTTGTATCCTTAATGTATGGTATCAATGTATGGTGTTTGGCAAGAATTTCTAAGCTATCTCCATGTTGAAGTTATGATGACCTCATTGCATGCAACCCTATTGCACTCCGTTCAGAATCAAACCGCTTCTCTAGTGGGTGAGGAAGCGTTGGCACAGTAAACATCAGCCCCGCATTGAAACCCAGCTTACTTAGCGTGTTTATTCCATTTCAAAGCAACTCACTTGAGAGGAACACAGAGGCATCGGATCAGGGCTTTTATTGCCTCAACACAACAATTAGCCATACATTAGAGCGGGGATATGAGGCATGTAAATGAGTGCAGAATCCAGAATGCAATAGCAAACATGCCATTACGCTGATGGAATGGGGACACCATAAACCCAATGATTAAAGGTGCCAGTCAGTTTTCTTTATAATAACAGTTCCCACAATGGGTATATATAAAAAAAATATATATATATATATAAATAAAAAGTTGAATCTTGCTCTGTGATCATAAGCCATGTCAATGTATGGCTACACAGTGCCATCTACTGGTGACCACTGAACATACCATGGATGTGGAGTCCTTCAAAGTTGCCATGGTAGCTGAATGTGAAGGCAACATACTATTTACATTATTATAATTTTTACTGATGTTCTAAACTCTGAAATGCACTGTAATCTTTTATTGAATTAGGAATAAATTATATGCGCAGTATGGGTGAAAGACTACCAGTGGTTGGTACTCACAGCAATTGGCAACCCAATGAGATGGGTCATTCTAAGATTCGGCTCAAACAAGGGACTAAAACTAACTAGAACTAATATAATCATTCCACGCAAAGGACATCTGAATGACTAAACATTAAAAAAATAATAATAATAAAAGTATCCGGAGAAAATTAACACTGGATGAGTCGTACACTGTATGTGTAAAGTTACAACACCAGGGGAATGCCATTAAATATTTGGCAGGGTAGCCAGTCTATTTGGGGTTTAATCCACAAATAGGACATGATAAGAGTTAGTTAAGTGCTTGTGGAATAGCATTGTTCGCCAAGCCCATCTAAATCCTATGTGAATTGTTTACTTTGGAGATAGGAAATGATAAAGATAAATTGATACCTTAATCTTATTTCTTCTCACAATGTCCATGTGTATTTTCTGGAGCTGCCAAAATAGAGGGCAACTTATCAGTCGGTGACGTAGTTTCTGTGCGATTGATAAAGCAACTCCTTCCTAATATCACAGCACGTCTTTATTATGCGTCAATAAGATAAGATGATCCTTTATTAATCCCCTTGGGGAAATTCAGGTCTCAAAGCAGCATGGGGGGGGGGGGGGGGGGATACAGAGCTTCACAGTCCGATAATATACTATAAGATACACCTATAAGATACAATATCACAGAGAGTGGTGCGCTCAGCTGAGTGTACTATGGGTATTGCACTACCACCCCTGCAGGACTTATATAACAAGAGGTGCAAATCCAGAGCCTGCAGAATAATGAAAGACCCTCACCACCCCAACAACAGCCTGTTCAAGCTGCTGCGGTCAGGCAAACGCCTGCGCACACCAGCAAGTAGGACAGAAAGACTTTGGCTCAGCTTCTTCCCCCAGGCCATCAGAGTCTTGAACACTGAACTCTCCACACAACACACATACTGTATACGCTCACACACTTAACAGTCACTTTAGCACGAACACACACACGCTCACACCAAACGGTCACTTTACAAAATGAAAAGGTCACTTTACTTTATAAAAAAAATAATAATAATAAAGAACGGGAGTGGTTCTTGTATAGCAATAGATGGATATAGCAAGATAGCATAAGGATATATAGTATAACTGTATATTGTATAGTATTGTATAGTAGTGTATATAAGACCCAGTGCCTCATCTGTAGCTTAACACTGTATTGCATTATCGCAGGACTTTAGCATGTCTTTTACCATGCATTTTAAACTTTATGTACATTATACCTGTTATGTCTTATTCTTATTACTTGTATTATTGCACAATCGCTGCGGGCATGACCACCCACATTTCACTGTATGCCGTGACAAAATAAAACTCTTGACTTGACCTATAAGATACAATATAAAAAGTACAAAATACAAGATAGTGCAAGGTAAGTAGGTATGCCTACAGCAGAATTACACAAGGGAATATGCCGTTAGTTCTCCTGGCAGCAGAGCCGGCCGTCCGAGCCCTTGGTTGAAGAGACTGATGGCTGCCATCACCTACATGCTCCACAGGTGTGTGTAGGCCCTGTGGAGCATGTAGGTGATGGCATCCTCCTCCAATGTTACTATAGGATTGACTTTGGCCATGTGTTTGGTGCCAACATGTTTCCTTTGGGAGTGGTTCAACATGGCTACATGTACTGAGGTTACATGTGTCACCTGACACGCCCCGATACTGCAAATGGATCAGAACGGAATATGACTGATATTTTGAGCTCAGAGCCTCGACATTTAGCCTTTATCCTATTTTCACACTAGTGCCCGTCTCCCTATGCTTTCTCTTTTGTTGTTGTTCTTAGCTCTATTCTATTTAAATCTTAAAAATGTCTTATGTACCCCAGTTGCTATTGCATGTACATATGTGTTTTATTACACGTATATGTTCATACATACCAACTATTTTGCCTATTCTATTCTCCACCCATTGATCATCCATAGCAACACTACTATCACCGACATCCAAGAAGGGGGATCCCCCTTGAACGACCCTTCTAAAGGTGTATTTTTCTTTATTATTTCTTTATTTCAGATCCCCATTAGTCACTGCCTCAGCAGCGACTATTCTTCCTGGGGTCTGGATCCAAACATATAAAATTAAACAAGAATAATCAATAAACAACATAAAAACAAAACAAATATCAATAAAACACCAATAAAATATACAAACAATTATAGAACATTAAACCAATTAAAATCAGACATACAACCAAATATGTATGCCAAATTTTCTAATATAGAACAAAAACAAATATCAATAAAACAACAAATATCAATAAAACAACAAAGACAACAAAAGACAACAATAACAAATATCAATAAAACAACAAATATCAATAAAACAACAAAGACATCTCAGAGCAAACTAAAATGTGCTCAAAAACAGCACAACATTCCATACACTCATACTCTAATACTCATAACCACTAGACAAACACATTCCAAAACAACACATAACCCAACACAAGAACCCATTCATTAGACACAGATTAGACCTAACCAAAATCAACCTCTTTCTGCATTACAGCCACTCGTAGTCTCCTCTTGAATCCCACCTTACTGGTAATTGAAACCAAATATTGTGGAAGTCTATTCCAGTAGGACATTGCCCTGTACATTACAGTTTTCTTTAAGGCTTCAGTTCTGGGTCTCGGCAGGGCGAACCTACCCTTCAAGGCTTGTCTAGTGCCATAGCCATGACCATCACTAATAAGCACCAGCTGCAAAAAGAGGCACACAGGTTTATGCAAAGTATAAATATTTCTCATAAACAAAATAAGACTACACACTAGTCTCTCATTGACTCTCATCCATGACAGTTCCTTGTGCATTTTCTCAACACTGTTTCTAATTGAGCTATGCAATGCAAGTCTTGCAGCTCTATTTTGAGTAAGCTGTATTTTATTTAAATCTTGTTTGGATGCATTTGACCAGATTGCTGGACAGTAGTCCAGATGTGACAAAACTAGTGATTGTATGACTTGCTTGGTAGCTGTGTCTGTTAAAAAATAGCCATTCCGTCTAATAATTGAAATACTTCTGCTCATTTTTGTTACAATATTGTTAATGTGAGTTGACCAAGAGAGTGTTTCATCTATTATAACTCCAAGCAATCTGGCCTCCTTAACTTGCTCAATATCTGCACCCTGCAAAGAAATATTTAATCTGTGATTCTCTCTCTGAGCATGCTTTGAACAAATAATTAGACATTTTGTTTTGGATGCATTTAGTTTCAGCTTATTTACCGTGACCCATTCAGAAATCTGCATTAACTCGCTTTGAAGAAGACTGCTGAGGTCTTTGGCATTGCTTGCCGAAGCATATATTGTAGTGTCATCTGCATAAATGGAACTGCTTGCATTTCTTAAACTTTGTGGCATATCATTTACAAATATTGAATATAATAATGGTCCAAGGCAACTTCCTTGAGGAATGCCACATTGTAGCGTTTTAAAGCTTGATAAAGTTCCATTAAACAGGACACATTGTTGTCTCATGAATAAATAACTTTTCATCCAGTTAGTAGCTGAGTGTTTGAAACCATAATCAGCTAGTTTTGTAAGCAGCAGTTCATGATCAATGAGATCAAAAGCTGCGCTAAAATCTAACAGTACTGTACCAACTAATAATTTACAGTCAATATTTCTTAGCCAATCATCAGCCAATTGTGTAAGTGCTGTGCATGTTGAATAGCCTGGTTTGTAAGCATGTTGAAAGTCAGAATTTATGTTATTAAGGGAGAAATAATTTTGAATTTGTTTGAATGCAATTCTTTCCATAAGTATACCTAAAACAGGTAAAATACTGATTGGCCTACTATTTGGTCCAGTGAATGATTCTTTTCTATTTTTTGGTAGAGGAGTGACCTTAGCTACCTTCCATATTTGCGGATAAATTCCTTCCTTAAGACTCAAATTGAATATATGACATATCGGACCAGCAATACTTCCAGCTGATAGCTTCACAAGTCTACTGTCCAGATTGTCGTGACCAGAGGGTTTGTCACATTTCAATTCAGACAATAACTTTTCAATTTCTGAAAGATTTGTGACCAAAAATTCAAATTCACATTCTTTGTCCTTCATGATCTGACTTTTTATAATTGAATCTGATAAGTTACCCTTTACAGGTGGCATGTTGTCTCTTATAGTATTTACTTTATTTGTGAAATAGTCATTGAAATAATTTGCAATATCCAAGGGCTTAGTGATGAAACCATCCCCTGATTCAATAAATGATGGTATTTTACCCATTTTGTCTCTACCCATGATTTGATTCAGAGTACTCCATAGTTTTTTACCATCATATTTTGTTTCTTCAATTCTGGATTGGTAGTATAGCCTTTTTTTCAGTTTATTTAATTTTGTCGCTTTATTTCTTAAAGAGCGATATGCTAACCAATCTTCTGAATTCCGTGAATTTAGAGCGATTATTTTCAGTCTATCTCTTTCTTTCATGTTGCTCCTTAGGTCAGTGTCTAGCCAAGGTGCAAGGTGTATCTCCTCCACATTGCCTGTGGTGCTTTTTTCCTATTGCTAGGTTTTTAGTGAGTTTTTCCTTACCTTCGCTGGGGTATGTCTGGGAGTGTTGTTTTGGATTTCATGATGGGTTTTTTGTTCTTGATTTATTGTGATATTTCTTCTTGACTTGTTTAAAGAAGACTTGTCCAGCCCATGGGGACATTAATGTGTGATTGCGGGCTTTACAAATACATTTGATTTGATTTAGTGATGACCTCGTCATACATCATAAGGCTGAAACACCTTGCATTTAAGGCAACAAGACTGCTGCTCCATGGCACTACCCTGAGTGAGTATGTGAGAGGCAAGCAGGATGAATCCCAGAGGCCTGAGAACCCACAAGGCCCATACCTTGGGGCACAACACTGAAGATCTCTGTGCTAAAGAGTGTGAAATTACGAATAAGGCCTCTCTGGACCTCTTGGTAATTGAGCACATTCAGTCAGAGCTCTCAGACTTGATGAAATGCAAGACGGTATTCGTCCCACTGTGAATGAAGAAGCATTCGGAGACCATGAAGAATGAGTTGTAAAAACGCAAGAGTGCAAGCTCCTGTTATTATTGACTTAGGAAATCTAATATGATCATGGAAAATAACAGAGCCACCTGTTTGAATAAGTCTGGGTAAACAATATTTTCAAACAATAGTAATCCTAGCTGTTGGGAGTCACATACTGTATTACAATTATTTCCATGTGTCATTACTTCGCCCACCCAGAAACACAAACTATGTTAGACAAAAAAAATTAAAAACACTGTCAGCTGTTAAAATGACTGCATATAATTTGGAGCAAATCCATTCCAAAAAAATTATAATTACACAGGCTCAGTTTGATTCTCGAGCCAAACAAGCAACATGAGTCAGTGATTTAACAGCAACAGAATATGAGTAAACAAATAAACTATCTCAGCCAAAATAGGACAGGCTCTCAGCCTGGATACCTCACATTCATTAGACATTCATATTCCTTCCCCATGCAAATCAATGCCTCTGCCAAGGGAAAGGAATGGCATTTATTTTTCGGGCAGGGCAGCCAATTCATTTTAGAGTTTATTAGACACAACTAAGTGGCAAGTCCTAAAATGCCTTTCCAAATGTATAAATGAGACAACTCTTTCCCAAAGTAATCAGAAGGTAGTGTCCGTTTTCAAGGTGGTGAATTTCACATTTTTGTTGGTGTTATTTAGTGTAGCATTGATTGATTGATTGAACATTTTATTAACAGATTGTAGAATGGGTACAATACAGTACGGCTCAATACTAGGGCTGACCCCTATTAGTCGACTAATCGGTCGAAAGGAGACCTCTTAGTCAATACAAAACAAAAAAATATGAATAATTTTTTTTATCATTTTTTCCAAAAGAAAAGAGGCATATAAGCGTGGCTAACGCTAATGGCACGCATACCAGAGGCTAACTGCATACGAAAACAGGCACAGAGGCACTGAAAGAGGATTTCACCCATCTAATGAACACACTAGACTAGACAAATATCAAGATGTATCCATCAGTGGACCAATTGCATGCTTTTGCAGAGGACAAGAAGCCTTTAGTCGACTCCTTCAGACATTAAGCACCCCCACAGCCCAAATGGAATGATACAAAAATATATAGATATTATATATATATTTTTTTTTGTCTACCAATAGTCGACTAACGGCAAATTTTGGCCAATCATAGTCGACCATCCAAATCCTTAGTCGGGGACAGCCCTAATACACACAATTGTTAAGGGGATGTAGACCAGAGAAATACTTTAGTCTTGTTTACATCAGGGTCCCCCATTTTCAATTCATGATAGCACTCCCCCTTCTGGTCAGACAATGTATTACAAGTTCAAGGCTTGATTGATTGATTGAAAATTGTATTAACAGATTGCAGAATGGGTACAATACAGTACAGCTCAATACACACAATTGTTAAGGGGATGCAGACCAGAGAAAGACTTTCGTCTTGTTTACATCAGGGTCCCCCATTTTCAATTCATCATAACATATGACATACAGATACAGTACTGCTACATCTATACATTTATGACATACCAGATTTACAAATACAGTACTGTTTGTGATACAAAAAGAGTCTAAAAAAAGAGAGTATATACATTTGACATAAAAACTGTACATTGGAGGTTGGGTAGGTGGGTTGGGTAGGTGGGGAACTGTACATTGGAGGTGGTTGGGTAGGCGGGATGGGGGAAACTGTAATTGGAATATCGACAAAATCTTACTTGGTCCCAAGAAGAGGGTCTCGTGTGTTATTGGGTTAGGACATTTACTGTACATTGGAGGGGGTTGGGTTAGGACATTTACAGGGGCCAGTTTCGAATTGCAGTCTCCCGTAGGTGCTCTTTGAGAGTGGTTTTGAAAGTGGGTAGTGATTCACATTCCTTTACAGCTTTGGGTAGGGCATTCCACATTGATGTGGCATAATTGCGAAACGTGTTTAGTCCCTTGTTTGAGCCGAATCTGAGTTTAACATGATTTGTTGAGCTCCCTCTGGTGTTGTGGTTGTGGTATTCACTGACCTTTGGGAAGTATTTTGACATGTTTGATTGATTGATTGAAAAGTTTATTAACAGATTGCAGAATGGGTACAGTACAGTACATCTCAATACATACAATTGTTAAGGGGATGCAGACCAGAGAAAGACTTTCGTCTTGTTTCCACCAGGGTCCCCCATTTTCAATTCATCATAACATATATGACATACATGACATACAGATAGACAGTACTGCTACATCTATACATTTATGACATATCAGATTTGCAAATACAGTACTGTTTGTGATACAAAAGTGTCCAGAAAAGGAGTGTATATACATTTGGCGTAGAAACTGTACATTGGAGGAGGTTGGTGGGGTGGGGTTGGGTGAGGGCTGTACATTGGAGGTGGGGGGGGGGGGGGGGGGTTGGGTAGGGGACACACACACATTTTACACTGTACATTGGAATATTGACAAAGCCTTACTTGGTCATTTACTGTACAACTAGGTTAGGACATTTGTAGGGGCCAGTCGTACCTTAGTCGTATAGTGTATCTTGTAGACCAGGCCCATTGCAAGTTGCTGTACTCTGTCGTCTACTCTACTCTAAGCCATCCTAGGTAGTCAAAGTGGGCAGGGGTGAGGTGGGTTCTAGGAGTAAGGTCAAGTAGTAGTCTGACCAGTTTGTTTTGTGATGTTTGTAATCTTGTTTTTAGCGCCTTTGAGATGCTTTGGTACCATGAGGTGCAAGCATAGTCGTAGTACCCTTGAATGAGTGCTCCTGCCAGAGTCTTCAGGGTATTCTTGTTTACCAGAGAGGAGATCCGGTACAAGAATCGAGTTCGTTGGTTGACTTTTTTTATTACATTGGATGCCATTTTGTCACAGGAAAGATTTGCCTCTAGGATGGAACCTAGGTATGTAATTTCATCTTTCCTTGTGACAATATTGTCACCCACTGTAACTGAGAAGCCGTCGGTCTTGCCGAGTTTGTTATTTGATCCGAAGAGAATAATATAAATATGCCCACCAGTGATGTCATCTGGGACATTGAATCTTTGTGTTAATTACAGCTTTTGTAGCTGTCATAGCAGCTCTAATGCTTGGTTGCAATTATTAGCGCTAATTCTTGCAAACAACAAAATATGCTTTGCATTGCAGGGGCAAGAATACTTCTGCTGCATTCACGTCATGTGGGAGAGATTATAGCTACTACATTCTAACATTCACATCAGCTCTCAGGTCCTATAAGCTTGCTACTACATTCTAACATTCACATCAGCTCTCAGGTCCTATAAGCTTGCTACTACATTCAAACATTCACATCAGCTCTCAGGTCATACACACTTGTTGTTACTACATTCTAACTTCATACTAACATTCACATCAGATTTCAGGGCCTATAACCTTGTTACTACATTCTAACTACATACCAACATTCACATCAGATTTCAGGGCCTATAACCTTGTTACTACATTCTAACATTCACATCAGCTCTCAGGTCCTATAAGCTTGCTACTACATTCTAACATTCACATCAGCTCTCAGGTCCTATAAGCTTGCTACTACATTCGAACATTCACATCAGCTCTCAGGTCCTATAAGCTTGCTACTACATTCAAACATTCACATCAGCTCTCAGGTCATACACACTTGTTGTTACTACATTCTAACTTCATACTAACATTCACATCAGATTTCAGGGCCTATAACCTTGTTACTACATTCTAACTACATACCAACATTCACATCAGATTTCAGGGCCTATAACCTTGTTACTACATTCTAACATTCACATCAGCTCTCAGGTCCTATAAGCTTGCTACTACATTCTAACATTCACATCAGCTCTCAGGTCCTATAAGCTTGCTACTACATTCGAACATTCACATCAGCTCTCAGGTCCTATAAGCTTGCTACTACATTCAAACATTCACATCAGCTCTCAGGTCATACACACTTGTTGTTACTACATTCTAACTTCATACTAACATTCACATCAGATTTCAGGGCCTATAACCTTGTTACTACATTCTAACTACATACCAACATTCACATCAGATTTCAGGGCCTATAACCTTGTTACTACATTCTAACTACACACTAACATTCACATCAGATTTCAGGGCCTATAAGCTTGTTACTACATTCTAACTACACACTAACATTCACATCAGCTCTCAGGTCGTATAAGCTTGTTACTATATTCTAACTATATTATACTAACATTCACATCAGTTTTGAGATATACCCCAATTTCTCCCATTTAAAAACTGACGTTGTCAACAGAGATGCAACGACATGCAGAGGGCCTCCTATTTTTTGCAAACAATTGTGTAAAATTAAAACAAACATAAGGTGCGATTTTCAGTGCAAATCATTTTCAACCATTTGAAATACTATGTCATAAAGCTGGACTTTTTAGTTCCTGCTTGACTTTTCAAATTCAGCCACAAAGCATGAACTAGATATAGAAGACTGAGAAGATAGCAGGCTGACTGCTAAGTGTGGCAAAATAATAGTATAATTATCACAAGCATAAAGCAAAGCCACACATTTGCACAAATACGTGTTAACACTTCTAAATAGTTTTTCCGACCCAACAAGTAGTTTGAATGATTATTAGGACATGAATGCAGCATTAATATATCCCATTGCCAAGGATTGGAACCATTTTAAGTGCATCGTATGTCAGATTCATGACTTAAATAAGAGAAAAAACACAAGTTTTATAAAGTAAAACTTTAATTTGGTGTAGTTTCAGTGGACATTACTGCTCGTTAGTAAAGTACAGGGATGGAATGCTCAAAGCTATAGGCTAATTAACAAGACAGTGCACACTTGCAGTGTCATCTCTTTTTGATTTGTACATCATCATAGATTCTTATAACATCTTTTCCCCGAAAAAATATTCACTTGTATATAAAATAAAAATATTTTTTATTATTATTCAAAAGTTCTACATTTGCAAATCACAAATAATTAGCGGACAAAAACAGACCCAACAAACAAAAAGGAAAATAAAATGGATGAAACCAAAAATGTGAATAAACATGGGGCGATACAATCTCCATGCCTCGCTATCACAAGCTAATTCTCCACTTGCACAATGTGGGGATTGATTGAAAACGTTATTAACAGATTGCAGAATTGGTACAATACAGTACGGCTCAATACACACAATTGTTAAGGGGATGCAGACCAGAGAAAGACTTTCGTCTCGTTTACATCAGGGTCCCCCATCTTCAATTCATAATGAAGATATCATATCCGGTTACGTCTTTAGCCCCGTAGACTTCTTCCGGTCCCTTCACAATACATTGAGTGTGGCAACTTTTCCCCGTCAATTAAACAACTTTATCGTCACTTTTTTCGAAGGTTTTTGGGCTGTATTTCATGTAAAAAGGTTTACTGTTAAGAGTTGACGCCCCCACATTGTGCAAGTGTAGAATAGCATGGAATCTACCAGAATTCAACATTGCATCCCGGTTCCTCTGCCCAGTGGCATCGGCTACAACTGTGGAGCGACTTAATGTTGTAAGGCTGCGTTACATTACTGTGAGACAGTACTTCCCCTGTGATGCGTCTCCAGTCGCCATGCACAGCTTGTACGCTAAAATACAGCCATTTATTGCTCTCTCTTTAACATTAGTGTTTGAGATAAATGTTTAGTTAAAGTGCTTGTTGTGGTGTAATCATAGCTATATATATATATATATATATAGCAACTCTATGGGTGTAATATCGTGGCGTGTATGATAAGTAGTAGTTATAGGCAATCAGTGATGAGGACATGACGAACACAGCAAGGAGACAGCCTTTAGAGCTTCATAATGGTGACATTACTCAACCCTTATGTTGGTGGTCATTTGAAACAGGCTTTACCATGCGCGTCATCACTTTGTCGTACTACCTTTATGTCCGCAAAGTACATGTAGAAATAAATGCTAATGTGTCCTCACATGCGCTTGCAGAGTGGTTAGTCTTACAGTATACTATGTAGGCTTCAAGGAAACCAGTTGTGTATGAACATACAGTACAGTTGGACCATGCAGTGGATTGCACAAGCGTTACACATGGACTCAATAGAAAAGCGAAACCAGGAACACTGGTCGTTCGTTTTTCATGGACTTGGGAACACTGAGCTCACAGGGCCATTTCCTTTTGACATATGCTCAATAATACCATTACAGATATTTTAACAAGCAGTTGTAAATTCATCCCACAGTGAGGGTAGTTGATGAAGCCAGGGCCCCGACACACGATGGCACGCGTTCAAGTTGGAGTGTTGTAAATGCCACTGGACTGCCGTTACAGTGAGGTAACCATGAGATGAAAAAACAAACGTATAAAGCATTCAAGAACCAAGCACCTGGGGCAACGTAAAGCACATTAAACCTAGTAAAGTAATTTCCACTCGGGGACAATAACATTTGTCTTTCTATCTGATCTGAAAACATGTTGAGCCCCTGTGAAACACACAACGAGAAAATAAAAGATCAATCTTTGTACGGTAAAGCAATTGAACACAGATAAAGCACATGGAGCGTTATGGATCACATGTAGCAAAGAAAAGCAATGTGAAGACCTCGGTCTAACCAGAGGCCTAGACCTTGAAATTCTTTAAAGAATCTTCCCACGAGGACAAGAAAAACTCTGCATTACTTGAATCAATTCACTACTGTAAAACAACATTCGGTGTGAATAGATTAAGTGATTAAAATAAGCATTCATCATTTGAAAAGTGTAAAAATAACAAAACATAAGCCACTTGAATGTAATTATTATAATTTTTTTTTGCTTAAGAGGACATTGCTTTCTAAGCAAATGTTTTAACAAAAGGCAAACCGATGGTCATATACATTAAAGCTGCAGTGTGGAACCTTTACATATAAATGAATGTCCGTTACATTTAAGCCCTCTGACTAACGAGTTTTCACAGTGCTGATTAATCACAACCAGGGGACTCTCTGTATTTCTCAGTATACCGTAGTAGTGTCTGTGTCTAGACATTCCCACGCTAGCGCCGGTAGTGATGTGTTTTACATCAACCAGCTATGATTGGCTAGTCTGCCAGAGCCCAGAGAGGAAGAGAACAACAACAACAACAACAGTAGCGACAGAGCGAAAATGGCGGGAAAACCCAAGAAGAGTCTAAGAATAGTTTCTGGAGTGGATGCTCCAGTTAAAAAAAGAAACCCTGCATTCAGAGGAAGGAATAAATATATATATATTTGAAATTTTTAAAGTATTTAAACGGCGAGGACGAACACAGATAACTACTTACTCTCACTGCCAATAGGTGGAGACAAAATGTTCCACACTATAGGTTTAACAGACATAAGTACTACAAAGTAGGTTCCTATTATGAGTTATATTGCTTAAGATCAAAGTGTCCGCACTTAAATGTTACCCAAAGGTAGTGATGTGTGTGGTGTTGCTCCAAAGAATGCATCCCTTCGGATGCAACCGTTGTGATTGGAGGATCAAGTAAAGAGGGCGGGGTTTGAGAGAGGAATTCTTAAGGGCAAATAGACACTTTGGTGGGACAGATGCTGGTGGTTTTGGGCCTTTCGATCAATGTAGTCACACCAACTGGTCCATGTAGCGTCATGGATTATATCATGAATGATATCATGAATAGCATTTCAGTATATTATATGTGTTGTAGCCTTCCTGTCTCTGAGGGTTTTTCATTTTAGTTAGTAGTTACTGCTCTTTACTGGACATTTGTTACATTGAGAGAAAAAGCTCTTCATATTCCCTCTAACAGCTTCGCTGTGGCTAGCTATGCCCCATGGTATTAATGTGGAATATTAACTAAAAAGCAATTGTTAGCCAAAAACTGAAGTTACTAGTAAAAAAGCCTTTCTCCGCAATGTAGGTTACCGTCTGCGTAGCACTGTTTTGTATTTTTGTGCGTTCGTTTCTTTGATTGTTATTGTGGATGATCTTCTGATGTACATGCATTGTTACGCAATAAAAACATTTGATCACAAAAGGAAAAAGAATCAACTAGGGAAAAAAATAATAAAAAATATCCCTTTAGTTTAGGGTATAGTAATTTTTTTTCAAGAGGGTAACATAAACTGCAGTTAAATAGATGCCAAATTACGAGACCATCTGGAAAGGTAATAATAGGTTGCCATTTCCCGATAGCACTGCATTAAGCATCCACTCACAGCTGCACAAAGAGATTGCCCAGTGTGTACAGTCGGTTAGGCAACTGCATCCCATCTCAGCAGCTTGCCGGTGTAACACTACCAGTTCATATGCGTATCATTTAAACAAAAGGAGAGGATTTTGAAGGGGAAAGTATCAAACGCCAACTGGACAGAAAAGCCCCCTATTCTCTTCTTATCCACAAGCCCTCCTCCCTGTGGCCTTATCCATGTTGACAGTTTGAGCAACGGCCCGACGCACCACCGACATTCCGGGGGTAATTCAATTTGGCCCCGCCGGGAAAACGAGACGCTTTATCTGTTTGACCTTCCTATCTCTCCACCTTCAACTGCCCTTCCTCTCAGAGAGAAAGGGAGTAGGGATGAGACGGAGAGCTCTACCACACAGAACGGTAACAGAGGGAATACTTACAGTACAGGCTCATTACAGATACACGTTCAAATTACAGATGGGAATGAATTAGCCAACGACTAGTCCATTGATCGCTGGGGGCGACGTACTAGTTGGCGATGGAAATTAACTGCAATGTTAATCTCAACTGAACCTGTAGCTGGAACAGGCGATGGCTCCAAAATAACATGTGGAATTTGCAATGCACATATATTTATCACCAATTGTCAGGTTGTTGGCCCAAATTAATGGTCAATATAATAATTTTATTTTTTTTACCCCCATATCATTTTAGCCTAGTAGGCTAGCCGATAACATAATTTAAGATGAATCCTCAGCCAAATTAATCACAATTCCCATCCCTATTTAAAATACACAAAGACAGACACACGTGGGTCATACTACCAGTGTGCACGTGTACACTACACACACACACACACGGGTCATACTACCATTGTGCATGTGTGCACTATACACACACACACACCCTCCTCTGCAGCCACGGTAAGCCCTAACAGATGGGACAGAGAAGAAGGGAGGAGAGAAGTAAACAAACACAGACTTTGCGCCTCTCATGCGCTTTCCCTCAGCTGTAATGAGAGCTTTCCAGAGGTGCTCTTATCAGCAGCATAACCATCTACTACCAACAATGCCTCAGTCCAGGTTCCTCGTGAGATAGACTGTGTGTGTGTGTGCGTGTGTGTCAACACCTATGTCCCACACCAGATTCGATGGACTGGCCTGCGGGACCACATTGATTGGAACTAGACGTCACACTCTCGCTGTGGTAATTTCTGATGACAATAAGCAGGCGTGAGTGGAATGAAAGTGAAGTGTGAGCTCATCCATGTTGATAGCACTGCAATTCAACCATTATGCATAAAAAAACAAACAAGTAATAACCGATGCGACACGATTAGGGTTCTCAGTTGAGATATCCGAATGGATAACTTACAGTATATCATATTGCATTGACAGTAGTAGCACAGATTGATGGAATAATATTCCCCTTCACCCCCAAGGCTGTGTGTATAAGAGACAAGAAATGTACTTTTTTCATTTTTCCCCCTACACGGAGTACCTTACATGTTATACAACCACTATACAATACAGTAGAGAATTTCTCAAGTCTTAAAACGGTACTCACTCACAAGATTCTACTACAACGTTGTTGTTTTTTAGCGTGCAGAATAGTGATGTTTCACCCTCGCTTGACAACAGCTGTACTGGAATCAGCTTTAACTAGCAGGTCATCTTAATGCCTGTGTTGGATGTCAGCCTTGATATTTGCAGAGGGGGAGTTCGCCTCAAGGTTTTTGCATGATTAAAAGACATCCTTTTTTTTTTTTTATAATTATTTTTTATAGAATTAATAAATATATTACAACCAATAAACACCTCTTTATCAATATTTACACATTTTACATGTTTTTATATACTGCATAGTACTTGTTTGACACGGCATGCCTATAGTCTTGGCTCCGAAGGTTAGTTTGTGGGCATGGATGAATTCCTATACATATACTCGCCTTCACACATGGTTGAAAATGTTGAGTTGAGTTCAACACCGCCTGGGGATTTAAAAGCCTCTTATGACGGGGCAGGCTAAATAAAATAAAACATTTAAACCTGGCCAATGGGAGTGATGTGCCTGCGAGGTGTGGTGCGCATGATTTTTAAAGGTCTTTCGATAAAAACATTGAATGTGAGATATTAAGTAAGAGTATGGCTCGTGTGACCCAAGGGTTAAAAAGGAGAAGTCTGAATCAATAATGTCCAAGGTCATACCGATGAGATGGATGAATATTATACAGAGGCTACCAAACACTGACACGATTCAGAGATCATTCATGTACACACAATTCTAAGTCGCTTTGGATAAAAGCATCAGCTAAATGACTAAGTGTAAATGTACTCCTTACTTGTGTTTTCTTAAAGGGAATCCTGAATTGAGGAAATTTTTTTAAAAAGATGATATGACTGAAACGGACAATTATTTTGTGCAATATGTCTCTTCCAACGTGGTAATCATACAGTATCACATACACCACTCAACTCTGCACTGAGTCTGTCTCAGAGTCAGCTTCCTTTGCGTTGAGCATTGTTGAAATGAGCAATAAGGTCAAAATGTGCAGAGTTTTTAGGTCCGCGCTGGACACATTCCCGTACGTGTCCTGAATGTCCTTTGCACGGCGGTTTCAATGGCGAGTCAATACAGAATACACCCAGCGTTCCCTGCCATCCAATGTACACTGGATATACATCCTAGGACAGACCCCAGACCAGCTCTGACTGGTACCGGGTCACACAAACAGAATGTCAACGTTAACCCTGACATAAAATAAAAATGGTGAGATTCCATTCCAGATAACAAGCACCGGGTGAATAGTTTGTATCAGACATAAAACAACTGTTTTATTTCTCGACATATAGAAGCTACAGTCTGTAAGATCAGACATTCAGCCACTTCAAGTGATTTAACGCAACTAAGTATATTTTTTTAGAACTTGAGATAGTCTTCCTCGAAATATCGTCTCAATGGAATGTCTACAGATCAAGTGCTGTGAGCAAAAGTTTTTATTATTTACGTGCTCTGTTTACATCTAGGATAAGAGGCCCCGCCGTGCCTACACACATCTTACAGACTGCAGCTTTAAGAGGCCCCGCCGTGCCTACACACATCTTACAGACTGCAGCTTTAACACTTTCAGTGCCGGCCATAACGTTGATTAATGTCCTTGAGTGCCATCATCCACTTCAATGATAGCGTTAAAAACGCATAATCTATGTTTTAAATTATGGCTATGTGTCTAATCTGCCCGTCGCTTATCAATGACTTGTTTGCAGTCAACATTGTCGAAACAGAGTTTTTTTTTTTTTTTTTATCGGTTCATATCCTTTTTATAGCATTTCGAAAAGCTATCGTTTTCTCGAAAATTTCCGGAAAATAGAAAGATTCCCTCATAAACAGCATTTATTGGAATATTCTCGAATACACTACACGTTGTCATTTGTCTGCCTATTTATGAATCGTTTTCAAATAAACGCTAGATTATCGATAGTATATGTGTACTTATGCACGCTATAGAAGCGAGCTGAGAAATCGATTACCTCATTTCCTCAACATCACACACACACGCGGTTATCTCATCCTAAAACTGGTAACATAAGACTCCTTACCTTAGATCAGATGTTCTCCAAAAAGATTATTCCAATTCCTGATCGCCATTCCAAATATCGATCGCGTTTATTGATTGATTATTGGCTGCTGTAAATATATATTCCAGGCTGCTTTCCAACTCGCGATCACTTCCATGTTCATCAGATCCCTCGCCAGCATAATGGAGCCAGTTGGCTCCCCCCACACAGATCCAGCAGTCTAATCGAATGGGGTGCAGTTACACAGGGATAGACGATAGGGGGCGGTATTTTCCCATCTGAGCTCCTAGAGGGGCTGCTGTACCAACGGGAGACTCGGTTGATGAAATATGAATTCAGATAGCTAATAAAAAAATCAAATGACAATTTGCGTCGTCGGCACTCAACGGGGGGCATGAAAAGACGACATAACACGTCACTGGCACTCAAAGTGTTAAGAGGCCCTGCCGTGCCGACACACATCTTACAGACTGCAGCTTTAAGAGGCCCTGCCATGCAGACACACATCTTACAGACTGCAGCTTTAAGAGGCCCTGCCGTGCCGACACACATCTTACAGACTGCAGCTTTAAGAGGCCCTGCCATGCCGACACACATCTTACAGACTGCAGCTTTAAGAGGCCCTGCCATGCCGACACACATCTTACAGACTGCAGCTTTAAAAGCAGACCAATGATAGTTAAAAACATAAAACTAATGTCGACAGCAAATCAATAAACATGAAACAGGGTCAGACAATAAAACAGTCCAAACCTTTGGTAATGCATAGTTCTGTCCCCACTGACCCCCACGCTAAAAATCTCCCAGATAGCAGCCACTGCTTCTCCCATCCAATTTGAAGAAAATAAAAAAGGCAACGACAAAAACAGCTGGCTATTTTTAAATGTTCTGTTGCAATCGCCTTTGCTCTTTTGTTGATTTGGTTCATAGAGCATAGACCATAACAACGCTCATAACCAGTTTTGGCTTGTTTGATTTCCTAACCAAAGAGATGATTATAAGTAGATGTCGGCTTAGTGGTCCTTTCTCCTTTACTGCCCCACCGTGGTGGGGGCATGTGCGTCCCCCCCCCCCCTCGTCCGGGCCCAGTGGGAGGAGCTATCCTAGGGCAGGAAGGGTTCATCTTCCTCCTCGTCAGCGCCGGGACCCGGGTCGCTCAGGCACCTCATAAGCCTAGGGTTAGAGTCCCCGTCGGCCGCCCTGCCTCTCCCCTCCCCGGGGGGTCTCATCATCAGGCCCCGGTCCCCCTCCCGGTCCCCCTTGTCCTGCTTGCCAGCCCGTCGGAACTCGTCCATCAGGTTGACGGAGTCGGGAGACTGTGGCGAGGCCAGGTCCACCTGGATGGTGGGGACGCTGTCCGACATCGCCTTCATGCTGTAGGCCTGCGGGTCTGAGCGGACAGGTTGGGACAAGGGGACAGCTTTAGAGGACGCAAAACCATCCCTTTCTAAATCAGCCAAGAAACAATAATTCCTTTCCGAGTCCACAAACACACAACAGAGAGTTGGGGAGGAGAACATGGGTCACAACAACAACAACAGGTATAAAAGTCACCAATGAATCAACATCATTGTACCAAACTGACAAGTCCATTCCGAGGCGTTTTCACAATAGCACGCAAAGCAAGCATGCTGGAACAGTGAGTAGCACTTTGACTTGGAAATCACATTTTCACCAGATGTAATAATGCAACCCATTTTAAGAATTCACAGAACGTTCTTCCTTCTTCCACAGGACAGTTCCGTCAGTATTTGTGAACTCGCACCACTCTCTCCTAAAGATAGAAATCAGAGAGAGAACCCTCCAATCGGTGATGTAACTGTAACAAAGCTCCATAGACAATGAATGGGGCTCAGTTTATGAGGCCATACAATTTTTCTGTGAGCCCTTAGACCCAAACGAGCCATGCTAGAAGGTCCGATTCACAATTAAAACCTAATTTGGATGTAAGAGCTCACACAAACCTATTATGGCTTCATAAAGGGGGGGGGGGTTCTCTCTCCAATCCCTAGCTTTAGGAGAGTGGTGCGTGTTCACAAATAAATAATGACTAATTAAATGGGGAGAGAGAGAGAGAGAGAGACACATCGGAAATACTCTAAATTAAAGATATAAATCATTGTTTTAGCAGAGTTATTTAATCTCCGGTCACTCGATATGAAATTATATGAAATAGCTGTCAAAGGTGCTATTTGTAAGATTTTCCATCATTTGGAATGAGGACTGTGTACTGTATACTCAAACATGTCTAATACCATGGAATAGGCAAAAAAAGAAAGGTGGCCCATTTAGACTCACCCATTATATTATGTGGTTTGGAACACAATTTTGTCCTTTTACCAATAAGCTAGTAAATGGTAAAGGGACTGCATTGATATATTGCATTTAAACAACTGTCCCGGGGCACAGGGAGAACATAATGTCCCGGGGCACAAGGAGAACATCATGTGAATTCTTAAAATGGGCGGCTTTCCCCTGTGTTTGTTGCTCATAAAATGGATCTAAACCCGGACCTGTCAATCAGACAATACGACCAAGCCCATGCGTGAAGCATTCATGAATGTTAACAAGCGGGAGAGATGATGCATGCAATGTTAGGATCATAACTGTGGCGGATCTCTCTGGTCACCACAACTTAAAGAAAACTAAATTAAAACGCACCATCTCTACACTCACAACATACCTGTACCTGGACTGATTTTGGTCCCTTTCTGCTTCTGAACAGGTTTGAAATCAGTATCTTTGCCTAAAATGAAACCACACACTGGTTTACATGCTGGCTGGCACATGCAAATTTCCATCAGAGGGGGGGAAATATCAAAGAGTGGAATATTGCTGCTAGAACAGTAGCGTGGGCAGTCCATCCAGACACACAGTGATCGTCGCCTAGCGTTAGTTGGTGTAGTGATTCAGATATTAGTGTGTTTTTACACAGTAACTAACTACCGGTAGTGTGTGACTCTGACCATACGTTATCTGGTGCTGGTGGTTCAGATATGAGTGTGTTTTTACACAGTAACTAACTAGTGTGTGACTCGGACCATACGTTATCTGGTGCTGGTGGTTCAGATATGAGTGTATTTTTACACGGTAACTAACTAGTGTGTGACTCTGACCATACGCTATCTGGTGCTGGTGGTTCAGATATGAGTGTGTTTTTACACAGTAACTAACTAGTGTGTGACTCGGACCATACGTTATCTGGTGCTGGTGGTTCAGATATGAGTGTGTTTTTACACAGTAACTAACTAGTGTGTGACTCGGACCATACGTTATCTGGTGCTGGTGGTTCAGATATGAGTGTGTTTTTACACAGTAACTAACTAGTGTGTGACTCGGACCATACGTTATCTGGTGCTGGTGGTTCAGATATGAGTGTGTTTTTACACAGTAACTAACTAGTGTGTGACTCGGACCATACGTTATCTGGTGCTGATGGTTTAGATATGAGTGTGTTTTTACACAGTAACTAACTAGTGTGTGACTCGGACCATACGTTATCTGGTGCTGGTGGTTCAGATATTAGTGTGTTTTTACACAGTAACTAACTAGTGTGTGACTCTGACCATACGTTATCTGGTGCTGGTGGTTTAGATATGAGTGTGTTTTTACACAGTAACTAACTAGTGTGTGACTCGGACCATACGTTATCTGGTGCTGGTGGTTTAGATATTAGTGTGTTTTTACACAGTAACTAACTAGTGTGTGACTCGGACCATACGTTATCTGGTGCTGGTGGTTCAGATATGAGTGTGTTTTTACTAGAGCTGGGCCGTTAACGGCGTTAACGTGCTGGGTTAACGCGAGACTAGTATCGCGCGATAATATAATTGACGCCATTAATCTATATATATATATTTTTTTTTATTATTATTTTTCTTTTATTTATTTTTTTACCTTTATTTACCCAGGGTAGGTTCGCTGAGCACAGATGCTCTTTTTCAGGAACGCCCTGCTTCACATTCACACAGTTCCATTCACACCTGGGAGCTGCCCAGTACAACCACAGTTGACACCATTGGCCACTGAGCAACTCCACTGGAGCAGTTGGGGGTTAAGTGCCTTGCTCAAGGGCACTTCAGCGGTTGGTGTTCCTGCCGGTCCCGGGGATCGAACCGGCAACCTTCCGGTCACAAACCTGCTTCTCTAACCTTTAGGCCACCGCTGCCCCACAGACTGAACTGAATTGAGTGACCTGACTGGTTTATGGGAGTTTAACACACATGCTGGACTGAAAATTAATTGTTTGTTTTATGAAATGTTTTCTTATGATTTGAATTGAATCCAATACATGGACATTTTGCTTTTGAATTGAGCATGACTCTTGAGTGGTTTTTGAATTTATGAAAAGGTAATTGATTGTTACATTTTAGCAAACTAACCTATGATTTAGCTTGCTCAGTAGTCTAGGCCTACTATTAATTAAATTATTTGTCTACCTTTATGTGGTACAGTCTTATGCCGGAGCTATAGGCCTAATTAACCAATTAAAAAGGTAATTTGATTTGCATTGTCAGGGTTTTGCCCTGTCTGGCACCCAACAGGAAAAATATTATAGGCACTATAAGTAGACACCGCTACATAAAACAAGCTGGTCTGCCTGAGTGACTGGTGGAAGAAGGAGAAATAGAGATTGGACTGATTGAGTCAAGCCATGTCACATAGTTCAAGTTTGAAATGCTTCTTTCTGTTTTGCTCCTGAGAGTATGCTAGATACTGTACTGTTCTGTACTGGTAATATTATTTATTTGTGTTAACTTCTGAATAAAACAATTTATTAAACACAAGTACATCTTATTGAACATTATTTTGATATTTCATTACCAATTATCATAGCAAAACAGCTTTTTCAAACAGTCTGTAATGCATTTTGGAAACGGGAGATGGGCTCATGGTGTAATGGGCAACCTGGCCTGAGAAACGTAAGGAGGAAAGAAAAAGTAAGGACTTACTTCTGGTCATTATTTGGGTAGAACACACATATTTTGAATGCCTTCGGCATTTGCCATTTTAATCTAGATTAAATCCAGGATTGCAGATAGATTAATCTAGATTAAAAAAAATTATCTATGCCCACCTCTAGTTTTTACACAGTAACTAACTAGTGTGTGACTCGGACCATACGTTATCTGGTGCTGGTGGTTCAGATATGAGTGTATTTTTACACGGTAACTAACTAGTGTGTGACTCGGACCATACGTTATCTGGTGCTGGTGGTTCAGATATGAGTGTGTTTTTACACAGTAACTAACTAGTGTGTGACTCGGACCATACATTATCTGGTGCTGGTGGTTCAGATATGAGTGTGTTTTTACACAGTAACTAACTAGTGTGTGACTCTGACCATACATTATCTGGTGCTGGTGGTTCAGATATGAGTGTGTTTTTACACAGTAACTAACTAGTGTGTGACTCGGACCATACATTATCTGGTGCTGGTGGTTCAGATATGAGTGTGTTTTTACACAGTAACTAACTAGTGTGTGACTCTGACCATACGTTATCTGGTGCTGGTGGTTCGCCTGGACGATGAAATGGTGTCGAACATCATTTCATCCCATTGGTTCACCGTGTGCTTGCAGTGTGCAACAATAAAAAGGTGGCTGTGGTTGATGTTGTCGTTACGTGGCTGTGAATGGGATGGCTGGACTTACCCGAGGCCAATCTGGCTCTAGTGATGGTCGGGGAGTCAGGAGAAGATGCGGGCACCGTCAGGTAATTATTCATCTCAGTTATCTGAGAAACACACATGAATACACGGAACCTGGGCTGAGCGTGATGGAAACCACTGATAAGTCACCAACAGTCGAACAACAGATAGAGAATGTTATCAGCTAACATTGTGGCGGCCAGAACTGCCCCAATCGACCAGAACTGCCCCAATCTTGAACAGGAACGGTGCTTTTTCCACCAGGGTGTAAATCTGTGGTGTAATATCAATGATCACAGCTACTGTGGTATATAGGCCACCCCAGTGATTCAGCGGCACTGCTAAATACTTTAGAGGGATTTTATATCTTGCGTTAGTCTGTGATAGAAGTTCTAAGGAGATACTAGGTCTACAGTGGCCTCTAGTGCACTCCCCAGAATATTTTTTCATTATGTAATTGCAGGCTGATTAAATGGAAGTTGGAGGCGAGGCAACTCAGTGTACAAATAAATCAGCCTCGAATTGTGTCACGCAAATGAATTAAAGCGGGAGGGAGAGAGAGAGAGAGACGTCAGAAAGACTCTTAATTAAAGATATAAATCATTGTTATTGGTTAGCTGATATGAAATGAGTGGGGCTGCTGGGGTATGTGAGGTCTGTGAACCATCAGAGCAGGTAGAGAGACCGCGGGTCCGTGTAGTGTACGGTTTGAGCCCAAATAATCCAAAACGAATCCAATGGAACAACATAATAAGTGAGCAGTCAGCGTGAGACCGCTGTTCACTCTTGTTGTGTTGCAGCGCAGGGCAGTAGTGGCTATACTGCTGACAGGCTCAACCATAGATATATAGTTCTATATGTATCTATGGGCTCAACATAGTGCTGCACTTCCTGGTTTAATAGCACAGTCTGGTGCGCAGAGATATATATCTGTATGTCATGCATGTCTTAAATGTCATGATTAGATTAGTTTAGAATGATTCGATTAGATTCTTATATCTGTATGTTGTGTATGTCATGAATTGAAAATGGGGGACCCTGATGTAAACAAGACGAAAGTCTTTCTCTGATCTGCATCCCCTTAACAATTGTGTGTATTGAGCCGTAGTGCTGTACCCATTCTGCAATCTGTTCATTAAAATGTTCAATCAATCAGTATATATTTGTTATTTATTTTTGGTATAGTGCTTAACAAGCATAATTTAATGTTGCCCAGTTGTGGCCTGTTGAGGGGCAATACATAACAAAAGTTCCAAAACATCTATTGTATTTGTATGATCCACTATATAAACATAGTAATTATAATATCTACATACATGGCATTTGATTGGAGGCTAGTCTCACTTTGTCCCACATTAAAATAGTTTAGATTTGTGTATGTTGTTTATGTAAAAAAAAATATGAAAGTAACGCAATAGTTACTTTCTGAAGTAACTAGTTACTTTTATAATTTGTAACGGAGTAAGTAATTTAGTTACTTTTTGGAAGAAGTAACTAGTAACTGTAACTAGTTACTTTTTAAAAGTAACTTGCCCAACACTGTTTAGCAGACAGACTATAGCTGTCAAAGGTGCTATTTGTAAGATTTGCAATTGTTTGGAATGAGGACTATGTACTGTATACTCAACCACGTGTATATTCTAATACCATAGAATAAGCTCAAATAAAAAAGAAAGAAAGGTGAACCATTTAGACTCACCCATTATATTATGTGGTTTGGAACACAATTTAGTCCTTTTACCAATAAGCTAGTAAATGGCATTTAAACTACAGTAGTATTCCGACTACCCAAAGTTCTTTACAACTTCACACATACACGTACTGATGGCGAAGGTATCCATGCAAGACGCCAACCAGCTCGTCGGGAGTCAGGGGTTAAGTCTCTTGCTCAAGGACACACATGAAGTCGGGAGGGGCCGGAATTTAACCGAGAATCTTCAGATTGCCGACCGCTTCTACCTGCCACTGCCGCACCATAGTATAAAATGGCTGGTATCTACAAATTCCTCAAGTTGTCTAGATTCCAATGAAACATTTATCCTCTTTAAAGCATTACAAGTCAGCTTTGAGTCCAATACGACATCCCAGAGACAGTGAGGCTTCATTACTAGAAATTTTTGTGGGTGTGACTCTTATTGCAGGGTTTCCACAGACATTGCAAAATGAAATTCAAGGACTTTCAAGTACTTTTCTAAGCACTGTTTTCCATTTTTAAAAGGGCATTTAAAAGGATACAATTCACTTTTAAATGCAGTTTTTTATTGAAAAGAAAATCGGATCCAATATTTATGGCTTAAAACCAATTTGACAATTAGTTACACTTTAGATAAGAAAAAATTATATTTCTTGATTCAGAACTATTTTATCATGGATGAACAAAACGTTCAATGCGAATGGTTGATTTGAACTTCAAGGAGTCTTTAAGCACCTTGTTAAAAAAAATGCTGTTTTCAAGGAATTCCAGGCCTTGACCTTTTTTTTGACAAAAATCAAGCACTTTAAGGACCTTGTGCGAACCCTGTTATTAACACTAGAACGGCTGGCCTGGCACACTTTGGAATGCTGCGAGGTCAAATGACTTGTTCCAAGGGAATAAAAGCCTTAGAGTTGGCAACCAAGAAACACTGGCTCAGTTGATTTGACCTCCTCAGTGCAAACCATAGCGGTTAAGGGCTAAACAGCATCTAACTTTATTATTTTTTTTTAAATGAAATCAATGTTAACCATTTCTGCGGCAAAAACTAATTAACTCGTTATAGCCCGCCAATCGTTGGACGCCAAACAACGAGTAAACTCGTTATTGGATCAATTTTTCTTTTATTCGCTATTTCCATTCATAATTCATCCTGCTGTACTGTAGGACTGGGTGACACTCTGTCTGAGACCGCAGCGTTGCGATACCACCGCCTAACGCCTTTCGGCCGCTATTACACTCCATTTGAAACGATGTGGTTTGTTTTCTCGGCCGAGCTGCGGCGTGGGGGCGGGTTCTAAACACTCCGGCAAGACAAGTGGTCACCATGGTTGCCTCAACGAGTTCATCCGCCCGCCCGTTCATGTGCAATGCTGGATAACGTCGGACAAACGATCGCAATGAATATTTGGAATGGCGATCAGATAATTGGATTATTCTTTTTGCAGTACATCAGAGCCAAGGTAAGGACTATATATTACCAATCTTGCGTTGATCCGATAATTATTTCCCCGCGATTGCAGCCTGTGTGTGTGTGCATGCCGTTGGCTGCTATGGACGCACGGAGGGCCGGTTTTCCCCCGTCCCCTTTCGTGCATGCACAAGGAAACATAATACCGATAATCTACCGTTGATTTCAGGATGATTCGATAATCAGGCAAAAAATGGCAATGTGATAAGTGGATTTCACTAAAGGGCTGTTTGACAGAGTTCCCTGGGATTACACAGGATCACTCTACAACTACCGGTATACACATATTCACCACGGTATAAAACGGAAATGTATAGATGAAAAAATTATCTGTTTTTTGCACGTTGACCGGAAGAAACCCACTGACAATCGACAGCGTTATTAGATCCATAGCTATAATATAAAATATAGGTTTAGCTCTAGAAACAACAAGGTGAGCGCTTACATGGGGTTAATGGGTGGCAAGGCCTATGCACTTCTCGGAAGGGGCGTGGCACCCAATGTGTTAATTGAAGTTGTTTAGTCACTAAGATCACTAGAACCATACCTTCTTCTCCAGCTCAATCATCTTCTGCTTCTTCAGTAGGAAGTCATTCAGACCGTCTTCATAGGGATCAGCCACCAGAGTGTGTCTGTTGTAGGAGCGGAGCTGAGACAAGAGACAAATACAAACAAAAACATGTCACAGTCATCATGTAAATAAAAGATGGTACGTACACACACACACACACACACTGTAGTGGCCGACTGTCACTCCCTGATAGTGTTGACAGGCGTCACGATGCACCCATAATTAGTTCTCTACTCAGTAACAGTTTGTGATGTAAATATAGAAGAATGTCCATGTTGCGGCTGGTACGGTTTACAGGGTTTTATTGTCCAAAGAAGAATGAATAAATGGTTCAATTAGAGCAGTTGTCAGTTGCTCAGTCTATCAGTTCCAAACAGTGAAACAGGTAGGAAAACAAATCTCCATAACAGGTGCATGAATTACAGTAATCAGCTAGGTTACTTATAGTAGGTGGGGTGCCCCCTAGAGTTCAACATAAATACGACACCTAGTCTAAACAAAATTAATTCTAATATTCTAACAATACAAATCCACCAAGTCGGTTTCTGCTTCTACACACACCTCATGGACCAGATAAAAACCAGATAAACCACATGACTCTGATGAATCAGTGTGTGTGTGTCTGTGTGTATGTGTGTGAGAACCATCACCCTGTGGGGCTTCATTCATTCCATTTTGAGCCTGTCCGTTCAGTTGACCTATGCCCATTTTCCCAGTGATTAAAACAAACCAGTTCACACATTCTAATACACCACTCACCAAATCACCCCAAATAGTAAACTAGTATGAACAGCTGAACCAAGCAAACCGTGTTTTTGTCTTCTTCCCCCCAATTGATTGTGGTAGCGTGAAGCTAGCCTTTAACCTACCCTCTGGCGGGTCCTCTGCAGGTTACTCCTGAGGATCTTCCTGATCTCCTCCTCTCTGCCTTTGGGAATCTGAGGCAGGACCCTCTCTGGCAGGGCGGGGGGAGGCTTCTTAGGCTGGATGTTCCTGGAAGAGGAGTAGAAACACATTGTCGTTACTATAAAGCAGGAGAGCTAATGTGGGTGGAGGGTTTGTGGGACCAAGGATGCAATCAAACATTGATTCATTACATTACCCTAAAGGGGAACTATCTTATAAATGGCCTTTTTCAGTGTTTAGCATTGTTTCCTAGCTATGTGGACTTATATTAATATGATCTATGTCTCTAATTCTCATATTGGCGCATTCTTCCAATTCTCCCCTCACAATATTCACCCTCACTGAACTGAGTCATCTGAAAATGTGATGATTTGTGATGTCAGAAAGACACCGCTGCATGATAATCATCATGTCCCACAGTGGTTTACCATTGTGGTTGGAGCCCAGGCTCAAAACGGCTTAAGATCTTGAGGTAGAAAAATGCTGTTTTTGAAGACTTGATTAGAAATACAAAACAATGAATAAAAAAAATATATAATTACAGAGGTGTTCCATAAACTCACAGGAATTGTGTAAAAGTGCCCAAATAGTGAAAGAAATAGTAAAATAGTTCCTCTTTACCCTAAAAGACGATTATCATCATAGGGTTGTTTTTTCCGCGAAAACGAGTGATTTTCAAAATGCTATCAAACGGAAATGAAGCGATAAAAAAACAATCTGCCTTGACAATGTTGACTGGAAAATGAGTCTTTGATAAGCGACGGGCAGATTAGACACATAGCCATAATTTAAAACATAGATTAGGCAATATTAAGTTAACGTTGGGAGTGGATGGTGGCATTCAAGGGGGTAAAAAGGAAAACACGGCTGGCTCCCAAAGTGTTACAAGCCCACGGTACACCTATAGGTTACATGATTAACAAGCACCAAACAGGCCCACGGTACACCTATAGGTTACATGATTAACAAGCACCAAACAGGCCCACGGTACACCTATAGGTTACATGATTAACAAGCACCAAACAGGCCCACGGTACACCTATAGGTTACAGGATTAACAAGCACCAAACAGGCCCACAGTACACCTATAGGCTTCAGGATTAACAAGCACCAAACAGGCCCACGGTACACCTATAGGCTTCAGGATTAACAAGCACCCAACAGGCCCACGGTACACCTATAGGTTACATGATTAACAAGCACCCAACAGGCCCACGGTACACCTATAGGTTACATGATTAACAAGCACCAAACAGGCCCACGGTACACCTATAGGCTTCAGGATTAACAAGCACCAAACAGGCCCACGGTACACCTATAGGTTACATGATTAACAAGCACCAAACAGGCCCACGGTACACCTATAGGTTACAGGATTAACAAGCACCAAACAGGCCCACGGTACACCTATAGGTTACATGATTAACAAGCACCAAACAGGCCCACGGTACACCTATAGGTTACAGGATTAACAAGCACCAAACAGGCCCACGGTACACCTATAGGCTACAGGATTAACAAGCACCCAACAGGCCCACGGTACACCTATAGGTTACATGATTAACAAGCACCAAACAGGCCCACGGTACACCTATAGGTTACAGGATTAACAAGCACCAAACAGGCCCACGGTACACCTATAGGCTTCAGGATTAACAAGCACCAAACAGGCCCACGGTACACCTATAGGTTACATGATTAACAAGCACCAAACAGGCCCACGGTACACCTATAGGTTACAGGATTAACAAGCACCAAACAGGCCCACGGTACACCTATAGGCTTCAGGATTAACAAGCACCAAACAGGCCCACGGTACACCTATAGGTTACATGATTAACAAGCACCAAACAGGCCCACGGTACACCTATAGGTTACAGGATTAACAAGCACCAAACAGGCCCACGGTACACCTATAGGTTACACAGGATTAACAAGCACCAAACAGGCCCACGGTACACCTATAGGTTACATGATTAACAAGCACCCAACAGGCCCACGGTACACCTATAGGTTACAGGATTAACAAGCACCCAACAGGCCCACGGTACACCTATAGGTTACACAGGATTAACAAGCACCAAACAGGCCCACGGTACACCTATAGGTTACAGGATTAACAAGCACCCAACAGGCCCACGGTACACCTATAGGCTACAGGATTAACAAGCACCCAACAGGCCCACGGTACACCTATAGGTTACAGGATTAACAAGCACCAAACAGGCCCACGGTACACCTATAGGTTACAGGATTAACAAGCACCAAACAGGCCCACGGTACACCTATAGGTTACAGGATTAACAAGCACCAAACAGGCCCACGGTACACCTATAGGTTACAGGATTAACAAGCACCCAACAGGCCCACGGTACACCTATAGGTTACACAGGATTAACAAGTACCAAACAGGCCCACGGTACACCTATAGGCTACACATGATTAACAAGCACCAAACAGGCCCACGGTACACCTATAGGTTACAGGATTAACAAGCACCAAACAGGCCCACGGTACACCTATAGGTTACAGGATTAACAAGCACCCAACAGGCCCACGGTACACCTATAGGTTACAGGATTAACAAGCACCAAACAGGCCCACGGTACACCTATAGGTTACAGGATTAACAAGTACCCAACCGCCCAGGCCCACGGTACACCTATAGGCTACAGGAACTATATCAAGTTGCATCAAGCAGAATACCACTCAATTTAAGTCCAATATGGAACCTAGGACCTGAACCTGTGATGTCATTAAGATGTCAAATCTACAGCTGTCGGAGCCAATCCTTCCCACACTGACAAAAACATCCTACCATACCAGCGCATACAGACGTACCAATACCACCTTTTAACTGCCGAAACCAAGTCAGAGTCTGACAGTATATCGGCCGACACTAAGCACAGATGTGTTATTACTTAACAGTATAGACTTTAGTTTGGGGTCACGGGACAAAGTCACGAAGATGATTGAAATATTATAAATGTTTCTCCATTAGAGATCTAACATGCTACATGCACAATCTATGTGCCATAAATGCAGAAGATCCGGTCACTTTGGTCTCTGACATATTACAAAGGGCTCTCCCATATTACAAAAGGGATCTCCCTATCAGATTCTAGTATTGAGGAAATGATCTGATACGGATGCCTTGTGAATTAGCCTGGAATCTGATGCAGATGCCCTGTATTAGCCTGGAATCTGATGCAGATGCCCTGTATTAGCCTGGAATCTGATACAGATGCCCTGTTTTAACCTGGAATCGGTTATCTGATACTGATGCCCCGTTTTATCCTGGAATATATTATCCGATGCCCTATTTTTGCCTATAAACTGTTCTGATACCAATGCCCTGTTCTAGCCTGGTAATTGACAGACAGGGAAATAGAGAAAGCAGAAGAAACACGTGTGTGTGTGTGTGTGTGTGTGTGTGTGTGTGTGTGTGTGTGTGTGTGTGTGTGTGTGTGTGTGTGTGTGAATGTTCGGGGGGTGTGGGGGTTACTACGCACTGCATAGAGACAGTGGAGGGAATGGCAGAGGGCAGCTTGGCCTTGATGCCTCCTCCGCTCTCCACCATCTCGATGGCCTGCTTCATCTCCATCTTGTGGTAGAAGGCGATGAGCTGAGGCTCCTTGGAGCGTTCGCCTGCTATCAGACACTTCTTCACATACTTCTTATTGAAGCGGTTCAACCTGGGAGGAGGGAGGGAGAAAGAGGCAATGGGGCAAAGAAGAGAGGGAAGTGTCAGAGAGAGAGAAAGATGCAAGGGGTCAAAGAAGAGAGGGAAGTGTCAGAGAGAGAGAGAGGCGAGGGGGCAAAGAAGAGAGGGAAGTGTGAGAGAAAGAGGCGGGGGGGCAAAGGAGAGAGGGATGTGTCAGAGAGAGAGGCGAGGGGTCAAAGAAGAGAGGAAAGTGTGAGAGAGAGAGAGAGAGAGAGAGAGAGAGAGAGAGAGAGAGAGAGAGAGGAGGGGGAAAAGGGAAAGAGGACAACCTTTGTTGAAGTGTCAAATACACTGAAAATAATGGGTCATAATACAAATATGAAGTATGTACTGTATACGGTGGGGGTTTTCCAAAACCCAGTTTACAAAAATGTACAGTTGAAAGGCTTGTCTGAAACAAAGATACTATTGTGTTGACGCTGCATATCGTTCATTCTGTAGATGGGTCATCTGGGATGTCTGGAGATTTAGCGAGGTAAAAAAGGGAGATGAGTCACACACTGTGAAAACAATAGGGATGGAGGCTTATTTAGAGAGACGACTCAAGCCTGTATCAGTGTTTAAATAAAACTCCATACTTGTCTTTCCAGTGATGGTGTCCATAGTGTCCACAGATGTCCTCTATTCCAGTCAGCAGGTGGTCCAGGAACTGGGGGGTAGTAACAGGAGACAGAATATGGACTTACTGTAAGACAGGACTGTTGAACAGACAAGACTGAGTCAGCAACAATTTTTTTTATAATTTTTGTATCCTCTTTTTCTCCACCTGATTTTTCTGTGCTTTTCCTCCCATCCCAATTTAGTCGTTATGCCAATTCCCCCCTCCCCTACCTGGTCGTTGTGCGCATGTGCCCCCTACTGGTCGGTCTAGGGAGCCCTGAGGTCTACCACATGCTTCCTCCGACACATGCAGAGACAGCCAGCGGCTCTCTTTTCACCTGACAGCGCGGACTCTCATTGGTGAAGTGTAACGCGTGGGAGGTCACACTGCCTTCACCACTTCCTGTCTTTTGCTGTGCAGGCACCCAGACCTGACCTGTAGGAGTCGCTGTCCACAACACCAGATTACCACCCATCAACTTCCCTCCCACTAACTCAGCCAAACGAGTTAGTATGACGGCTGGCCCAAGCCGGAGGCAATGCTGACACCCAGATTCGAGACCGGAGTCTCTCGCATTGGTGACGAGCGCAATCTCCGCTGCGCCACCCAGCTGCCCGAGTCAGCAACCATTTTTGCCATTTCTTGGATCAACTACATCAGAGGCTGCAGAGGTTCCAAAAAAATCTTATTCATGATGGAAAAACCAACACAAGCTGTGTGCTTGTAGCGCATCCATGCACCGGTGACTGTGCCAGGCCAGGAGAGCCAGCGCGGTGAAGCCTGCGACAGGTTCCTTTCTACTGCCAGGCTGCCTGGTGTCGTCCCTGTATTCAGATTACAGCCACTGCTCTGACAGTTTGACAGTTGCTATGGGAACAGACCATTAACCATGGAGCCACAGGATTTGCTTTGCGATTTACCCAAAGGTGGCTGATGCGTGGCAAGAAAGAAACAGCCTAGCGGGAGAGTTATTCTATAATTAATTATTATTCCGTGGAATCTGGGTCAATAAAATGTCACAAGTATTGGGGTATAAGGTGGTAGCCTTTATTCTGTCTTTTGACAGCAGTCTTGGCAAAAACCAAGACTACACAGGGAGTACAACACAAGGAGTCGTCGAAACAACAGACAATATGGACATCTTTTCAATGTACTACTGCCTGCTACTGTAGCCATTCTTCCGAGAAAGTGGTTCTATAGCTACAGTGACAGGGCTCTGGACAATAACTCTTCACTCAGCGGTTCCCAAACTTTTTTGGCCGTGCACCCCCTGTCACCTCCCGACCTAGCTGACACACCCCCAATGGGTTTCTGTTAGAAAAAATTGTTGCTGGTCTCCGTGCACAGATGAAGCACACCTGTGTCAGACACGCCCGAGACATTGTTTATTATTATTATTAAAACGTACGTTGAATTTCATGATTTACACAGTGAAAATCCCCATTTGAAATAATGTATATTAGTTATATTTATTAGGCATAAGAAAATATATAGTTTGGTTCCTGTTGGTTGTCAGTTAAGGCCATGAGTAGGTAGGGAATTTATTTTATTTTTTATTTTATCTCTTCCCACGGCGACTATGGATAGGGAATTTCTTTATTTAATTAAAATGTTCACGACAACATGGATGCATGTACTCTGCCAGCATGTTTAATATCCATAATACTAAAGGTTTGACTAAGATTTTTATGAAATTTTATTGTAAAAAAAAAAAAAAAAAAATTATTTACCACGATTAGCCTTTTCATGTCACGCACCACCTAGAGGGCGCTAGCGCACCACAAGGGGTGCGTGCACTACAGTTTGGGAACCGCTGACTTAAGGCCTCTACATGCTACAGCAACTTCAAAGCAACTTCAACACAACATCAGCGCGATTTCAGCGCGGTTGTTGTTTAGGGTCTTGTAGACTGTGTTGCGAGGAATCTGCGTACATGTCTCCAAAATCTAACCTAAACAACCGTTGTGTTGATATTGCGTAGCAGTGATTGGTTGGTTAGCGAATGGGGGCGGGGCTGTCATAGAATAATATAGGTCTCGCAGAGAATACCATCCGCCATTGTTGTAGCCAGCCAGCGTTGATGCTAAATAATTAGCGTCACATAGCTGGCCTTTTTCTGAAAACCCAAGCACATATTGTTCCATAGCATACGCCTTCAGTTGATCATGACAAATCCTCTCTTACCTTGACGATAAAAAAGCCTCGATAATTTAGTAAATAAAGCTGTAGCCAGCCAGCTAGCATTGGTGCTATACAAAATGCTATCCACATTAGCTACATAGCTAACCAACTAAATACAATGGTATCCTGAGGTAACTTTAACGTTAAATACAACGTTTGCTAGTCGAAATGACTGGACACACACAGGGACAAGTTAAACATCAATCAATTAATTTATTCCAATAGGTAGTTTGAGCTGCATGTGAGCCGGTCTTTCTCTCCTCTCCATTGGAAACGAATGAAGTTACGTTAAAAAGCAAAGAACCTGCTGACAAAAGTTAAGCTGTTAGCAACAGACACTATAATACTTCCGGTCGGGGAATTTCAAAATAAAAGAGCGAGTCTAAAAGCACCGTAAATGCGTTTATTTTGTACATTATCTAACGTTAACACGAACCTAAACTAACTTTAGATTAGTTTAGGTTCGTGTAACGTTAGATATTGTAAAAAATAAACTTATTTATGGTGCTTTTAGACTCGCTCTTTTATTTTGAAACCCCCCGCCCGGAAGTAAAAATCATACTTATTTTTCTGCTTTTATCAATGGGTTGGTTGAGAAGGGAAGCGTCATCTATCTAGGGAACCTAGCTACATACGGGGTACAATGTTACATAGGCTGCGCGTTGATTTTGCAGAAGCATAAAGGTAGAGTGTCTGCAACACCGTTGCTTTGTCGATGTTGTGTCGAAGTTGCTTTGAATTTGCTGTAGCATGCAGAGGCCTTTAGGCCATGTCCAGACGAAAACAATTTGTCGTATCCGTCAAAGTATTTTATCGTATGCACTAGGGGTGTAAGCTAAATGCATCGATTCTAATGTGTTCGATTCGATGCATCGATTTTAGAATCGATTATAATCTAAATTAATCGATTTTTTTTTTTTATGTTTTTTTGTGTGTGTATTGTTTTTATTGACCTATAGTCCATTTATGCTGAGTGAATCAGTTCCCCCAGCCACATTTGTGTATTACATTTTTTTTGGGGAATTAACTGAAAAATTTATCGGAAATGTATCAAATTTATCAAATCGTGGTCAAATGAAGAGATTTCATGATGCATTGAATCGTTGCCTGAAGAATCGTAATCGAATCGAATCGTTACACCCCTAGTATGCACCTTTCATCCACATGGAACTGCGTTCTGGGAGCCTGAATACGCTATTGCCTGCACTTCAAACCAGTCAGAACGGCCCTTAGCCGGCTGTGTTGACTTTAATCAGAGGTGTTTTTTTACGGTGGAGAAGCCATTAGGACAGCCTACTGCTCTCAAGCTCGGAGTGCTGGTGACTCACCACAAAGTCCCTGCAGACACTAGACACTGTGTGTGTGTGCGTTAGGGCTGAGCCCAAACGTTCGAACCTTCGTTCGTTACGTTGGCATTCGAATTCTAAATCAACATTAGAAAAAAAATATATATATTTGATTTTTTTTTTATAATTCTATTCATTCTGTTTAAACCAATGGGGTTTTTCTTCACAGTTGCAGATAAAGATTAGGCTACACTAATATTATAGTATTAAAAGAAACTGATGAGTTGGAAAGTTGATGTAATAAAAAGAAAAAAATACGAATTTAATCAGATTAATCACTTTATTGAAATTGAAGATTTAGTTTGAGGATATTTTAAAAAAATATATAAAAATTTAAATAAAATAAATCTTTTTGGAATTGCACCGGCCAAAGGTAAGAGCAATTTGACGTCAATTTCAGCTTGATCGTGCAAGGATTTCATAGCCATCCCCCAGATCAGCCTATGTTGTGGTAATAACAAATGCCGTTATTGGCAATCAATTAATCAGAAACGACCCCCCTTTCTTGCAGCCAGGTCTTGCTCGAAAAAGAGATCTTTGATCTCAAGTGACTACCTGGTAGGGTTGGGCATCGTTTGGATTTGAACGATTCCGGTTTTGATTCCGATTCTCTATCGATTCCTGTTCTAAACGATTCTCGATTCCGATTCTTTGAGGTGCAGGTCAAAACAGGTCACAGCTTATTTAGCAGGAGAATTTTTTATTAAAAAAGAAATTCATACAATTCACATTTTCAGTTGACTTGATACAGTTTAATTTGGTTGCTGTACTGTAACTAGGGTATTAATTAACAAAGTAAATTTTTTCTTTTTAACACATTGCCTGCCGGGCATTGTACCCATCATTGTACCCTCTCTGCCAGCGCTATAAGTCTGTGGCTCACCTTCTTTGCAGGGCTATAACTTTTAAAATTGTATTGCTATATTGACATTACTATGGCCCATTCAACATCGAGTATCTATCGTTCAGGATGTGGGAACGTTATTCTTTTTCATTCATACATTCATACAAAAATACCTTCTAGAATATAAGTATGTTTTTATCATTTTCTGCAGTAATTCCTAGAACGTGAGTTATAGGCCTAAACGCATATATAGATTATCGATTGCCGTTTCCCCCCTATACACGCTATATTAAAAGATTTAACTGTATATGATCGGTATACGTTATGCTTCATCATGCGTGGAGGAAAGGGGGGGGGGTCATTTATAATTCCTTGATCGTCAGTAAATGCTTTATGTAGTATGGGTGGATATATTGATCAGATGGTTTGCAAACAAGGAAACTCACAATTGGGTTGAAAATAACGTTAGTGTCCCCTTACCGTGCGCCAATGATACTGGAAGAGAAAGATCCCAATTATTCGACGTTGATCGCCTAGGTCCATTTCCGGTTTGTATGTCGCAATAAACGCCGAAAACATATCGATTATTACGTTTAGAAAGCGATCCATTATGTACATTGTGTCTGTCAGGAGCCTTGCAACGATATGTGACGGCCGGATGAATTTAATCGACGCACAGCAGCCATATCCTGTAAGCGAGTGTAACTCGCCCGACCATCCACCAGGCGGCGGTATTGAGCCGTCGTTGCCGTCACCTATAGGGTCCAGCTGGAGCGTTGCGGGTGTATATATGAATTATGAATGCCATGGCGAAAAAATTAAATATTGATCTCAATAACGCTGTACAGCGAGGTCTGGCGGTCAACGCATGGCGGGCAATAACGCTCTAAAGCGTTTCCGGCGGTGGATGTGTTAAGAATCTAAATGCAAATATGTTACTTCCGGTTCCAGAACGTTAGGAACCGGTTCCTATTAGAACCAAATATGTTACTTCCGGTTCCAGAACGTTAGGAACCGGTTCCTATTAGAACCGGTTTTCGGTGCCCAACCCTACTAGCTGGTAAAATAAGGTAAAATAAAAAATGATGGAACATAATACCGATCATATGCATTTGGATTTTTTACTGTATCGTGTGTAGGGATGAAACGCCAATGGATTTAACATTATTAGCGTCGCGCCTTATAAATAGCCTCACAGGAATTATCCCAGATCATTCAGATATAACGTTCATATTCACCACGGTATGAAACGGGAACGTATGGATGGGGAAATTATTTATTTTTTGCATCTTGAACGGAAGGTTCTTACTGTCAATTGACAATGATATTGGATCCATAGCTATAATATAAAATATAGATTTAGCTCTACAAACAACGTGACGCACAGTGAAAGTTTGTAATGGAAAGCTGGCCTAACTACAGCGGGCCCCGTCTAATGGCTGGCACCCATTGAGTTAAAAACATCCCCTTCTACTAGGTGGAACCAAAACAGTGTTAGAAATCCAACTGAATGAAGTAAAATGGTAAATGGTGCATTTATATTGTGCTTTACAATTTCTGTTCCTCACATTTTACCCATTCACACAGATGGCCGAGCCAACCTGCTCATTGGGAGCAATTAGGGGTTAAGTGTCTTGCTCAAGGACACTTCGACACTGCCGGGATGAGTGGGAATCGAACCGGGAACCTTCCGATTACCAGACGACCACTCTACCTCCTGAACCACTGTCGCCCCAACTCTCATTCTCACAGTACCATGTGAAGGTCTTTATCTCTCTCTCTCACACACACAGTTCCAAGTGAAGGTCTTTATCTCTCTCTCACACACAGTACCAAGTGAAGGTCTCCCTCTCTCTCTCACACAGTACCATGTGAAGGTCTCTTTCTCTCTCTCACACAGTACCATGTGAAGGTCTCTTTCTCTCTCACACAGTACCATGTGAAGGTCTCTTTCTCTCTCTCACACAGTACCATGTGAAGGTCTCTTTCTCTCTCACACAGTACCATGTGAAGGTCTTTATCTCTCTCTCTCTCTCTCTCACACACACAGTACCAAGTGAAGGTCTTTATCTCTCTCACACAGTACCATGTGAAGGTCTCTCTCTCACACAGTACCATGTGAAGGTCTCTCTCTCTCACACAGTACCATGTGAAGGTCTCTCTCTCACACAGTACCATGTGAAGGTCTCTCTCTCTCATACAGTACCATGTGAAGGTCTCTCTCACACACAGTACCATGTGAAGGTCTCTCCCTCTCACACAGTACCACGTGAGAGGTTATTTTAATTGTCTGGGCATATTGGGGACAGACGCATACATACAAGAAATGCATGTCAGAAAATGTGTCTGAAAATGACATGAATGTTTGTAAATGTTTACAATGAATAAAAAAAATAAAAAAATAAAAAAAGTAGTTTATTCATCAAAGAAATGTGTGGCATTGACAGCCTAGTTTAAGTAAGTGCCACAGAGGACAGAGAATAAGAGTGAAGATAGTGTGTGTGTGTGTGTGTGTGTGTGTGTGCGTGTGAGTGAGTGAGTGAGTGAGTGAGTGAGTGAGTGAGTGAGTGAGTGAGTGAGTGAGTGAGTGAGTGAGTGAGAGATGATACAGTGCATGGCAACCCAGAAAATGTTAGGGGGGGCATTGTTGAGAAATGAAGACAATAACCTTATTGCATTATTCTATAATAGGAATCTGTGGTTTGACATGTATATATGCCAGCAATGCACTTACAAAATAGCATTCTGTTCCCACAATTGGCCAGCAGGGGGCAGCAATAACTCAATTTAACTACATAGGCCTGTCTAGAAAGTAATGTGGTGTTTCATGTGACTAAAAATGAACATGAGTGTATTATGCTATGATGAGACGGATCATGGCGGAAGGAAATTATCAGTAGGACTGTTGTGCAATCTCTTATGTAGAATATCAGTATGCCCCATTTTGCCCTGGGTGCCTAGCAACTGAGCAAAGATAGGAAATGAGGGTGGGTTGGCGTGGGTCAACAAGACAATTAAAGAAGCCCCTGCCACTGTGCTTTCTGTGGGCATCAACATGTGAATTCAACGTGTCGCATTGTATAGCTAACACATCGTACCTAATGAACTTTTCCTCAACAACAACAACTGTAATAGGCTGGTAAGGCTGCATGACTTTCACAGTGGCTTATTTGCAGTTCAAAGGCTGTTCCGTTTTTCCTCTTCATAATGACAATCTTTTAGATTAGATTCAATGTTATTATCACCGCACAGAACAAGTACAGTACAACGTAAATTAAGTTGGCATCTAACCAGAGTGCAAGGTAAAGTGCATTGCAGTATACAGTGTAACATGTGAATAATGTGGACTATATATATAAATGATGAAGCTACATCAATATGCTAGGCTTGTATGTACAGTATTATTATTATATATACGGTGGTACAAGTATGAATACACAATGGCAGTAAACCATGCTAGCCAGTGGTATAACTAATGTGCACACACATTAGGTGTAAACATCAGTGCAATTAAACACAAAGCACATCCCTTGAAAAATGTCTAACCGGTAGCAACAGTGTTGTCATGAGTTTATTAACTGGTAATCGAATCCAATCGTGAGATTTCCCGGAAATCGTGCACCCCTATTAAACGATTTAGGATTACAGTGTACGTGATCCTCAAAACAGCTAGACCTCTCCTAGTCTAGTCTAGACCTCTCCTAGTCTAGTCTAGACCTCTCCTAGTATAGTCTAGACCTCTCCTAGTCTAGTCCTTTCCTAGTCTAGTCCTTTCCTAGTCTAGTTTAGACCTCTCCTAGTCTAGTCCTCTCCTAGTCTAGTCCTCTCCTAGTCTAGTCCTTTCCTAGTCTAGACCTCTCCTAGTCTAGTCCTCTCCTAGTCTAGTCCTCTCCTAGTCTAGTCCTTTCCTAGTCTAGTTTAGACCTCTCCTAGTCTAGTCCTCTCCTAGTCTAGTCCTTTCCTAGTCTAGACCTCTCCTAGTCTAGTCCTCTCCTAGTCTAGTCCTCTCCTAGTCTAGTCCTCTCCTAGTCTAGTCTAGACCTCTCCTAGTCTAGACCTCTCCTAGTCTAGTCCTCTCCTAGTCTAGTCCTCTCCTAGTCTAGTCCTTTCCTAGTCTAGTCCTTTCCTAGTCTAGTCTAGACCTCTCCTAGTCTAGTCCTTTCCTAGTCTAGTCCTTTCCTAGTCTAGTTTAGACCTCTCCTAGTCTAGTCCTCTCCTAGTCTAGTCCTTTCCTAGTCTAGACCTCTCCTAGTCTAGTCCTCTCCTAGTCTAGTCCTCTCCTAGTCTAGTCCTCTCCTAGTCTAGTCTAGACCTCTCCTAGTCTAGTCCTCTCCTAGTCTAGTCCTCTCCTAGTCTAGTCTAGACCTCTCCTAGTCTAGTCCTCTCCTAGTCTAGTTTAGACCTCTCCTAGTCTAGTCCTTTCCTAGTCTAGACCTCTCCTAGTCTAGTCCTCTCCTAGTCTAGTCCTCTCCTAGTCTAGACCTCTCCTAGTCTAGTCCTCTCCTAGTCTAGTCCTCTCCTAGTCTAGTCCTCTCCTAGTCTAGTCTAGACCTCTCCTAGTCTAGTCCTCTCCTAGTCTATACCTCTCCTAGTCTAGTCCTCTCCTAGTCTAGTCTAGTCCTCTCCTAGTCTAGTCTAGACCTCTCCTCTCCTAGTCTAGACCTCTCCTAGTCTAGTCTAGTCCTCTCCTAGTCTAGTCCTCTCCTAGTCTAGACCTCTCCGGTCCTAGAAGCTCGACAGAGAGTGAGGGTTGAATAGAGACGCGAGGCTGGATCTACAGCTACCTGAGTGTGGATCTACAGCTACCTGAGTGTGGATCTACAGCTACCTGAGTGTGGATCTACAGCTACCTGAGTGTGGATCTACAGCTACCCGAGTGTGGATCTACAGCTACCTGAGTGTGGATCTACAGCTACCTGAGTGTGGATCTACAGCTACCTGAGTGTGGATCTACAGCTACCTGAGTGTGGATCTACAGCTACCTGAGTGTGGATCTACAGCTACCTGAGTGTGGATCTACAGCTACCTGAGTGTGGATCTACAGCTACCTGAGTGGATCTACAGCTACCTGTGTGGATCTACAGCTACCTGAGTGTGGATCTCCTCGTTGATGGAGCGTTTGGCCTCCTGCTTCCTCTTTACCGCCAGCAGATCCACCAGAGGCTTGATGGTCATACCCTGAGAGAGGGGTACACAGAAAGAGAGGTGCATCAGGGCTTGATGGTCATATCCTGAGAGAGAGGGGTACACAGAGAGAGAGGTACATCAGGGCTTGATGGTCATATCCTGAGAGAGAGGGGTACACAGAGAGAGAGGTACATCAGGGCTTGATGGTCATATCCTGAGAGAGAGGGGTACACAGAGAGAGAGGTACATCAGGGCTTGATGGTCATATCCTGAGAGAGAGGGGTACACAGAGAGAGAGGTACATCAGGGCTTGATGGTCATACCCTGAGAGAGGTACATCAGGGTATTGAAAGCATGATTAAATGGTAAATGGCTGCTTTTTTATATAGCGTTTTTATCCAAAGCGCTTTACAATTTGTTACTCACATTTTACCCATGCACTCACACATTCACACACCGACAGCGGAGGCAACCATGCAAGGTGCCAACCTGCTCATCGGGAGCAATTGGGGGTTAAGTCTCTTGCTCAAGGACACATCGACACGCTGCCCGGGAGGAGCTGGACTCGAACCGGGAACCTCCGGATTGCCAGACGACTGATCTACCTCCTGAGCCACTGTCGCCCTGATTAGTACATTACCAAACCACAGACAGATAGATAGATAAGACAGACAGCCATCAACCAATGAACCTATCTGGGGTGAGGTTAGATAACATAAGATAAGATATGCCTTTATTGATTCCCTTGGGGAAATTCAGGTTAATAATAATTTAGGACCTGCTCAGAGGTCATCAATCGGCACACATGCGATGCATGCATGCAATTCGTATTTGCGATTAACCCATCCCGTCGTCCTTCCCCCCCAAGGGCAGCCGGGAGCAGACAGGCGTCAACGTGAGCCGCGCCAGGGGACCAATCCAAGTGCTCCTGTCCGTCTTCGTCAAGGACGCCACAGCGTTAGCGATCTATTGTTGTGCATGTTTTTTCATTGGGTTTATCTTATGGGGGGGAAACCCTTGCGAGCACGGGGAGAACATGCAAACTCCACACAGAAAGGCCTGGGAGATACCCCACCTGGGTAACTGGCATCATGGAAACCTGGTCCCCAAGCGGGAATCGAACCCTGGACCTTCTTGCTGTGAGGCGACAGTGTTAACCACTACACCACCGTGCCGCTATTTACCTGTTTACCTAACATGGACAAAGGGGGCGTGGTCCTAGTAGTCTACATTTACATTTAGTCATTTAACTGACGCTTTTATCCAAAGCGACTTACAAGTTCTGTACGACAAGTCATCAGGAAGGGCACAACTATATCAGCTGAGTAACAATGTTCATCAAAGTGTTGAGTGCTACAGTGTAGGTTAGTTTATTAGGACCAGTGCATGACAGTAAGGTTAGTTAGGGTTAGATTCAATTTTATTTTCAGATAATGGTTGAAGAAGTGCATCTTTAATAATAATAATAGATTCCATTTGTAATGCGCTTTACAGTTGCGGGGCAAATCTCAAAGCGCTACAGTTAAAATAACTTAAAAACTAGCGAGAATAAAAGGAAAGAAAGAATATAAAAATAGGCAAAACTAAAACATATAACATAGAAAAACATAGAATAAATAAAACTGATAAAAGAAATTGGTAAAAGAACATAAAATGTGTGGAGCTAAAAATTTGATAAAAAGTCAACAGAAGGCTCTACTAAAAAGGTGGGTTTTGAGGCCTTTCTTAAAAGCATCCACAGTCTGTGGTGCTCTCAGGTAGTCAGGGAGAGCATTCCACAGACTGGGAGCGGAAGAGCAAAAAGCCTGATCTCCCATAGTGCAGAGATTTGTCCTTGGGCGCTGGAGGAGGTTGGCCAGAGCGGAGATGTCGAGAGGAGGAGTGAGGGGTGATGAGTTCTTTGAGGTATAGGGGGGCATTTCCGTAGAGGCATTTGTGGGTGAGCAGGGAGACTTTGAACTCAATCCTGAGTGAGACAGGGAGCCAGTGAAGGGACTTGAGGATGGGAGTGATGTGGTGGTATTTCCGCACTCTCATCAGGATCCTAGCAGCGCTGTTTTGGATACATTGTAGCCTTTGGATGTTCTTGCTAGGGATCCCGATGAGGAGTGCGTTGCAGTAATCCAGCCTGGAGGAAACAAAGTGAGTGAGGGGCGAAGTTTGGTGATGTTCCTAAGGTGGTAGAAAGAGTTTTTGTATAGTTGATTTATGTGCGCCTCAAAGGTCAGGTGAGGGTCCATTTTTACCCCTAGGTTGGTGATTGTTGGTGACAGGGTGAGGTTTTGCCGGAAAAGGTGATGGTGGTGATGGTGGATGAGCGAACCTGGTGTGGGGTGCGCCAATAATAATGGCTTCAGTTTTAGAACTGTTTAACTGTAAGAAGTTGTGCTTCATCCACGCCTTGGTCTCCTCTTTAGTCGACGGCGAAAGATTGGACGGGTTTCGGCTGCCCTAACTGAGGTGGGTAATTCATTCCACCATTGTGGGGCAAGGACTGAGAAAAGGCAGGTTATCCTTGATGACCCTCCCGGAGCTCGGATAGGAGTGGGTCTGAGACGGCCAGAAGATGCAGAGCGTAGGGTCTTAAGGGTGTGTATTTAGAGACCATTGACCAGAGGTAGGCGGGAGCGGTTCCCTTTGCCGCACGGTATGCCAGGTCGAGGGCCTTGAAGCGGATTCGTGCAGGGGGAGCCAGTGCAGGTCCCTAAGAAGTGGGGTGACATGAGCCGACTTCGGTAGGTTTGAGATCAGGCGGGCCGCTGCGTTCTGAATGAGTTGAAGAGGCTTGGTGGCAGTGGCCGGGAGGCCAGCAAGCAGTGCGTTGCAGTAGTCGAGGCGGGAGATGACCAGTCTGGCTTCACATAGCTGTACTAGATGTCGCTTCAAGCTGCCTAACCGGAACCTGATGGAAATGCTTGAAACGCACTGAAATACCTAGACAGTCGTGAGTTATAGGCACTGGAATGTGTCTCCAAGTGTCTCCAACAGTGGAGACCAACTCCAGTGGAGACCGACTCTATGCAAGGCATGATGCAGAGGAAACAGAACATTCTCTCCCAGCTTTGCACAATCCTTCATGATTCAACACACCGACGTTTATGCTCATGAGCGGATAAGGTATAGAGGCCATTTGTACGGAGCAGAATTGGACCTGGGGTGAGTCCTGAGGTATTGAGACTTGTCAATCTTGCATGGGTCCAGAATCGCGTGTCCTCAGTGCCAGTGAAGCAAAGTATTGTATGAAAGTATGAAGTTAATCTTCAGTAGCCTTTCACCACGGAGCTTCTACTATCTGGGGGTCCCATCCTGACACACTGAGAAGCTATACATGCGACAGTTGCACGCAAGCACTTTTACATGCACACACACAATATGAACACACATAAATTAAACTACACTGCAACAACATTGTGTGTGTGTGTGTGTGTGTGTGTGTGTGTGTGTGTGTGTGTGTGTGTGTGTGTGTGTGTGTGTATAAAGCAGGTAGCGAGGCAGTACAAAAAATATGTCACGACAGTGGCACAGGAGGTAGAGCGGCCATCTGGTGACAAGTTATAAAGTGCTTTGGATAAAAGTGCTATATACGTAAATGCAGTCCATTTACCATGTTGACATTAAACCAACTCGAGTGAAAAGTTTATCCAAATCGCCATACCTTTTAAGGACACACACACCAAACAAGTGGGACTTATGCATGCATGTTTTAAATATATGATCATTATTCTCCATTCGTCGCCAGTGTCCAGTGTTGTTTCTCAACACGTGTGGAACATACAGGTATTTGTATTTAACTGAAAGCAGCCTCGATACTGCTATTCATGGTTTCATTCAGTTCCAGCCTTATCATGCCAAGAACAGGTTTTAGTGTCACCTATGGAAATAACGGTATAATATTCAGCAAACACCATAACTGTAATATCAGTTACAGTAATGGTTTGAATTTGTGCCAGTCCAGGTGTGTGTGTGTGTGTGTGTGTGTACCAGGCCATGTGAGCGGCGCGGCGCGTGAGCGGCACGGGGAGCGGAGCGGGCGGGGAGCGGAGCGGGCGGTTTTGACGTGAGCGACGGAGTGGGTTTTAAAATGGGTCGGCGCGACGTCCGGAGCGAGAGTTCTCCTCCGCTCCAATCCACTCCGGGCCGCTCACAGTGGTTTAACACTGATGTAATATACATGTAGTACAATGCCAAAGCAACAGATGGCGATGTACAAACATGAAGGCCATTTTCAACCAATGAGAAGGGTGAACAGTCACTCGCATCCTGTTAGAAAAAGTATATGACGCCATTGTTGTTGCATGCTAACGTTAATGGCAGCGACCATAGCATTGTGGCTAGGCTAGCTATCATCGCTTAGTTAGTAGAGCTATAAACAACGTTATTTAACATTGCAGAATGGGTACAATTACAATACGGCTCAATACAAACAATTGTTAAGGGGCCCAGGGGGTGTAGACTGTTGTAGTTTGGTCAAATCAAGCAAATTTACATCATGCTCCAAAAATAAATAAAAAATCTGCCGAGCGATGTGGAGCGGGGACCGGGGAGCGCTCGATTCAAGGTGAGCGGTGAGCGACTTGGGGGCGGGGTCAACATGAGCGATTAGCGGAGCGGAACAAGCAGTCTAGAGCGAAGAGCGGATTTCTCGCCCGCGCCGATCCGCTCACGGGCCCTGGTGTGCACACACATGTGCAAGTATTTGTTTGTGAAGGATTTTGCATATCACCGTCTTTCATAAGAAGATAAAGCCTGCCAATCTGCTTCCCTATAATGCCCTAAGTGGCTGACACAAAGCTCTGGCTCTTCAATGCCAGTATGTCAGTGAGGTTGAAAGAAACCGTGCAGCCGTAGCCCCTTGGTGTGAACTCACTTCTAAGTTAAATACCACCGCTTAGACATCTGAACTGGATCCTTTTTAGGTGGCGGAAGGGATAAGACTGGGGTGTTTAACTTTCAGGATCACGTGATGCTGGTGAGCGGAGGGTTGGTGGTTCGAGGCTCGTCAGAGGACAGGTGCCTGCCAGTAGCTTGTGACTACCGGTTATACGTGCAAAAGGAAAACACACCCCACACAAACAGTCGAGTTAATGAGGCATTGGCCACACCTGGGCCATGTCATCGAGATGAGTGGTGTCATCCCAGTTCTGCTCTATTGGCTCGGAATTAGTTAACTTTGTTAATTGTTTGTTTCAGTGAAGACCTGGTTCTTGTGTTCCGTTTGAGAGTATATTTGTGTTAATAAAGGGCCGATGTAAAGTCTCTCTCTCTCTCTCCTCTCCTCTCCCTCCCTCTCCTCTCCTCTCTCCTCTCTCCCTCTCTCTCCACCGGCGGTGAGAGCCTTCACCCCTCGAGTGTCTTCAGCATCAGCGGTGCTCCATATAGCGTCATGAATAAAACATGCTTCTGCTCTGGCTTTAGACGAGAGGGAACACATCTTATGGGCTCTTATTTTAGCTCCAGCCTCCTCTTCTCTCTTGGTACTGGGTGACACGTCACAACAGGAGATCTCCCTACAGTTCTACTGGCAGACCCGTCTGGTCAGCACTAGAACAGGGAGAAAAGCCTGCCGATTTTATCCAAAGCGACTTACAAGTTCTGTACAACAGGTCAGCAGGAAGGGTAAAACACTTTCAGCTAATTAACACTGTTCGTAAAACAGTGTTGAGTCTTGTGTGCATAGTAGTAAAGACATATTAGCATAGTAGGGCTGGGCGATATGGCCTAAATATGATATCACGATATTTTCTGACCTTTCGGCGATACACGATACACATCACGATGTTTTTCTTTTTTCCCCCAAACAATTCATTATGAGGCTTACCAAGACAGTATTTGAGTTTGCAAGCTAACATTAAAGACAAAATAAAATACCCATGCATTTAGCATTTTTATATTATATATTAGATTTAGATTATTGGATTATTAGATTATATATTGCATATATTTAGCAATGAGATATTATATGATTTAGATATGAAATATGATTAATTGAAAATGGGGGACCCTGATGTAAACAAGACGAAAGTCTTTCTCTGGTCTGCATCCCCTTAACAATTGTATGTATTGAGCTGTACTGTACCCATTCTGCAATATGTTAATAAAGTTTTAAATCAATAAATCAATCAATCAATCAATCAATCAATAGCATTTTAATGAAACTACTGTATATTTGTATGTCTCTAAATGTTTTGATGAATTGAAAATGGAGGACCCTTATGTAAAAAAAGCCGAAAGTCTTTTTCTGGTCTTCATCCTCCAGTCCACTGTTGTTGTATTGAGCTGTACTGTACCCATTCTGCAACCGTTAATAACGTTTTCATTCATTCAATCATTCAGCCGGCAACAGAATAATTTTGATTGACAGTCGAGTCTGCCAATTACATTTACATTTACATTTAGTCATTTAGCTGACGCTTTTATCCAAAGCGACTTACAAGTTCTGTACGACAAGCCATCAGGAAGGGCACAACTCTATCAGCTGAGCAACAATGTTCATCAAAGTGTTGAGTGCTACAGTGTAGGTTAGTTTATTAGGACAAGTGCATGACAGTACGGTTAGTTAGGGTTCGATTTTTTTTTATTGTGTTTTTTTTTTTTTTTTTTCAGATAATGGTTGAAGAAGTGCGTCTTTAGTCGACGGCGAAAGATTGGACGTGATTCGGCTGTCCTAACTGGGGTGGGTAGTTCATTCCACCATTGTGGGGCAAGGACTGAGAATAGGCGACTTCTCTTTGATGACCCTCCCGGAGCTTGGATAGGAGTAGGTCTGAGGCGGCCAGAAGATGCAGAGCGTAGGGGTCTTGAGGGTGTGTAGTTAGAGACCATTGACCGGAGGTAGGCGGGAGCGGTTCCCTTTGCCGCACGGTATGCTAGGTCGAGGGCCTTGAAGCGGATTCGTGCAGCAATGGGGAGCCAGTGCAGGTCCCTAAGAAGTGGGGTGACATGGGCCGACTTCGGTAGGTTTGAGATCAGGCGGGCCGCTGCGTTCTGAATGAGTTGAAGAGGCTTAGTGGCAGTGGCCGGGAGGCCAGCGAGCAGTGCATTGCAGTAGTCGAGGCGGGAGATGACTGTTGATTGGACGAGGAGTTGGGTGGCTTCTTTTGTCAGGAAGGGGCGGATCCTTCTGACGTTGCTCAGTAGGAATCGGCAGGTTCTGGTCGTCGCTGCGATGTGAGCAGAGAAGTTAAACTGGTCGTCGAGGACAACACCAAGGTTCTTGGCGGTCGGGGACGCAGTCACAGCTGCATTCTCGACTGTGATTGAAAGGTCGGTTAGGGGGGAGGATTTGGCCGGCAGGTGGAGCAATTCTGTTTTGCTTAGGTTCAGTTTGAGGTGGTTGGACGTCATCCAGGCTGAGATGTCGGACAGACAGGCCGAGATCCGCTCAGAGACGTGGATATCTGAGGGAGGGAAGGAGAGGAAGAGTTGAGTATCGTCGGCATAACAATGGTAGGAGAAGCCATGAGACGTGATAATGTTACCATTACGTCACACCGCTTGCACCCGCCCTGCTGTTCTTAGCACCAATCGGCAAGCGCTATGCGTTTTTTACTTTCCTGAAAGTCCTCCATTGATTTTGACGAGAGCTCAGCTCAACGACAACAACAACAACAGCTCCCCGCGGCCGACGAGTGATTACCAGCGCACCGCAGCATGACTAAACGAGGCATAATGATTTTACTGCAACGAATGTTATAATAAAAGCCTTTCCATACATCTGTCTGATTGAAAACTTTATTAACAGACCGCAGAATGGGCACGCACAACTCAGCACGGGCTGAGATATGAACAGTAATGCTTGCTATTAGGGATGTCCGATATTATCGGCCTACCGATATTATCGGCCGATATCGGCATTAAAATGTGATATCGGAAAATATCGGTATCGGTTTTCATTTTTTTTTTTTTTTACATTTCTATAACCTTTATTTACCCAGGCAAGCAAGTAAGAACAAATTCTTATTTTATTTATTGTCAAAAGTATGCATAATGTTGTGTTAATTCCACAACAAGAGATATGTAATGTTAATTACCTGAAATTATAAAAAAAAATTGGGGGGGAAACGCTGCATATATCGGTATCGGTTGATATCGGTATCGGAAATTAAGAGTTGGACAATATCGGTATAGGTAAAAAAGCCTAAATCGAGCATCCCTACTTGCTATCTATGTCGTCATCGGACGTTGCTATGTTTGGGTAAATACGCTGATGTTATTGAACGTGTAACTACATAACGTTAATGCCACAAAACGAATGCCTTTGTTAATAATAAGTAGTAACTTTGATGCAGTAGTGTGTGTGGGGGCGGCGTTGTTCAAAAGTTTGAACGGGTGTGGACCAGATTGACGCGACACAATCCTCTTGGGCAAAACATCACGATATCCACGATACGTTAAAAAAGTGTATCGTTAATGAACTGTACCCGATATTTATATAATATCGTCATATCGCCCAGCCCTATAGCATAGTAGGTAGTAATATAGGCAAGGAAGATTATTTAGTAGCAAAGTGCATGATAGTATAGTTTTTTCTTTCTTTCTTCATTTCAGATATTGATTGAAGAAGCGCTGCTAGGACCCTGATGAGGGTGCGCAAATATGACCACATCACCCCCAGATCACTTCACTGGCTCCCCATGGAACACAGGATCGAGTACAAGGTCTCCCTCCTCACTCACCAGTGCGTACACCCTGCCTACCTCAAGGAACTCCTCACGCTCCGGCACAGCCTACCTCCTCAAAGCCCCCAGGACTAAGCTGCACACCATGGGCGATCAAGCCTTCTGCTCTGCCGCACCCAGACTGTGGAATGCTCTCCCCATCCACCTGAGAGCACCACAGTCCGTTGAGGCTTTTAAAAAGGGGCCTAAAAACATTTTTTAACAAGGCTTTTGCCTGAATTATTCCTTTTACTTCTATTCATTTTATTATAATTTTTTTATTTGTATGTTCTTCCATTTCATTGGTTGTTTTATTAATTTTAATTGTTTTATTCATTTAACTTTTTATCTTTATCTCCTGTAGCACTTTGAGATTTTCACAAATATAAAGTGCAGTACAAATTGAATTTATTATTATTATAATTCTTTTTTGTTTTTGTCGACAGCGGACATTTTTTCCGCTGGCCTGACTGTGGTGGGAAGTTCGTTCCACCATTGCGGAGCAAGGACAGAGAATAGCCTGCTTCACTTTGATGACCCCCCCCCCCGGAGCTCGGATAGGAGTGGGTCTGAGGCGGCCAGAGGACATAGAGTCAGATGTAGAGCTGTACAGGAAGCAGCTCTGTGTCTGTGTTCTGTTGGCTACTGTGATCCGTGTGTGATTCTCTTCAGACTCTGAAAGTGGAAATATTCTTGCAGGAATGTATTTTGTATTCTCTGTGCCCGTTTAGTGTGTAAATCCGTCTGCCGGCGGATTCCAAAGCGATGGCTTAGGTGACATTTTGACCTGCCAGAACACTGGCCTGCCAAATCACTGACCGCTTGTGTAACTGAGGGGTTACAAAACCCTGACTGTATTAAAGATTGTGATATATTAAACCACTGCTAGTTATGTACTTTAATTACTGGCCAAACAGTACATCAAATATTGATGGTGAACACTCACAAGAACACGGCATGGACACAGAAATACTATTGGAGGGTAATTTATTATTATTAGGCAACGTTAGGTTACAGAATGAGAATTAGGGTCGCGCTTGTATGGCGAAGAATATACGTAAAGTCAGTCAAGAGCATAAGTCACTAAGAATAGCAGGAATCCTATGATGGGTCTAAGCTGACGCCACCTGTTATATAATTGCTACTATACAGGGCAACACCGGTACCAACTGGAGACAATGGGTAGAGGAATGTTCGGGTACTCCGTCTGAGTCAACGAGGAATAAAGAGGCTCCAGGTACAGGAGTCGGTGCTTGTACTCCCTTGATCAGCAGACAAAAGCAATAGTTGTAATCCAAGATGCTCGACAGCATTGACGACAGCTAGCCAGCCCCTTCCAAGAGGCAGGCCCGAGTGGTAATCCTCACGAGGTTAAATCCCAAACGATAGTGGAATCAACGGTGCTCTTCTCCGGTGGTCACGGTCCCAAAGCAATATAATCCAACCAGGAATGGTTCTGCAATCGCCGACGCCGATTCTCCTGTGCACTATACTTCACATTAAACTAGGTCGAACTTGACGTTACTTCACTAAACTCTGACACTTTTACTATTCTATTCGCACATGTTCTAAACGCACGGTTGCTCACTTCACTGCACGTTGACTCGTGGTGAAGGTGGGTAAGGTACTGAATGAACGAAGTGCTGCTGTTTACACCTGCGCCGTATTTATACTTAAGTGAATATCTAGTCCCAACCTCAGTCCTTGTCTCGTATTACTACGCTGACTCTGGGCATGTTCTGACATGCCTGCAGTTGTCTTTGAACTTGCCGTTGGGGGCTTGCGCGTTGGCGCCTGGGGGCGCTGTCCAATAGGAGAGCGAATATTACTCTGGTCTGTACGCAGGTAAAGGGATATTCTGTGTATATATATAAATAATATACAAAGTATATCAAACGATACATATATATATTCAGTTTAATCTGGCCCTTCACAACAGCTTGAGAGGACCACGACGAATATCTTGTGGCGTCGGTGGCATTTACATCAAAGTGGCCACTCCCACTTTTGAATAAGGATGCTGAAGGCCAATATACAGAACCATTTTGTGAAAAGTTGTTGTTATGTTGGACATTTGTGAATTCCACAAAACTTTATGAAATGGTTGGACAGTTTTATTTTTTTTGACCTGGGCAACAGGGAACAAGTCAGATGGTGGCTGAGGAACCGAGGCAACAATAAATCCACACGCTAGATTGAAGCTACCAATACCTTTATACCAATACCTTTATACCAATTGGCATTTGGCAAGGGAGAAAAACTCTTTGAATGGTCTTAATTGTATGAATAAAGAGCATTATTTTTAGAACATCCATTGCCCTCTCTTGCTAGTTAAAAAGATGTATTCATGCCCCTTGGTTGAAGGACGAAGTTGAGACAGATCTTTTGTTTCTCTTGTACAATTGGCAACAATTCAATTCAACAATTTCATATGGAAAAAATAATTGGCTCAACTCTACACTAGTCCTTGATGCAGAGGTTCTAGCTAGCACCTCATGACGCCTTAAAATAATAATGTTCTACACACCACAACTTGAAAACCAAAGGCTTTATATAAAAAACAAGAATTCAGGGAAACGTGAAATTTTCAGGTCGTCATGTGCAGAGTAGACAATTTTTCTGAACTGCACATCACAGTACAAAGCAACGTTGCCACAGTACAGCATTGGTCTCTTTACTGCAGTGTGTTATCTTTCCTTTAGGCAGTAGCTGGCCTGAAACAGGTAGGATGTGACCGTTTAGCTTTTGAATTCAGATGGTGCTGTAAAAAACATTTCTCACTGGATTCCTTCAGGAGAAAGTACTGCAATAACACATCCCTGCCCTTTTACTGTTGTTACTTTCTGCCACAAGGACAGATCTGGAGCTTATTTCCCTCTACCGCTCCACCCCTGCCCTCCATTGATGCATTCATCTCAATCATAGTGCTGTTCTCCATGGTTCTAGTTCTAGAGGACATGTCCGAGACCCTGTCCTTCATCGATTCGCTCATCCAACTCACTAGTCCTGTCCGTTCCCTGGTCTGTAACCGTGTAATCTGCCTGTGAGCTCTCGCAGACTCGGAGTGTTTACAGTCTGCACCACCACTGTAATAGGGTGCTAACCCATGCCAGCCGTGATGGGGTCTATTCCCTTCCGTCAGCTGTCTCTCCAAGCCGTCACATGGGCATTCCTTAGTTGTCAGTTGCTCTATTCACAGCAGTCACTAGCTAGGCTAGATCTGAATTCATAATAAACACAAGATACCTGTGGGCTTATAATAAGGATATAGACCCCATATTGTGGCTTCCCCTCTAGCTATACTAAGCAAACATGATTCAGTGGCAATGGGCAACTGTCCTATTGTCAATAAATGCCTGACTGAGTCTTTTAATTGTAGCTCTTAACACAGGAGTAAAAATGCAAGTGGAAGACAGACATCAGAGTAGTCTGAAAACCATGGGATCAGCCGAGAGACCTGTATACATTCAGAAGAAAGAAAGACGTGAGCATGATGACTCAGACAAAACTGTTTTGTGACAGTGTCTTCCACCAGAGGAAAATACATCATCTGGGGCAGGTCATATGATTTTGGGACAAACCATTTCTTGTTGATGGGTAACTTAAGCCCTAGCACGGGACTAGTATTACCTGGGGACCTCTAGTATTTTTTAATAATTGCAGAGGTCGTCTGCCATCTTAATCCCGTGCAAATCTGCCATGTCCGGTAAAAATGTACCAGCTCCAATTACGTATACAGCAAAAACAGAGGTCATCTGATAATATTAGTCCCATGTGTATCAGCAACACAGTAACTTGGGGTTGTACTTTGCTTTTGGTAGTAGTATAATCAGTGCATGAAGGTTTTTAATGCATTTTCAGTGGAAACTTTCAATCAAGCCAACCGTCCCAAACAGGCGAATCTATTGGCCCATCAAGGTCAGTCTCGGGACACCTTGGTAAAAACCCAGGGCCAGAGGTAATTGTTCTGTTCAGGAGATACTAGTTCAGTGCGGATAGGCTTTAGTTGACAAGGGTTTCTAAGACGCATATTAAATCAGATTTTGAACACAATTGACTAATCCCACCCCCCCTGTACCTGTACGAAGACGGTGAAGAAGATGACGGTGATGATGGCGGTGAGGAACATGGTTCTCATGGGGAAGTGGACCTCATCCAGCAAGTATCCCAGGGAGAAGGCGATGGCTCCACGCAGGCCACCGTAGGCGATGATGAACTGGTCCTTGGTGGTCAGCTTGACGATGCGGAACTTATTGATGATGTAAGTCAGACCCACCACACCTAGAGAGAGGTCAAAACTATTAAAGCACTCATGATGAGTTATTTCCTGATGAGCACATCTAACAAGCACTATATTTAAAGAGATCCTCCTACGTGACAAACATTTGACAGATTTCTCAATGAATTCAACTCATCAAGTAGTTGACAAAGTACTACCGTGACTATTAGTTGACTACGTAAGAACTTCTTTAGTTGGAGGACAGCCATACCTTTGATGTGGTTTCAAACACTAGTTCACATTACCTTTTGATGTAGTCAACAATGGCAGATTGCGGGAAGTATCTCTGTATTGTACTGTACTTATGCTGTATAATGACAATAAATTTGAATCAAAGTTCAAGTTCAATTCTTTATTGGTCATATGTACGTTAACAAGGTCAAAGGTCCAATGAAATGTGAGAAAAAGGTCAGCTCAGCAGTAAGAGCACTAGTCATATAAAGATAAATAAAAGATAAAAAGGTTTATGAAAATGGACAACATAGTAACAAATATAACACTACCGTATATGAAAATGAGGATTTATAAAAGTGCTGAGTGTATACAACAGTATTTCATGAGATATGAGAGAATGGAATGGGATGAATAAAACATAACACTATATACATATATGACAATGAGGATTTGTGTGTAAAGGTGTAAAGTGTATACAACAGTATTGCACATTGGTATAGCAGTCCAGGTTTCCCGCATTTCATTGTATACTTGTATGCCGTGACAAATAAAACTCTTGACTTGACTTGATAGCAGCAGCAGTCATGGTTGCTAGTGCATTTTGAAGTACCGGTAAACAGTGTAACAGCTCTAGAAGAGATCTATGGTGCCAGGCTGCTTTCCCGTGCCTGGCATTATCAACGACCCCTCTGGTCACCCAGCCGCAGGCCTCTTTGTCCCCCTCCCCTCGGGGCAGACGTTACCGCTCTATCACATGCTCTACCTCTCGGTTTACTAAGAGCTTCTTCCCCAGTACTGTGCGCAGCCTGAATGACTCCAAAGGCTAGTTTTGTATTTCGGTGTGTTTATTAGTGTTATTAGTCAGGTTTGTGGAAGTGCTGTTTTTGTGTGTCTGTGCATCATGCACTTTGATTATATGCACTTTTACTGTAAGTTGTGCCTCTATGCACTATGCACTTAACTATATGCACTTTTAGGAGATGTTGATATAAATTTTAGCATTTGTCCTTTTATACTGTGTGTTTTTACATATTTTTCCTGTACTGTTTCTACTCTGCTCCTGTATTGGATTAGTTGTAGACACAGTGTTTGCTCTGTACCTGTATTCCAATGTGGATTCGTCCATACATGGCAAATAAAATCTTTGACTTTTTTTTACTAACAGTGTAAACAGACACCAGGTAAGCAGATATGCAAAGTGGAATATTAGGTTTTATGAGTTGAGACACCTGATGGTCTGGTGTAGGGATGCACCGATCCGACTTTTTCAGTCCTGATACCTGGGTTTGGGTATCGGCCAATACCGATACCGATCCGATACCCATTGTCCACCCCCCCCCCAATGGATAATATTGTCAATAACAACTCTGAGGTGTTGATAAAAGAACACATTATGAAGGATAAAAACTGTGTTTTTGAATTCCAACAGGTGGATATTGTGACTGTGGATAGGCTATTGCGCTCTCTACCAGTCTCTAAATCCACTGGTAATGACCACCTGGATAGCAAATTGTTGAGAATAGCTGCGTCTCATATCTCTGCACCAATCTGTCACATTTTTTATAGGCGTTTAATCAGTGGCATGTGTCCTTTGTTATGGAAGGAGGGAAAGATCATTCTACTTCCTAAAGATGCTAAATTACCTTTTGGCGGTCCCAACAGTAGGCATATTAGCATTTTACCTGTTCTCAGTAAATTACTGGAAAAGATTGTGTCTGAGCAAGTCCAGGCCTACTTTTCAGCTAACTGTACACCAACATGCATACAGGGCTGGTCATTCGACCAGCACTGCTTTGACACAAATGTCTGATAGTTGGCTTTCAGCTATCGATAGTTCAATGCTGGTGGGTGCTATTGTGTTAGACTTCAGTGCCGCATTTGATGTGATCGATCACAATCTTTTAATATAAAAACTCATCTGCTATAGTTTTAATAACTCAGCAATTTTATTTTTCAGGAGTTATTTGTCCTCGAGGTCTCAGAGGGTCTATTTTAATGGTGCTTTGTCAGGCAGCAGAGGGTTAGAATGCGGTGTCCCACAGGAGAGTTGCCTGGGGCCCCTCTTATTCTCTATTTTTACTAATGATATGCCTTTTTCTATTCATCAGGCTAGTCTGACTTTATATGCTGATGATTCAACCCTTTATTATGCTGCAGCTACAAACTCTGAGCTTAATCAGGTTTTGGCTGGTGAATTGGACATTTTATATGACTGGATAAAAACAAATAAGCTGGTGCTTAACATATCAAAAACTGTTTGTATGCTTTTTGGGACCAATCAAAGATTGGCACGTAAACCTACATTGGTTCTACAAATTGCAGGTCAACCTATACAGCAGGTTGAAAAAATTAAGCTTCTAGGCCTTTGGCTCGATAGTACTTTATCATGGTCTGATCACATAAACAAAACTGTTTTTAAAATGGGAGCTGTTGCTACTGCCAGGAAATGTGCACCATTGCTTCCATTTGCATTGTTTAATCAGATTGTTTGTGCTTTGTTTTGTGCCACTTGGATTACTGTTATGTAGTGTGGGCTTCTGCTTCAAAACAGTTGCTAATAGGTTACAAGTGGTACAAAATAAGGCAGCAAGACTCGTTCTTGGTTGTTCATATAGGACTAGTGTTGAGAAAAGACTTTCTGCCAACTTATTCATTTGTTTTCATAAAGTGATCACAACCCACAGTCCTAAATATTTTGGATGGGTGTGTGGTGGGGATTGATGTGTGGGGTGTTTGGGGGACTGGCTGATCTGGGGGGGTGCACATGCCTTCGAGCAACATTGTACTTATTTTATGCCTATTCTTAAGTCTGCACGTTTACCTTGCACTACTTTTATTGTCTTTTATACCTTTTCTTATGTCTGCAATTTATGTTATGTTTTTATTCTGTCAACTGTGTGGTGATTTTATGCCTATGTTAATTGAAAAGGTCTGCATCAAGAAAAGAAAAATAGCCTGAGCACACCAGGGTTTCCGTTAGAAAAAATTGTTGCCGGTCTCCGTGACCTGCAAGATTTCAATCTACCGGACAAATGAGATTAATTCCGGTCATAGTTTATTGAGCTTTAAAACAATTGATAGGCAGGCTATATAAAGAATGTCATCCTCAAGGCATGTAGATTTATAATAGTATTACTTAAAACTAGGCTACTTTTGCGTATACAGTCATTAATATATTCCAAATAAAATAAGTCCCTCGATACTCCGTGCTGCTGCTGACTTGAAATAAAATAGACCGCGTATGTGGGCAGTCGGTCCGACACTAAACAGCAGTCTGTTATAATCACATTTTTATGAGCTAACGAATTCCGTTATATTGGACATTTGTATTAATTATATCAAGCGAAGAACTGAGAAAGCAGAGAGACGGCAACAATCGTGGTTTGCGTGACGACTCTCTCCACCTCGCAATGACTTATTTGCAAAGAGTATGGCGCTGCAGAGCAGCTGATTCAGCTGTTATTGGCTCTTTTCTGGGAACCGCACAGCAGCGCCCCCCACCCAACATTGGCTGAAAATGGCTGAATTGGAGTACTGCTGGAATACTGCATTGTGCTGCTGTTGCTATGGCTCTGCAGCTTCACAAAAGTTTGCACACCCAGCACTAAGCTCTCGCTGACAACGTCGTTGTCATTATTAGAAGCAACGAGGAAACAAATGTAATGATCGTTTCGTTCATCGCATAGGCTATTTAATTTTAGCCTATTTTAATACAATTCAAATAATCAAATTGTGCTTAGACTCAGGGAATTATTTTCACCGGACATTAAGACCGGAGAGATTAAATATGTCGGACTTCAACAGATTTTGCCGGTCAAATACCGGTAATTACCGGCTAACGGAAACGCTGGCGCACACAGCTTTTCACTAATGGTTTTAATATTTTCTTTTACAAAAAACGATAGGAAATCGAATGGGCTTTAATACAGCCAATACAGATTATACCGCCGTCGGCTCTACCAATCCTTCAGATGAGCTCTATTTGTGGGTTTGAGGAAGGGTCTACCACTACTTCACACATGGACTGTGTGTAAGGTGTCATAAGAGTGATTTAAAAAGTGCCCGCGCTGCAGAATTTGCGGTATATATATTGTGGTCTTTCATCTTGCATTATCACAATGAATTCAATGCATTATTCAGCAAGTGTGTACAGTATATGTCAGTGTTATGTGTAAGTCAGGTGGAGGTGGTATTAGTGAATAGATTAAAGTAAAGCTTTCAGATATTGTGCTGCAGTGTGTGGCATTAGACTTGGAGTGTGGATGTGTATGTGACCAGAAACCCACACCTCATTAACCGGAAAATTGCTCTCAGTCACAAGGTTTCATATCATGAGTATATATATATATGACTAAAAACAACAGGAATGAGCTTGTGATCGTTTGCGTTTAATCGTGATCAATATTATCATTCATGGCATCATGTCTGGCCAGAACAACTGCAGGTAAAGAGTTCAGTCTGGGAGCATGACAACACAACAGGGGTCATCTTCTTCCTCTTGGCATTTTTACTTTCATTCTTATTCCGTCTCTGTAACCTTCACGCTAGTATGACAGACCCTGAAGCACGAGGCCTTCTTGTGACAGTGTGAGTGCCGTGTGGAAACCCTCCATGACACTTCCTCATCTTACACACAGTCGCTGTGTGATGAAATGTGATGATGTGTGAATATTTCCGCTTCCTTTTTCTCGGAACAACAAAGTAACATGCAAAGTCAGTATAGTAGAACACGACTCTCTTCACCTCTGCTCAGTGTTTGACATACAGCATTAAAAAGATATATTATGGAAAATGGGATTTGCCAAGTCTATGCATGGATTTGGCTGCTGAAATGTTATTCAGGTGCTGCTGGGGAGAATTATAGATATATATACTCTGTGCCATTTGGCCTGAAGAAGTCTTCAGATGAACAATATTGCCCTTGGTGGTGTCACAAGGGGGAGGCAAAAGCAATAGAGTAGCGTTCTGAAAAGGTCTTGGTTGATTAAGACCCTAACGAGCGGTAAGTCGACTAACTGACTAAGAGAAAGGCAGCTCTAGTAAAGCCCTAGGAGGCAGCCCTAGTAAAGCCCTAGAAGGCAGCCCTAGTAAAGCTCTAGTAAAGCCCTAGGAGGCAGCCCTAGTAAAGCCCTAGGAGGCAGCCCTAGTAAAGCCCTAGGAGGCAGCCCTAGTAAAGTCCTAGGAGGCAGCCCTAGTAAAGTCCTAGTAAAGCCCTAGGAGGCAGCCCTAGTAAAGTCCTAGGAGGCAGCCCTAGTAAAGTCCTAGGAGGCAGCCCTAGTAAAGTCCTAGTAAAGCCCTAGGAGGCAGCCGTAGTAAAGTCCTAGTAAAGCCCTAGGAGGCAGCCCTAGTAAAGTCCTAGGAGGCAGCACTAGTAAAGCCCTAGGAGGCAGCGGCAGCCCTAGTAAAGTCCTAGTAAAGCCCTAGGAGGCAGCCCTAGTAAAGTCCTAGTAAAGCCCTAGGAGGCAGCCCTAGTAAAGCCCTAGGAGGCAGCACTAGTAAAGCCCTAGGAGGCAGCCCTAGTAAAGTCCTAGGAGGCAGCACTAGTAAAGCCCTAGGAGGCAGCACTAGTAAAGCCCTAGGAGGCAGCCCTAGTAAAGTCCTAGTAAAGCCCTAGGAGGCAGCCCTAGTAAAGCCCTAGGAGGCAGCACTAGTAAAGCCCTAGGAGGCAGCCCTAGTAAAGCCCTAGGAGGCAGCACTAGTAAAGCCCTAGGAGGCAGCACTAGTAAAGCCCTAGGAGGCAGCGGCAGCCCTAGTAAAGCCCTAGGAGTAGGGATGCACCGATATGAAAATTTGCCACCGATACCGATTGTTCAACTAACACAATCGGCCGATACCGATATTTGTGGCAACAAATTTTTTTTAATTTCTTTTTAAATATATTTTTTTTTGTAATTTCCTTTTTTTTATGAAACTACTGTATATTTGTGTTACAAATTCTGCTCACCGATATGAACATAGGCCTCTTTACTTACTTAAAAAAAGGAAACATCAATAAATAGCACTATCTCTCTCCCAGTATGTTCTGCAGGGCTGCATCTAGATACTAGTTCTCCCAGCATGGTCTACATGCTGGGCTGCAGCGAGATACTATTGTCTCAACCAATGACATTTTGATTGACAGTCGATTCTGCCAATTACGTCACACACCGCTTGCACCCGCCTCTGCCGTTACCACCAATCGGCAAGCCGTATAAATTTTTTACTTCGGCTTTCATCCGCCATTGATTTTGAGTTGACGAGAGGTTTTCTAGAACAACAACACGCGCGGCTGACGTTTAGCTTTTAGCTCCGCAGGATGACTTAAATGAGGCATAATGATTTTACTGCAACTAATGTAATAATAAAACAAAGCCTTTCTATACATGTGTCTGATTGAAAACGTTATTAACAGATTGCAGAATGGGTAAAACTCAGGGCTCTGTGAGCAACGGAAGGAACTGAGCCAGTAATACTAGTAGTATGAACGCTTGCTACGTTCGGGTAAATAATATGCTGATGTTATGAACGTGTAACACTAACTATATAATGTTAATGCCACAAAACGAATGCCTTGTTAATCATAAGTAGTAACTTTGATGCAGTAGCTTGTGTGTGTGTGGGCCGGGGGCGGCGTTGTGCAGGTAGGTCGCAAGTGAACTTTTTTTTGTCTTGACGCTACACAAATTGATGGATATTTATCGGCTACTGCCATCGGCACATTCGAGCTTATCGGCCGATAGGCCGATTGCAGTCAACAAGGCACTTATCGGCCGATACCGATACCCGACCGATACATCGGTGCACCCCTACCTAGGAGGCAGCACTAGTAAAGCCCTAGTAAAGTGTGGAGGGGAGGAGGTGGTGGGGAGGTGAGGTAGGTGGTGGGGAGGTGAGGTAGAATTATAATAAGACTCCTGTGACTGATGAATATTTATGATTACTTCCCCTAACCATTTTACCATGCATTTATTCATTACCACAGACCCTACAGATTTGTGTATTTTTTTAACTAATCGGTCAGTGCAGAATATTGAGGTTTGGATCAACAAGGTAATTTGTTCTGTACTTAAAAAAAAGAAAATCCGATTTGATTGAGAACACAGACTAGGCCCCTCGACCCCAGCACGGACAGGGCAGCGGCAATGGAACGTTTATTTTGAGGAGAAAACTTGGCCAACGTTCCTGATAATGACCGACATGGAGAAAGATGCACAGGACGAGTGCAGCCCAACAAACCAGAACTTCTACTGTACGTTGGAATAAAAGTGACCAGCGGTAGCCAACCTCACTGTCCCGGAGAAGACCGGCATCCCTACGAGCCACAGCTGTGCCTTCAGAGAGCATATTCTGCAGCCGGTGTGATTGTGAATAGAATTTGTCTCCTCACTGCTCATGACAGACGTGTTCTTATCTTCAGGAGAAAATATATCGATAGATTAAATTGAGTTAGTCTAGTCATTGTAGGGCTGGGCGATATGGAAAAAAATCATATCGCGATAACGATATGATAATTTTATTTTATTTCTCGATATCGATAATTATCGAATTGTTATAAGTATAAAAAAATAAAAAATAAATAATTTTTTTTTTTTTTTTTTTAACAACAGATGTATGTATATTTTGCAGCAATTCTTTGTCATTGCCGCCATCTTTAGTGTTACATCCCCTCACACTCCAGTTCTCAGGCTGCAGCTGGTTTAAAAGCTAAAGTAAACCGGCTTCTCTGCTGGCTGTGGCTCCAGAGGAGTTGAACAGTTCAGGCTCTGCTAGTTTATTTTCGATCTTTTGGCGCTTTTTTGGTGGACAAACCACCGCACATGTGCACTGTGACTCGTGACTGGAGTCTAGTTCTGCTAGCACACATAGCCTACTGTGTACAGACGGTTTCAAAATGTATTTTAAATTAGAAAGCAAACAAAATAAATGGACAAGAGAAAAAGAAATCTGAATTTGGTCAGTATTGTCATTTGGACAAGCAAAGCCATTACTTTAAGTTGCAGGCAAGAAAGACAAGTCTGTCCACTGTCTCTGGTTTTAAAACTGCCCTGTTGCAGGTAAAAAAAAAAAAAAAAAAAAAACGATTTTTCGATTTTTTTTAAAATTCGATATTCGATATCGATTATTAAAATATATCGCGATATTTATCGTTATCGTTATATCGCCCAGCCCTAAGTCATTGCATATTTATTTAAGCAATAGCTCACTTCAGACCATCGTATGGTTATTATTTCACAGCTAAAGGGCGTAGTTCGGCCCGACAGCCCCTTAGCTGTTATATAATGACCTTGTGCCAAGTGACCTATTGCTTTTATAAAAAGTAGGCTACTATGGCAATACAACTAGCTGGCATTATTTTTTTCATAGTCGGCCGAGTATTTAAGGCTGAGTGCTGATTTAATGTACGATCTATGAACATTATTATACAGTTTAAGAAAAAAATTAAATGTAACCATTTAGATTCCCAATATTATGTGGTCAGTTCGTCCAAATAACGCCTTTTTGGAAATTTGCTCCAACGTTTTCAAGATTCAAGAGATTTATTTGTCACATACATACACAAGACATAGTGAACACAATGTGTTCAACGTGAGGTTAACTATTGTAACTGATCGTCCTGCTATATTCCTTTATCTGTAATGTATCAGTCTCCCCAGTTAGTAGCTAGATTAATACATTTAGTGGAAGTGACAATAATCAAATAATCTAGATAAAATCATTGCTTTATCCGTCTGATTCAGATGACACTATCGGCCATTTTGAGCCTCTCTTGGTCCATATATGGGCATATTGTGTGTCGTGACGCAAGGGCTTCCCCAATCAAAGAGGATTCTTCCTTTTAACTGGGCCTGTGTCAGCCCAGTCTCATTTAACGAGGCTAATGTTTTTTCCCCCCTCAGGCTTTAGTCAGTATCAGGAATTAGAATCATAGCTGAGGGTATATGCTCATTATACCATGGCTATGACTGATTAATGCTATCAGATTGCTTGATTTGAGCTACCCGTTGAGGTAGTGTGGAGGGGAGGTGGGTGGGATGTAGTGTGGAGGGGAGGTGGGTTGGAGGTAGTGTGGAGGCGAGGTGGGTTGGAGGTAGTGTGGAGGGGAGGTGGGTTGGAACTTGGAGGTAGTGTGGAGGGGAGGTGGGTGGGAGGTAGTGTGGGTTGGAGGTAGTGTGGAGGGTCGACTAAAGACGCACTTCAACCATTATCTGAAAAAAGAAAAAAATATCAAATCTAACCCTAACTAACCTTACTGTCATGCACTTGTCCTAATAAACTAACCTACACTAACCTACACTGTAGCACACGTTGATGAACATTATTACTCAGCTGATAGAGTTGTGCCCTTCCTGATGACTTGTCGTACAGAACTTGTAAGTCGCTTTGGATAAAAGCGTCAGCTAAATCAGTGTTTCTCAACTGGCGGGTCGCAACCCAAAAGTGGGTCGCGGGGCCATTTTGAGTGGGTCGCTGATGTTTGTGTAAATATTTTTAAAAGTGATAAAAAAAAAACATACATATATTATAATTCGTTTTTTGCACTACCTATCTTTGTGCAAGTGGCTTCTCAGCTCTGGTCCAGCTGAAGACAAAGCAGAGGAACAGATTGGACATTGAGCATGACCTCAGAGTTGCTTTGTCTACCATCACCCCAGACTTTGAGACTCTTGTCAGGAGCAAACAACATCCCCAGTTATCCCATTAGTTCCCTGGGATGTTAAGCTAAGAAGTCTGCTAAGAAGGATATATTATTTTATTATTATTATTTTATTTCATTGTGTTTTTAGCCCTAGTTGCACTTTTGTTGCAACCCCAGTTATCCCATTAGTTCCCCCAAACTTACTGTAGGTCTGTTATGTTAAGCCAAGAAATCTGCTAAGAAGCATATTATTTATTATTATTTTATTTCATTGGGTTTTTAGCCTATAGTTGCACTTTTGTTGCAACCCCAGTTATCCCATTAGTTCCCCCAAACGTAAGTCTGTTATGTTAAGCTAAGAAGTCTGCTAAGAAGCATAATTATTTATTATTATTATTATTTCATTTCATTTCATTGGGTTTTTAGCCCTAGTTGCACTTTTGTTGCAACCCCACCCTAACCCCCTAACCCTCTAACCCTAACTTTTGTTGCAACCCCAGTTTTCCCATTAGTTCCCTCAAACTTAGGTCTGTTATGTTAAGCTAAGAAGTCTGCTAAGAAGCATAATTATTTATTATTATTTTATTTCATTGGGTTTTTAGCCCTAGTTGCACTTTTGTTGTAACCCCAGTTATCCCATTAGTTCCCCCAAACATAGGTCTGTTATGTTAAGCTAAGAAGTCTGCTAAGAAGCATAATTATTTATTATAATTATTTTATTTCATTCGGTTTTTAGCCCTAGTTGCACTTTTGTTGCAACCCCAGTTATCCCATTAGTTCCCCCAAACTTAGGTATGTTATGTTAAGCTAAGAAATCTGCTAAGAAGCATATATTATTTATTATTATTTTATTTCATTGGGTTTTTAGCCCTAGTTGCACTTTGTGTTTATTTCATGTTTTTAACAGTGCATGAAAGATTGCCTATTACTGCACTTTTTTTTTTTTTTTAAATAAATCATAGTGGTTAAAAAAATGTGGGTTGCGACTTAATGACTAAGGAAAATGTTGGGTCCCGAGGCTAGACCAGTTGAGAACCACTGAGCTAAATGACTAAATGTAAATGTAAATATATGGGTTGGAGGTAGTGTGGAGGGGAGGTGGGGTACAGTAGTGTGGAGGGGAGGTGGGGTACAGTAGTGTGGAGGGGAGGTGGGTTGGAGGTACAGTAGTGTGGAGGGGAGGTGGGGTACAGTAGTGTGGAGGGGAGGTGGGTTGGAGGTACAGTAGTGTGGAGGGGAGGTGGGTTGGAGCCAGGTAGTGTGGTGTGGAGGGGAGGTGGGTTGGAGCCAAGTAGTGTGGAGGGGAGGTGGGTCAGGGGTACAGTAGTGTGGAGGGGAGGTGAGTTGGAGGTAGTGTGGAGGGGAGGTGGATTGGAGCCAGGTAGTGTGGTGTGGAGGGGAGGTGGGTTGGAGCCAGGTAGTGTGGAGGGGAGGTGGGTCAGGGGTACAGTAGTGTGGAGGGGAGGTGAGTTGGAGGTAGTGTGGAGTGGAGGTGGGTTAGGGGTACAGTAGTGTGGAGGGGAGGTGGGTTGGAGGTAGTGTGGAGGGGAGGTGGATTGGACGTAGTGTGGAGGGGAGGTGGGTTGGAGGTAGGGATGGGTGTGAGTAATTGATTAATTAAAAATCGATCTTAAATTATTAATAATTTCTATACAATAAAATAAAAAATATATATATTTTTTTATATTTTATTTTTTTATAATTTTTTAAACAAACACATAAACATAACATAAAATTAGATATACAAGCATTAATTAACAGTGCACATCCAATGAAATTACCATTTAAATAAATGTAATATACAAGGTATACACCTAATACTTGCTATCTAATACCCTACACAATTATGTTCTCGCTCGCTCCCCCCCCCCCGGGCCCCCCCCTTGGATAATCCATCCACACATAATGCTCTCGCTCGCTCCCCCCCCCCGGGCCCCCCCCTTGGATAATCCATCCATTATCATTCGCTCCTAACCAGGCACTACCATTCAAATGCTAGTTTTTATTCTCTCCACCACTTCTAACCACCTTGTAATTTTGGATTCACTGAGACCCAAAATTCTTGCTGTAGATATTTCAAGATAAATCACTTCGAGATATGTAAGAATCCAGACCTTCCGGCACATTTTTTCCGGTTGAAACCATCGTGATGCTATCAGCTTTTTAGCCGCTGTGATACCAGATAAAACCAATCTCTTTAGCTGTATAGGGACTGCAAACTCGAAAACATCATTCAACAGTAATACAGAGGGGTGTACAGGTATATTCAGAGTTAAGAGATTTGATAATTGCTGGGTCACTTCTTTCCAGAATATCTTAACTGGTGGGCAATCCCAGTACATGTGCATAAATGTACCCTCATCCCCATTTGTACATAAGGAGTGTTCTGAAGGTCCAGATTAACACTAAAAGTCTGCGTTTATTATTTTGTATAACTTGTATATTGTTTATATATATAAGATATATATCTTTACGCCATCCGTTTGCATAATAGTATTCTTCGCTCGCCTCATTGGGTCCCGCCCTTGACATTGGAGGCGCCACCAGACGAGCCCCCCAGACATGGTTCTAGACATGTTCAGACAAGTTCAGACTTGCCCATAGCAGGCGCATTGATTCCGGACAGGTAAATCGGCTGCGCCCTAGAAATCCGTCTGAGTATATATATTGTAGATGGTGCAAGCAGCCGAGAAGCAGTAACATAACAGCAGTGGAAGTAACGAGTCGGCAGTATCAGAACAGGAGAAGCAGCAGAGCGAGAGCGTGATACGTCCGGTACAGTTGTACACAGACCTACCAACGGTGTATCGTTACAGATAGCTAGTAGCTACTTAGATACGACTATAATATGGTAGAGCCATTATTGGCGCAGTATAGTGACTTGTGTAAGCGAAGTAACGTGGAGAAACGTATAGTTAAATCCAGCGGCGTTTGGATCTAACTACTCATTGAAGACCGTCTGCGGGCTAGCTTCCAGTACAAACGAAGCTAGCTAGCTACCATCTATGCCATCTGGCTTTTGGATTAATAGCTATTAACCCTGCCATCGGGCGCTAGGATTACAAGTTCACGTTCTTCCAGTGACGACAGGATTATCTGACCAGTCTCCAATTCCTCCGGAGCTTGGAGCTCCAGAGGGGAACCATCATCTCCAACTACCCTTGCTTTGCCCCTTATCGCCTCGTCTCTTCTCACTCCCTGCAGAGCTCCGGTCGAGTATTCTTAACCTAGGAACTATTCATTACCGCTGACTTTGATACTCTGACATTCTATTATTAAAAGAGAAACGTGATAATTCAGATGTATGTTGCTATGACGATTAAAATGCTTATAAACCAGGTATCATTGTCCCTGTGCCGTCAATTGAGTGTCCGCCATTTTGTCTAACTATACTGTCTGGCTATTAATATTCTTTAGTAGTGGTTTAATCTAAACAATCTTTAATACAGTCCGGGTTGTGTAGCCCCTTAGCTACAAGGAGCATCTGGAGTCTTGTTTAAGACCCATTCTGTTCAGTCTTATAGGAGTCAGGTATGTCATATGAATATAGTTAAGATTGATTTGTTGATGGTCCGGGTTCCTTTAAGAGGAAGTTAAAGTGCCATCTGCTGATGAGCATGCACTGAGCCATTATGGCAAAGAGGTGAAAACCAGTTGACTGTTGGTTGTGTTTAAGTTGATGGCGGTGAGTGCTGCTCAGGAAGCACTATTTGTTTGATTTGAGTTATTTTAGTTATTTTCACGTTGGTTGTGTTTAAGTTGATGGCGGTGAGTGCTGCTCAGGAAGCACTATTTGTTTGATTTTAGTTATTTGTTATTTTAGTTATTTTATTTGAATGCTTTTTGCTGGTGGATATCTTGTACAATATCATTCTAACTGATGTTGATAGTGATGTACTGTAATTGATGATGTGACTGATGTTGATATTGATGTAATGTATTGATGTTGATGATGATGTAATGTATGTATTGATGTAATGTAATGTATTGAATACTGTTGTACATTTGTGCGTGCCGGACCCCAGGAAGAATAGCTTTTGCCTAGTGCAAAAGCTAATGGGGATCCTAAATAAACATAAACATAAACGTGACGCAAGTCGAACATTTGCCCAGGCTTCTTGCCAATCAAAATTTATTTCCAGGTCTGGTATATCCCTCCTCCAGACTGAGTCTAGGTGGAGGATTTCATACGAGGACGTTAGTAATTGATGATAAAAATCTGATACAACACCTCTCGATGTCTCTCTTTCATAGAAGAATTTGTGGTATCTGTAGTGTTCAATTGGTATCCTTAATGGGACACCATGAGCCTTCAAACATAACAATAACTGTGCGTAAAAATAATATGTGGAACTGGTGAGATAACATTTTTTGTGTATTTCCTCATAACTACAAAAACCCTGTTTGTTGAAAACATCTCCTAATGTGTGTATGCCCTGCTTTTCCCATCTAGGGAATCTTATAGGTCGTTTTCCAATCAGGAGTGCATTGTTATTGAATAAGGGAGTATGATTATGCCATTTATGTGGGTTAGAATTTTTTTTTTGTGTTTAACGCCATATCCGGATCGCATGAGTAATAATGGGGCCAAATTCCAGTTCGCATTGCTTAATTGATAATTTGGTGTATACTATGTCCTGCAGTCTATGTGGTGCTACTATATTTACTTCTAAATTTCTCCAGGATACTGATGCTTGGGGATCAAACCAGGTTGTCAGTGGTCTTAAAGTGTATGCCTTAAAATAGTGGAAAAAATCTGGAAATGCCATACCTCCGTGAATGAATGAATGAATGAAAACTTTATTTAACAGATTGCAGAATGGGTACAATACAGTATGGCTCAATACACACAATTGTTAAGGGGATGCAGACCTGAGAAAGACGTTTGTCTTGTTTCCATCAGGGTCCCCCATTTTCAATTCATATAGACATTTATGACATACACAACATACATGACATTTATAGCATAGGGACATATAGGTATTTAGTACTGATACATTTGTGACATATTCAAATATACAGTACTGTTACCCCTAGATCCTGACAGAGTATATACATATGATGGGGAGGGAACTGTACATTAGGAGGGGGTGGGAGAGAAATATACATATGGCGGGGAGGGAATATATACATGCGGTGGGGAGGAGACTGTCTATTAGGAGGTGGTGGGGGTTTTGGGCATTTACGGTGGCCAGTTTCGAATTGCAGCCTCCCGTAGGTGCTCTTTAAGAGCGGTTTTGAATGTGGGTAGGGATTCACATTCCTTTACAGGTTTGGGTAGGGCGTTCCACATTGATGTGGCATAATTGCGAAACGTGTTTAGTCCCTTGTTTGAGCCGAATCTGGGTTTAACATGATTTGTTGAGCTTCCTCTGGTGTAGTGGTTGTGGTATTCACTGACCTTTGGGAAGTATTTTGACATGTACATGGGTACCTTAGTCGTATAGTGTATCTTGTAGACCAGGCCCATTGCAAGTTGCTGTACTCTGTCGTCTACTCTAAGCCATCCTAGGTTGTCAAAGTGGGCAGGGGTGAGGTGGGTTCTGGGGTTCAGGTCAAGTAGTAGTCTGACCAGTTTGTTTTGTGATGTTTGTAATTTTGTTTTAAGCGCCTTTGAGGTGCTTTGGTACCATGAGGTGCACGCATAGTCGTAGTACCCTTGAATGAGTGCTCCTGCCAGAGTCTTCAGGGTATTCTTGTTTACCAGAGAGGAGATCCGGTACAAGAATCTAGTTCGTTGGTTGACTTTTTTTATTACATTGGATGCCATTTTGTCACAGGAAAGATTTGCCTCTAGGATGGAACCCAGGTATGTCGTGTGTGTCATATGATGAATTGAAAATGGAGGACCCTGATGGAAACAAGACGAAAGTCTTTCTCAGGTCTGCATCCTCTTAACAATTGTATGTATTGAGCTGTACTGTACCCATTCTGCAATCTGTTAATAAACTTTTCAATCAATTCAATCAATCAATCAATCAATCAATCAATTTCAATCAATCGATAATTTCATCTTTCCTTGTGACAATATTGTCACCCACTGTAACTGAGAAGCCGTCGGTCTTGCTGAGTTTGTTATTTGAACCGAAGAGAATGGACTCTGTTTTGCCCATGTGTAATGATAGTTTGTTATCAGCGAGCCATATGCAGATTTTGCCTAGTTCCGAGCTAAGGGTTTTTTTCAATCTGCAACTTGTTCTTGTCAGAGACCAGCAGGGCTGAGTCGTCCGCAAACAGGAACAAGTTGCAGTCACAGGCTGACGACATGTAATTTGCATAAATTAGGAAGAGTAGCGGTCCTAGTATGCTTCCTTGTGGAACACCACAGCTCACCGTGAGGGGGGGGGGATATAGTACCGTTTACCTCTACCATCTCTTCTCTCCCCTCCAGGTAGGATTGCATCCAGCTCACTGATAAGCTATCAAAACCAATTGCTTTTAGCTTGTCAATCAGAATGGAGTGATTGACAGTGTCGAAGGCCTTTTGTAGGTCCAGCATGACCATGCCGGCTTTGTTTCTCTGTGCGGTGGATCTTTTTGTTTTTATATGTGGTGGTTTGTTATTCCAAATAAATGTGTATGCGGAAGAGTGTAATTTTTTCCAGTAACCATCTGGAGGGGGTAACGGTAGTATTGAGCTGATGAAGTTGATTCTAGGTAAGACATCCATCTTAACTATTGAAACCCGTGCCTGTACAGAGTTTTTAAGTTTTGACCACCTGTCAAAGTCGTATTTGATTTTATTTTGGATTTCTATGTAATTGTGCTTCACCGTTTGGCTTATGGTAGGGAATACTTCAACTCCCAAACATCTAAAGTGTTTAACCATTGGTATTTCTTCTGGAAGGAGTATATTTTTTGCAGGGGCGTTAAGTGGAAAGAAAGCCGACTTTGGCCAATTTATCTTAAATCCCGATAGATCGCCAAAGTCATCAATCAACTTGAGAAGATGAGGCATTGCGGTGTTAGGGTTTTGCATGAACAGTATTACGTCGTCCGCATATAAACTAATTTTGTGTTGTGTGCCCTTGATTACGATTGGTTCTATGAATTGGGATTGTCTTATATATTGTGCTAAAGGCTCTAATGATAAATCGAATAGTCCGGGACTAAGAGGGCAACCCTGTCTAGAAGAGCGTGATACCGGAAAGATTTCGGAGATACCTGTTGTAATCATGGCCGATGGGTCTTTGTATAATACTTTAATCATATCAATGAATCCTTTTCCTAACCCCATCCTTTCTAATACTGCCCATAGATACGACCATTCCAACCTATCAAAAGCTTTCATCGCATCCAGGGACAGCATCGCCTTAGGTGTGGTGTCGTCCTTGCTGGCATCTAGTACGTGTAGTAATCGTCTTATGTTATCCGTGATCAAGCGGCCTCTTATGAAGCCAGTCTGATCCGGATGAACCAAAGACGTCATATGCTTTTGAAGTCTGATGGCTTATATATTTTTTTTTTTACATATTTGTTTCACATGTACGGTATGTGTAAGATTATAACTGTTTGTTGGTTTCCTTAAACATATACTTGAATGAACAAAATTAAGTTTAAAAACAAATTCACAAATATATTTTTTTCTTTTTTTCCCCCTTTACGAGTAATACACGATCACGAGTATAGCATGCGATCAATCGATCTGGATTTGTCTTAAAAATGCCCATCCCTAGTTGGAGGTAGTCTGTAGGGGAGGTAGTGTGGAGGGGAGGCAGTGTGGAGGGGAGGTGGGTGGGAGGTAGTGGGTTTGTGACATGAGATGATGAAGAACAAAGAGGGGGCAGGGTAAAGAGGGGACAGGGTATAGAGGGGGCAGGGTATAGGGATAAGATAAGAATGAGGGAGGATGGAACCGGTGGAAGAAAGGATGACCAGGGATGATTTTGGGCGACATGGAAACCTGGTGGATGAGGAGCATAATGAATGGAGTTTGACTCACCCAAGACGCGCGCCACCAGAGCCAGGATGATGGTGACTGTGACGAAGGTCCAGTGCCACTCGTGGGGCCCGGCCACCGTGGCCACGCCCAGGAAGATGAAGATGAGCGTCTCGCTGACGCTGCTCCACATCTTCAGGAAGTACTTGATGGTGGTGTGGGACTTGTGTGATATGTTGGCCTCCACGTAGGGTCTCATCACCACCCCACATGCTATCAGCCTGCAGAGGAGGACGAGACACTGTAACTACACGTATTCCCTTTCATCGTTAGGAGAGAACATGTCTATTCTGTCCAGTGCTATGCTGTTCCAACTTCAATACAATGTGTATATATATATTGATTATTCATTTCGTTTCCAGGCCGGGTTCAGGTCATCAAAACCAAAGCGGTTCTCCTGTATCCAAAGTGTCGGCAACAGTGATGTCAGGGCTTCGCAAATGTACCAGGACTCCGGTTACTTGTCTTGAGTTCCATAATGAACATGGAAACAAAACAAAACCAGGATGGACCCAGTTTAGTGACCACTTCTCTGTTCCATCGTGTCACACCGTGTTCCCCACGGCACAGTGGAGCGTAAAAAAGACCGTCTGGCTTACATAAGCCACTACAGCAGCTGCCAATCATACCGGCCAATTCAGCCCTACGCTGCAAGATTCCTTCAGCCTTTTTATGCAGAAGTGATAAAGGGAAGGGAGATGTGATGAAAGGATGTGACATTGGTTAAGTCATTCCTTTTTGTTTTCTTTTTTCTTTTTAAAAACAACTGTGGGCATGAAAGGCACAATATGGGAAACACGCTTACCGTCTTCTCCAGAGTCAGACAAGAAGATAGATACCCGTTTCCTCTCTGTGCACTCAGTAGAAAGCTATCTGGCTGCAAGCTAGTCCAGCACAGCACAAATTAATAGAAGTGGATACAGACCATTACCTTAGTTTAAAAACCCTAGTTTCTGGCCAACAGCTAGGCTAGTGGTTTACTCCAAATCCTCCATTTATGATTGTGCGGCATGACAAGGCAGCAGCCGCCACCAGCCAGCCAGCCAGCCAGCCTGGGAACAGACGGTCCTCCCAGCTGTGCTCTAGGGCTGTCAACGAATATTCTATATTCAAATTTATAATAAAAGTGTAAAAAAAAAAAAAAAACATGCATTCGATTTAAAAATTGATATTCGAAGTGTGAATTGGGTTTTTATTATTATAATTCTTTTATCCAATACACTAATAACAACAATAAACAGGAGCTCACAGGACATAGTAACAACAACAAAAACTGAAATAAGGAACAATAAATAAAATTACTAAAAATGTAAATAAGAAATTAAAAAAATATGTGCAACAATAGATATTCAAATATCATCATACATTTTTTTTATTTAGAAGGAATATTCTAATGTAATTTTTGGCCAATTTTTACAGCCCTACTGTGCTCCCCACGGCCCTGAGACACCAGGGAGACTCCATACATCAGCACCACGACTCCACGCGCACTCCCATCACTCACAGACCCCCTTAAAAACAGGAGCGGCAGGGAAGAGCAGAAGAGAATGAAATGTGTCGGAGGAGCTCTGGTAGCCTGGTAACGGGTGCCTCAGAGCATGTCAGCAAAGCCATAAATCCAGACGCTGTGCTGAGTGTACCCAGTCGTTCCTCAGACGCCTGGTTATACAGAGCTCAGGTAACCCGTCAGGGAGTTCATGTGACTTACTGCCATAGGAGAATAGCTGGGATAGGCTCCCGTTGGCAAGGCTGCAGCACACGGTATATTTATATAACCAGCTAAAAGGCATAAGGAACACAAGATACAAGACGGACATTGCGCTCATAGCCGGGATATTTCATATCGCCGGGGTGGCGGTCTTTTCTTTACACATATATATATAGAAGCCTGTGAGGTTCCAAAGGTCCCAGAGTACAATGTGTACATTGTGTACAGCAGTGTGACCGGTGAGTCTGTTCATGGATGGACCAGCATAGGGCTGAGCCCAAACGTTCAAAGGTACGGACCTTCGTTCGTTACGTTGGCACTCGAATCTTAATTAATGGGTTCGAACTGCCGCTTTTTTTCTTTATTAAGAAAAATAAATAAGAAATATTTATTTATTTTACCAAAAAAATATATCTCAGAATGTGATATATATATCAGAATATCACAGTACTATGTTGCGTTTACAATAATTTGAAAGTCACGCACGAACACACAGACACAACAGGGGACAGGGTCACCGTCCGTCATACATTATCAGGAAATGAATCAATCATGCAAAGAAAAAGAGAGAGAGAGAGACTCACACTCACTTGTCTTATTTCATAATACAACGTTTCCGAATGAATGTTTGGATTAAACCAAGTGTATGCAGTGATGCTGAAATTTCCCAGTGGAACACAACTTATTTAACGTTACACAGGTATGTTATGCAGTGGCACGTTAAGCTATGCACGTTAAGCTTGCTAAATTGAGATAGCAGGAGCCATCGGCCAACAAAGATGTTGTTTCAACAAATGGATTCACAAAATGGATTACCAACCAAACGTTATTGAAGACTCCTGTGACCAGTAAGTAGGTCCTACTAATTTTAATAACCATTTTTGACTGCAGCAATATGTGCATATGTTCTACGTTATATGCATAAATGTGCCTCGAATGAAGACTCGACAGTACTGAACCAGAAAGATTATTTAGGAGCACATTTTTTGCTGGATTAAAAACAAAGGTTTGAACGTCCGTTCGAGAAAAAAAACTGACAAAGTTCGAATCCCAAAAACAGACTTTGGGGACAGCTCTAAACCAGCAGCACACCCTCACTTCTGCCTGTCACACGTCACATGGGAAGTTAACTGTGGAACAGGGTAGAGTCACACTAGGAGCAAAGCAGCATTCAAGTGAGCGAGTGAGTGTGTTCCTGAGTTGAACCAGCCTGTAACCTATGCGTGTTTGTCTTGTGTAAACGTGTCTATACCCGCTCTCTCTCTCTCCTCAGAAAAGCAAATATAGAGAAGACACCAGATGAGTCTGATGTGTACTTAACCAGCCAGTGTGTGTGTGTGTGTGTGTGTGTGTGTAAATGTGTCTGTGTGGGGGTGATATGGAAGATGGAAGAAATCAATATTACGATAATCATAAGGACTTTTTCTCATTGAACTGTGTGGTCATGTAAACCAAAACTCAAAATTACATTCCCTCAAATATGTACAAATGTGGATATTTCAGATCAAATGTCAACATTTTAGATCAAGTCGGACAACAGAATTGAGTATCACAATATCTCAATATGATGATTCCATGATTGCCGGACAGGTGCAACATCAGGTGCCACTAAGCCCTCAGCCTGACTCCCAGTACACCCAGTACTCACGCCATGATGCCAGACAGGTGGAACATCTCGGCCGACAGGTAGGCCATGTAGCTGTAGACGAAGACGAAGAGCGGCTCGATGACACGTGTGTGCGAGGTGAAGCGCGAGGTGAAGGCGGCCAGGATGCCATAGATGGCGCCCACCAGGATGCCGCCCAGCGACACCACCAGGAAGCACACGAGCCCCATGATGCAGTCCAACACTGTTACCGTGGCCTGACCCGAGAACTCCTCGAACAGGTGGTACAACACCTGTAAGGAGGGGAGGTAAGACGTGGGGAGGTGGTGGTGGTAGGGAGGGGAGGTGAGATGGGATGAGGAGAGAATGCATGAAAACTTTATTTAACAGATTGCAGAATCCAATACACACAATTGTTAAGGGGATGCAGACCAGAGAAAGACGTTTGTCTTGTTTACATCAGGGTCCCCCATTTTCAATTCATAGTGACATTTATGACATACACAACATATATGACATCATGACATTTATGGCATAGGGACATACATGACATACAGGTATATAGTACTGTTACATTTGTGACATATACGATATGCAAATATACAGTACTGTTACCCATAGATCCTGACAGAGTAAATACATATGATGGGGAGGAGACTGTAGTGTACATTAGGAGGGGGTGGGTGGGTGGGAGAGAAATATACATACGGTGGGGAGAGAATATATACATACGGTGGGGAGGAGACTACATTAGGAGGGGGTGGGTGGGTAGGAGAGAAATATACATACGGTGGGGAGAGAATATATACATACGGTGGGGAGGAGACTGTCTATTAGGAGGGGGTGGGGGTGGGGGGGTTTGGACATTTACGGTGGCCAGTTTCGAATTGCAGCCTCCCGTAGGTGCTCTTTAAGAGCAGTTTTGAATGTGGGTAGGGATTCACATTCCTTTACAGCTTTGGGTAGGGCGTTCCACATTGTTGTGGCATAATTGCGAAACGTGTTTGAGCCGAATCTGGGTTTAACATGATTTGTTGAGCTCCCTCTGGTGTTGTGGTCGTGGTATTCACTGACCTATGGGAAGTATTTTGACATGTACATGGGTACCTTAGTCGTATAGTGTATCTTGTAGACCAGGCCCATTGCAAGTTGCTGTACTCTGTCGTCTACTCTAAGCCATCCTAGGTAGAGAAGGTGGTGTGGAGGGGAGGTTGGTGGAAGATAGGTGGGATGGGGAGGAGGTTGTGTGGAGGTGAGAGGTAGCAGGGAGGGGAGGTGAGAAATAGTGGGGATGGGTGGTAGATAGGTGTGGAGGGAAGGGGGTGGTGTGGAGGGGAGGTGAGATGAGATGAGGAGGTGGTGGGGAAGTGAGTGGGTGGGTAGTGGGTTTGGGACATAAGATGATGAAGAAGAGGAAGAAGAGGATGAAGAGGGGGGCAGGGTATAAGGATAAGGAAGCGGTAGAAGGATGGAACCGGTGGAAGAAAGGATGATTTTGGGTGACATGGAAAGACAAATACAAAATAATAACAATAATAATTTTCCAATGCATTGTGCTTTGTGTGTGTTGTTGACAAAGAGTACCAACACCATGGTGTAGATTTGATGTAGATTTTGAGGAGCAAACACCAAGGACACAGACAGCAGCTGTCAGAGCCGGTCATAAATCCAGAACCACAGGTCTACCACCAGGCTTTAATTAGCACAGAACCTGGCATGACGTAGGGTAAACTTTGTACTGCTCAATACTGACAGCACAATATTTCAAAGGCTCTGGCTCTATGGGGAAAGATAGCGCTCGTTATTGTTGGATATTCTCTGGGCTTCTCCTAAACTGTCCTGGAGGGACTAGGTAATTGGATACTGCGCTGCAGCTCATAAGATTGCTCACTTCTCCCTCATGCCATTATGCTGCAGAGCACCAGGTGGGTGAGAGAGGAAACTCCAATCTCCTGGTCAAGCTCAGGCGAGCGCCGCTACAGTAATGGATGGGCTTCGCATAGACAAATGTATTCATGGAGATGAAGCCATTAGCGAGCGTTTTCCCCACAGCTTCCGCCGTTAGTTACCATCACTCACCACGGTGACAGCGTCGTTAAGCAGCGACTCTCCGAACACCAGGATGTGCAGCAGCTCGTTGATGTGGATCTCCTCGAACACGGCCAGCACTGCCACGGGGTCCACGGCCGACACGATGGAGCCGAACAGCAGGCAGGGCAGCAGCTCCACCTGGCTCAGGTTGGTGCCCCGGATCTGGCACACGGCGTACAGGAGGCCCCCGATGAAGAAGGTGTTCCACAGGGTGCCCACCACGGCGAACATCAGGATGGTGCCCAGGTTCTCCATGAAGGGCCGGATGGGCAGGAAGTAGCCGGCGTCCAGGATGATGGGCGGCAGCAGGCAGAGGAAGAACAGCTTGGAGTCCAGCACCGGGGGGACATCCTCCCCAGCCAGCTTGATGAGACCCCCCACCAGCAGACCCACCACGATCAGCAGGCAGCTCTCCGGGACGATGTTGGACAGGCGTGGGATCAGGTGGAACCCTGGGGGACAGGAACCGAGAGACGGGAGAGAGTGGGAAGGGATGGGAGGAGAGGAGAGGGTCGGATGGAGAGAAGGAGGGAACATTTAAGTTGTCTGTGTGTGTTAAAGCAGTCTTCAACTTAGGGCTGGGCGATATAACGATAAATATCGCGATATATTTTAATAATCGATATCGAATATCGAAATTAAAAAAAAATAGTTTTTATTTTTTTTTTACCTGCAACAGGGCAGTTTTAAAACCAGAGACAGTGGACAGACTTGTCTTTCTTGCCTGCAACTTAAAGTAATGGCTTTGCTTGTCCAAATGACAATACTGACCAAATTCAGATTTCTTTTATTTTGTTTGCTTTCTAATTTAAAATACATTTTGAAACCGTCTGTACACAGTAGGCTATGTGTGCTAGCAGAACTAGACTCCAGTCACGAGTCACAGTGCACATGTGCGGTGGTTTGTCCACCAAAAAAGCGCCAAAAGATCGAAAATAAACTAGCAGAGCCAGAACTGTTCAACTCCTCTGGAGCCACAGCCAGCAGAGAAGCCGGTTTACTTTAGCTTTTAAACCAGCTGCAGCCTGAGAACTGGAGTGTGAGGGGATGTAACACTAAAGATGGCGGCAATGACAAAGAATTGCTGCAAAATAAACATACATCTGCTGTGTAAAAAAAAAAAAAAAAAAAAAAAAAAAAAAATTATACTTATAACAATTCGATAATTATCGATATCGAGAAATAATATAAAATTATCATATAGTTATCGCGATATGATTTTTTTCCATATCGCCCAGCCCTACTTCAACTAAATAAATCCTTATTCGGCTAATAGTCAGGATTTTGTTGACTAATTGAATAGTCCTTTTAATTGACAAATCTCTGAAGCCGTGTTTGTGTCCAATGAATGCAATCAACAAAGACCACTTTATATTATATTTTATTCATTGTTGGTAATGATTTTCTAGGAAATAACTAATTCAGCACAACAACAAACAACTGATGGACTGAAACAAGTCAATGAAGACACTCAACCTAATGATACGATTAGTTTACTAACTCACTAAAAGAGGGCAGAGAGAGAGAGAGAGAGAGAGAGATAGAGATAGAGATAGAAATAGAGATAGAGATAGAGGGAGAGGGAGAGGGAGAGGGAGAGGGAGAGGGAGAGGGAGAGGGATAGAGATAGAGATAGAGATAGAGATAGAGAGAGAGAGAGAGAAAGTAGCGATGGACCGATACAGAATTTCTCCGATACTAAAATCCAATACCAAAAAACACATCTAACATGTCAGAAATCAAAGCAAATAGACTTGATTTGCAGCATTTTTCACACGTTAACTCTCTCTAATGGAGAAGAGTCTGATATCTAGGGCTGCTCGATTATGGCAACAGCCATAATCACAATTATTAGTCAATATTGAGATCAAGATTATTTAACACAATTTCTCATCGACTTTGGAAACATCATGCATGTATTGAAGATGTGTCTTTCCGTGAACTTAAATATTCAACTGAAAACCAAAACATTACATGCTGCTCAATGGCATGACCTGGTTCAAAACATGACCTGGTTCAAAAACATGACCTGGCAAAAAAATCGATGATCTTGTTTTCATAATCTTTGGATACCAAAATCGTAATTCAAGATAACATTTTATTAATTGCCCAGCCGTAATCATATCACAATAGTTTTTGTCCAATGACCCCAAAATGACAGTCCAAGTCTGTACTGTTAAGGATCGGTGCTCTGTGTCGGCCAATACCTAAAGCCCAGGGCCCTGTTCCTCGTACCTGGCTAACTGAGTTAGCCGGATCATTTTCAGGATAGCTTGACTTAAGCCAGACCTTTCCGTTCCCTGATGTCGGATTTTCTAAATCACTATGGCAACATATCAGAAAGTTTGAACCTGGTCAAGGGCAGGGTTAAGTTCAGTTAGCTGGATAACCTGGCCACGCCCTCGCAAAGAAATGCAGCTCGCTTGCTGAAATATTTCTCACAGTCTAGATCCCATTATACCATTCTGAATTATGTTTTTGTGCTTAGTTTTTCTAGAGGGGGCTTTTGAAATGTAAAATAATATACCTAAAATGATGACAATAAATCATATTCAGCCTATGCGCTCGCGCGTCGCGACACACTGGTTATTTTAATAATGCGGAGCATTGCAAATGTGAATCATGCAAGGATATTTTTAATGAATGAAACCTATCGGGCGTTTGGCTCCGATTAGTTTCATATTCTCCGCTGTGGATGTATTTGCTTAACGGAGCGCCCGGATTGTGTTTCATTTAAGCATAAATTGAAGCGTCTTTATGCGTGGACTGTGGATATTAATTACGAGGAATCTGAATCTGTGGATTGTTGAATTGCATCACTGTCACTCACACGTTATTGTGATATTGTAACTGGGATTAAAATGTCTGATGAGATGCGCTGTTTGACAGATTTGAGAAATTGAATGAGCCTTTGACGTTTGAATGAATTAATTTGAGAAAATGCATTTATCTGTTCAATCACTTTTATCTGATGATTAACATGACTGGTGTCACTCAGGGCTGTACACTGCGACGAGATTATTGCAAATTGCCCCTTAATTTGGCCCGTGCGAGTGGAAAATAATATTTGGGGGCAACCTTGCGAGTAGTGATTTCAACCCTTCATTCGCATTTCACTCCTAAATTAATCCATACAAATTGGATAAAAAAATAGTAAAACATTAGCCTACAACCAGGGCTGTACAGTGTGACATTATGTCGCGGTGCTATGAAAGAATCGTCGGCAAATGAACTTACTGCGATAGCCTGTGTGGAAAAAAATTGTTGCGTGTGAAGTGAATCTGGGCCACGCAACTTGGTAGTTGTAGTCTATCGTGCGATTAAATACCATGTCCCCGTATGCGTAGAGTCCATACATCCAACACCAAATCCCATAATTCCTAGCGAACCATCGAAACTGAATGTGGGCTATGCATCGCCAAATAAGAACTTCCTTTCAATAAGTTTAAGCCGCTAATTTTGCTCTGCAAGAACAACGGAGCGAATATCAGTCCATCTTATGACAACCACGTCCGATGTGGAGAGATGATAAGAGACCATAGCTGATTAAATTAAGTCGGATCTGGCAGTGATGATTACACTTCTAACGTTCAGCCATGTATTAGGTGAGTAGCCCACTATTAGGACATTTTTCAATACTTAAATACTGTCTACTTAAATTTCCCTCCAGGGATCAATAAAATAATAAAGTATCAACCTATCTATCTAATAATGAGACAATATGCAAATAAGATAATACTAATAATTGTCACGGTTCCGCGTATGAAAGTGGCTTGCAACTTACTGCTGGTAAAATCACTGTTTATTTCTCGTTTTGCATAGTATTACATTCCACTTCTATAAACAATCAAAGTCCTACCGTAAGAGCCTCATACGGGTCAATTAAAGCTTTTTGATTTTTATAGTCTTTCCTTCGAGCTAAGTTGAACTGAACATTTCACTGTCAAAAGCGCAAATGTAAACAAGGTTGCGTCGCAACACGGTTTTCAAAATAAAGGTCACATATACACATACCGTAGTAGGCCTCTCAATTCTTATAAAAAAAATTCCCGGATATACATAAACATTAATTGGCATAGATCTCTATAAAAGGCCCAACACATTGATCACTTTAGGCACACCCTGAAACCAGTAACATCACAAATATGAAGCGGGTAATTACCCATACAAATTATAAACCTTTCATGGGGTTATTTACAATAATAATAATTCATTTTATTTATAAAGCACTTTTCATTGTGAAACAAAGGTATGCAGAGTTTCTTGTCCTCCTGATTAATGCAATGGTGTGTGTGTTGTGGTGATCTCATTCAAGGAGCACTACAAGCGCACGCACACACACAGTTTGTTGTTTTTGTTCTATTAGTGATTTACACACTCTCAGTTGGTTCATTATAAAAGATACAAACCTGAAAACAAACGCACTTAAATGTTAAATAAAATGACCACAGTAATGAGGCAGGAACATCATATTTCTTTGCACTATAATGGTAAAATTGTTATTAAAAAATGTGCCCCTAAAAAATATTCTTTGCCCCTAAATTTCTCATTTAGGGGCAAGTGTGCCCCTAGTGAAAAAGCTTAGCGTACAGCCCTATCACTGGTATGAACCAAAGGTTAATCAATTCAATGCATGTATGGATGATGTCCGAAACAGATTAAAACCCGATAATAGTGAAACTGTATAGCCTCCAAGCCTCTCTGACACATTATTTCGGGGGTCGCGCCTTGAACACTTTGGGAACCATGTATTTATATATAAAGTACATGATACCTAAGCCGAGCGCATACAGTACAGATATCCTCAAGTATCTATTATTTCGTATCAATTAGATACTCTTTGGGCTTGTTTGTATCTACTTATTCTGAAAGAGTTGAACTAATTATTTTCGCTAGCAAGATCTCATTAGATTATTCATTCCATTAAGCCTACTGCCAGCAGGCACATTTAAAGAAATATAATCTGATTGATTGGGGTAATGAGGGACTTAAAATTAGCCTATAGATATGCATTTAACTCGTCGGCGAGGCTATTAATTGAGCCGTACTGTATTGTACCCATTCTGCAATCTGTTAATAAAGTTTTAAATCAATCAATCAATCAATGCCGTTAGAAAATCAGGATTTCTGCTATCGACACCTGCTGTCTTTTCAGGTGAGGCGGCCGCACGCAATTATCCTGAGTATCAAGTCTGGTTTGAATTAACAAGACTGAATCAGCGTTCGAGGAACAGGGAAAGCCTGGATTCAAACATCGGGTTAATTTAATCTGGATAATGGGACTTTTGATCGACTTAGTTGAACCAGGTACGGGGAATAGGGCCCAGGTATCAGTATCTGGACTGTAAAGAAAGGAGGTTTCGGCCTATATGCCAGAGTGAGAGAGATAAAGGGAGAATAATCAAAATGGAGATAAGGGAGAGATGAGAGAGTGAGAGAGATAAAGGGAGAATGATAAAGATAGAGATAAAGGGAGAGATGGAGAGAGAAAGAGCAAAGATAGCAAAACATTGTTGTTGTCTATTGTACTTCAGTTTGTAAGAGGGTTCTCAAATCACCTGAAACTCAATGTTATGAGAGCAATAGTCTGTGTCACACCACCCCTCTGAGAGTACCAGCTCCAACACAGAAACAGAGGTGCCAGAGAGACACCTAAATGAATGCCTTTTCAAGCATAAAGGGGAAACTGCATGACTAATGGCTTTCATAAGGAGAATATAGACCCATCTCCCTCTCTCAAAGTCCAACCCTGTTTGACGAACAATGTTACTTAGCTGCCAGACTAGAGTTGTACCCTTCCTGCTGAGCTGTTGTACAGAGCTCAATGACTAAATGTAAATGTAAACCCGTCAATGGAGGAGGGCTTCAAAAATGGCACAACCCTCCCCAAATCCCATTAAACCTAAAGCCTCTGTGACAGGTCAGACACAGAACCCTAAACACAGACGAGTCTGCATATACACACACACACACAGCATGGAGGACAACCGCCTGTGGTCTTACATAAACAACACCACACAGAGGGTGAATGAAGACTTCAAAGAGGCAGCAGCATGAGGAGAGTGAGAATTCCTCCCCCCAGTTATATTTACACTGCAGCAGTAAGGGGTCAAGTAACCTTCCAACTGGAACGAGGCCACAAAATACAAAAGTAGTGCAGCATCAGGGGTGCACAGACATGTGTGCACCGAGACACATACATTACACACACAGATTTGTAGCTGTACAGATGACATGCTAACACTGCTGGCATGCGAACAAACTTGCACGTCCGCACACTATCCTTCACACTCAGGGGACAAAATATCGACACCCTCTCATCGGGACCTCAATATTCAGGTTCCACAGCGTGATCCTGCGTGACGGGCCCAGGGTGTGCTCCCTCCGGGACAGAGAGAGAAGAGGCAGGCAGGCAAACAGCTCCTTCACAGAGGCTCACGCCAGTGTTATGGTACTCTAGACCAATGGGGGGTGGGACCAAAAAAAAAATGTATACTTTCTTTGCTCGACAATCCCATTTTATTGCAATAAAAAAATATTGGAATGAGGTGAACTGACTGAAAACGTGATCTTATTAGATAAAACAGATTATGTGTATATATGTTTTTATTGCAGATGGTAAAAAAGGGACATCATTTGCAGTTGAAAAAGGTAATAAATTGCAATAGATCACGAAACTATTGTATTGTGACTTTAGTATGGTGATAATATCATATCGTGTGGGGCCTCTGATGATTCGGTGGTCTGTTCATCCGACGTCAATCATGTTTATTGCAGCAAAAGATACTTGGCATCTACCACGATACGATATATCGGCACACAAAATATTGCAATACTATGCCGTATCGACCCCCCACTCCTAATCATTACCTGCCTGGGCTTTATTTATCCTTTACCATGATTGGATGTAAAACGTCCCCCTTCAATTGCAACTAATAACTAGAAACTGTCCTAGTTTACCGCTTGTTCCAATTGTGCATCTCAGTGAGCGAGAATACATGGGAAAAGAGCGAGACTACGTCACCTCCTAATCCTACAGCTTCTTCAAGTCCACACACTGATAGACAACCTACATTAGTGAGTGAAAGAGACCGGTTACACATTCTATTTGTGATGGATTTGAATATACTCCCAATTATCATTTCTTTATTGACATAACCACATGACCTAAACTTGTCCCAATAGAAACATTTCTTCTTTTCATCCCCTTGTCAATCTCCATTTGCAATCATAATGCTGTGTTGTAAATTCAAATAAACATTGATAAGATTCTTTATGAGCCTTTGGAAAAATCCCTCCTAGTTTACCGCTCGTTGCAAGTGCACATTTGGGTGAGAGATTATGTTAAAGAGAAAGAGAGAGTTCAAGTCCGCACACTGAAGATCTTATAGCGATAAGATACATTAACCCTTCTATTGTAATGGGTTCAAAGACGTTCTTGTATTATTCCCAGTTTATAGACCTATAAAATGTCCCTATCTTACCGCTTCTTCTGATCCCCTGTCCATCTGTCATAATGCTGAAGTTTGAACCGAGTGCGAGGAGCGTTATTACCTCTTTATTGACATAATTAACAACAAATCGAAACGTTCCCCTAGTTTCCCGCTTGTTTCTATCCTGCTGAAGTGCTGCATGGCTGCAAGATGAGAAGAGGAGAAACACATCCATGACACGGATGAGTGCCAAGTGTCCCCTCTCTTCACCTGGTAGACACACATCCATGACACGGATGAGTGCCAACTTGTCCCCTCTCTTCACCTGGTAGACACACATCCATGACACGGATGAGTGCCAAGTGTCCCCTCTCTTCACCTGGTAGACACACATCCATGACACGGATGAGTGCCAAGTGTCCCCTCTCTTCACCTGGTAGAAACACATCCATGACACGGATGAGTGCCAAGTGTCCCCTCTCTTCACCTGGTAGAAACACATCCATGACACGGATGAGTGCCAAGTGTCCCCTCTCTTCACCTGGTAGACACACATCCATGACACGGATGCTAACCCTGGATGAGTGCCAACCAACAGTTGTTGAATGAGAGATATATAGAAATCTTTGGTGAGAACGCAAAAGCGACGTAATGACCTTTGACCAAACTAAACCTTTGTGTTTGAATAGTGAAGCGGCACAGTTTCTAGTATTAATATATATATATATTTTTGTATCCAGTTTTTCTCCTCCTATTTCTGTATTTTCCTCCCATCCCAATTTTAGTCGTTATGCCAATTCCCCCCTCCCCTTCCTGGCCGTTGCGCGCATGTGCCCCCCACTGGTCATCTAGGGCAGGGGTTCCCAAACTTTTCAGGCCAGGACCCAGAAAATAAGGCGTCAGAGAGCCGCGGCCCAATGCACATCGTCAGGCTTTTTTTTTTTTTGCCAGGCGACCGATTTTTTAAGCCAAATATCACTTCAATCCTATTAAGTTAGTTCAAGTTAGTTATTCATTTATATGTGCTATTTATGAGAGGGCTAACTTGTTGCAAAATAATAATGATAATAATAATAGCCTCATTAAAATACTATTGTTGCTTCGGTTGTTTTCAGCGTTTTATGTGCATAATCTGTTATTTAGTTTGAAATGTTCGTTGAAATAAGTAGATTTTTTTGTTTTTGTTTATTTATTAAGTTAATATAAAACCATATAGTCACATTTTAGAATACAATAGAATAGAATACAACTAGAAACACTGTCCTGGCCTGCTTCTAAGTTCAGTGGCCTGACAAAAAAAAAAGAAAAAAACATTTTTTTTTGGAAATCATCTCGCGGCCCACCCGTGGCTGCTCGCGGCCCACCTTTGGGTCGCGACCCCGACTTTGGGAACCACTGGTCTAGGGAGCCCTGAAGTCCATCACATGCTTCCTCCGATACATCCAGCAGCCTCTTTTCACCTGGCAACGAGGACTCTCATTGGTGAAGTGTAACGCGTGGGAGGTCACACTACCTTCACCATTTCCCTCCCTCGCTGTGCAGGCGCCCTGACCGACCTGTAGGAGTCGCTGTTTACAACGACCAGATTACCTCCCGCTGACTCTGCCAATTGAGCCAGTATGACGACCGGCCAAGCCGGAGGCACCGCTGACAGCCGGATTCGATACCAGTGTCTCTTGCGGTGGTGAGCGCTTAGTCCGCTGCACCACCCAGTATTAATATTATTATAATATATATAATATACAGCATTAACAAATTGTTCTAAATAAATAATAATGATAATAATTAGAAGTTTTGAATATATATATATTTCTTTTTTACAACTGAGGTAGGTAGATTACATTTTTAGAGACTAAAGTACAGAAAAAAGGTACCGTTGGGTACCGGTATCGATTCACAGGTACCGGTACCGGTTCAAATGTGAACGGTACCCAACCCTACATCCGATGCGTGGTGTGTTTCCATTTGACAACTAAGAGAACACAATTTTTTGTGTCTAAAGTGCAAAAAGTAGATATCTGAGGAATTGAGAACACAGCTGCATTTCAAAGCTCTAGCTGAGCTGGCTCTGAGCTGGCTCTGGTTGGGTGGGTGGGGTGGGGGGGGGGGGGACTACACTGTACAACTGTACAAGCAAAACTGTACATTGGAATATTTACAAAACCATACTTGGTAATTTACTGTACATTGGAGGGGGTTGGGTTAGGACATTTACAGGGGCCAGTTTCGAGTTGCAGTCTCCCTTAGGTGTTTTTTGAGAGTGTTTTTGAAAGTGGGTAGTGATTCACATTCCTTTACAGCTTTGGGTAGGGTGTTCCACATTGATGTGGCATAATTGCTAAACGTGTTTAGTCCCTTGTTTGAGCCGAATCTGGGTTTAACATGATTTGTGGAGCTCCCTCTGGTGTTGTGATTGTGGTATTCACTGACCTTTGGGAAGTATTTTGACATGTACATGGGTACCTTGGTCGTGTAGTGTATCATGTAGACCAGGCCCATTGCAAGTTGCTGTACTCCGTTGTCTACTCTAAGCCATCCTAGGTTGTCAAAGTGCTCGTGCTCGTGGGGAGACGATGAGTATGATGTGAATTTGATGAATCTCACAGCTCACTCTGAGACACTAATTCAGGAGGAAGGCATTAGCTCACACAGCTGGCTTCAGAATCACAGCGTCTATCATCACTAGGATGTTTACAACACCTCTGCCCCTGTCAACATCGCCACAGAATGAAGACACGGATCAAGACTGATGTAATTTAAGTATAGCTAGCCGGAAGACACCGCAACATCACGTAAGTATCTCTGTTTGATGCGATACACACACAGCAGGTTCCTCCCACGAGCCAATAAGCCATTTCCCTGTTGACTACAATAAAGCAAAGATTCGAGACCTGCTTAAAAAGCCCCGCCCAGAACACCCATTTGAGTATGTGGTGGAACCGGAGAGGTAAATCACACGCGTGGTCAAATCTTCATGGTTGATACAAATTCAATGTTAAAAACATTACTAATCAAAATACAATTTTAGATTCTGGATATCAGTAGAGGACTTGACTTTATCTGGCCAGGAGAATGGATCAAGCACCCCCCTCACCATTCTGCGAGTTTGCCTGTTTCTGGGTAAAAGAGGGCGGGGGAGAGGTGAACAGGTGAGGGGAGATTTAAATAGAGGCCTTAAAGGGAACATCGACAAGTAAAACTACTCCCAGAGAAAAGTTGCATGAGCAAACAGCTGATGAGGAACAATACTGAAATCCCCTTGTCAACAGTTATTAGCACACCTTGCACTGAGGAGCTTGTTCAACCCGTCACAAGCTGATAGTGAGCGCAGGGGACAACAGAGTTGATTTTGCAAAAAAAATAATTGAATTTTATTTTCATATTCGAATCCCATGCCCATCGAACGAAGCTTCGACGTATTTAAGACAGCCCTATTAAATGGACTGTTATATCTTAAATTGTGGACATTTATTCATTCCTACTTATTAGACACTATTTCTGATGGTAAAATGAGCGTACAAAGCAAAAAATACAGAATTCTGAAATATTAAAACGGAAAAAACGGAATTTGAAAAAAAATATTATGAAATTTGGAAAAAAATAAAACGGATTTCATATGGCTCTAAGGCAGTAGCCATGCTCTGCCAACGGAGCTACACACTGTGCCACAAAAGAATGGAGTGTTGCATGTGAAACATAACTACTATGAATCTGAGCAGGGGCCCTATGATCCATTAATAATCCACACCGACCTGTATATTTATATACTGTATATTTGTATGTCTTGTTTGTATGTGATAAATGTCCTGATGAATTGAAAATGGAGGACCCTGATGTAAACAAGACGAAAGTATTTTTCGGTCTGCATCCTCTTAGCTGTTGTTTGTATTGAGCCGTACAATATTATACCCATTCTGCAATCTGTTAATAAAGTTTTCAATCAATCAATCAATCAATCAAACCTGTCCAGAGAGCTGAGAGCTCCAACAGGCAAACAGAGACAGTATGAGAATTATTGACAGCCCATCTACATGAAAGGGTCTAATCTCCCCAACAGCCTACAATTTATGAGCCCAGAGATTAGGGGTGTAAAGGTACGGGTATCCGTACCGAACTGTACCGTACCGTTCAGTACGGCTGTGTACCGAACAAATACAACGGTGTTAACCACTAACAACCGCCCACTGGGGGCTGTTTTTTTCACAGTCTAATATAATTATTTTTTTATTTAACAAATCAATTATTAATTTCAATATAGAATATTCATTGACAGCCCTACAAGTACAATTAGTTACTGCACACTAACTACATCACCCCTGAGTGGAACATGGAAAGCCAAACCTTCCCCCACTATACCGAAAACCCGTACCGAACCGTGACTTCAAAACTGAGGTACGTACCGAACCGTGGTTTTTGTGTACCGTTACACCCCTACCAGAGATATCATGTTGTGCCATTTCTCATGGCACTAAATCAACTACAGTAGTCGAAGATTACCTGAAAATAAATATTGCTTCACATTCATGCAAATTGTTATGAATTCACAATTCTTATCAGTCGAATGAGCTTTATTCAAGCCGAGGAAAAAGCAATCAGCTTGGCTAAACAGTCCCTAAACTGCAAATAACGGTGGTGTAGTGGTTAACACTGTCGTGTCGCCTCACAGCTAGAAGGTTGTGGGTTTGATTCCGGCTTGGGGACCAGGTTGCCGTGTTGCCAGTTACCCAGGTGGGGTATCTCCCAGGCCTTTCTGTGTGGAGTTTGCATGTTCTCCCCGTGCTCGCAAGGGTTTCCCCTCCCGATAAGATAAACCCAATGGAAAAACATGCACAATGGATCGCTAACGCTGTCGCGTCCCTGGTGAAGACGGACAGGAGCACTTGGATTGGTCCCCGGGCGCGGCGCTCACCGCAGCCCTCGTCTGATCCCGGCTGCCCTTGGGGGGATGGACGACGGGATGGGAGGTGCAGAGAACATTTAGTCAGCGACTCAGTGCATGTGCGTGTTCCTGTGGGTCGCCCATCGCATGTGTGTTAATCTGATGACAAATAAAGACTTACAGTATACTTATACACAACACATTTTGAGTCATTAAGACTGACACAGGCAGGTTGAGCTAGAGAACATAGAACGCTGTCTGGGAATTAATTTAGCCTTCAGAACTCCCCACAGGAAATTAAAGGTGGGTTGAGTCTCCACGGAAAGGGCAGACGGGTCATAATTGGATGTACTTAAAGTGATTACCACTGCTGCTGCTGTTGCTGCAAACTGTCGGAGACCCACAGCAGCCACCAGAATGCTTAATCAGCCATTATCCTTCATCTGTGACCAGGAGGGACAAGTGAAGACTGTGAGGGCCGGTCGACCAGGAGGACAATGACTCATCGCTGCTCCGGGACAAAGACCGCCTTTCAGTCTCAACAGTCCGAGTATGTCGACCTCTCTCTCTCTCTCTCTCTCTCTCTCTCTCTCTCTTGACGCACACACACACCCAAGGAGAGACCATGAGACAGCACTCAGCGGAAGACCGGTATTCAACAGATCTGTGAAAAGATTGAACTGTAACTCACTGTAATTCAGGTACACTGGGTGTCCTTAAAAAAAAGAAATGATCTCATTGGATGTGCCCTGACAATTAATGCTTGTATATCTTATCGTGTGTTGTCATGTTTGTTTATATGTTTGTTTAAAAAAAAAAAAAAAAAAATACAAAAAGTAAAAAAAAAAATGTTGCATGGATTCTCTCTGATAATAATCGTTCCTTGTCCTTCTTCTTGATAAACGCCGATCAATGGGACGCCTTGTGATGGTGCCTGATCGATGCTCCTAAGTGGTGACAGATCACACCTTTTTAAATCTCTCCAGCATGAGACCTCTAGTCCTCACCCACTGGAGAACCAGTCACTGAAGATAAGATGGGGGGAGGGGGGAGACTAGGGTTGAAAGAAAAACTCATCGTTGCCAAAACATGAGCAATCACGTTTGAACGTTCGGACCTTCGTTCGTTACGTTGGTGTTCGAATTCTAAATCAACATTCGAATTTATTATTATTTTTATTAATAATTTTTATTATAATTGTTATATATCATTTTTTTTATGCGTCTATTCATTGTTTAAACCAATGGGGGTTTTCTTCAGTTGCAGATAAAGATTAGGCTACACTAATATTATACTATTATATTATATTATATGACTTGTCATAAACATTTTAATAAAACATTAATCATAAATTATGTAGCCCATCTACATCCGCTTGGCACTCGGCGCTCCATCAAGACGTCACCATCACTTTCGTACCGACGTGCCCTTATTGGATTATTTATGTTGCCGAAATATTCATTAAAGAAAGTTGATTTAATAAAAAATAAAAAAGACTAATTTGATCAGATTAATCACTTTAGTCAAATTGAGGATTTAGTTTGAGGATATTTTATATTAAAAAAAAAATATTGTAATTAACGTCCATTCGAAAAATCCTGACGAAGTTCGAAGCCCAAAAACAGGCTTCGGGGACAGCTCTACTGGGATGTAAACTCTGTGGCTGCTCCGGGACTTTATGGGGCCATACAAAATGTTTGCGTGAGCTCCTACACCCAAACAAGGTTCTAGCATTGCTAGTAGGTCTGAAACCAGAATTAAAACCGAATTTGGGTGTAAGAGCTCAGACAAACATTGTGGGGGGTATTCCCCTTTAAGGTCCTCTATGGCTACAGCTTGAGCACTTGCTGATAAGACTTGTTCTTCTCCCTGTTCCACCGAACGGCCCACCGCCCACTTCAATGAGGAGCTCACGTGGGTCCATCTAGGCTGCTCGGCGATGATGGCAGGCACTTTGTCCCTTTGTCCCGCTCCCTCCTGAGAAACCTTCATGCAGCAAGGTCACTGAAAGCAACACGTGGGTTTGTAGCAGCTTGTAGATTGGTGCCTGTGTGAACACGGCCCGATCCCTGCTGTAAATCACCATCTCCAGAGCCAGCAACCATGTCCCGTTGCCCGGTGACTAACTGTACAAAGATGGCTACAAAGCACGACACAAGAGAGAGAGAGTGAGGGATAAGACTGTATTTACAGACTCTTTGTGGATTGGAGATATGAAAGCATAGCAATAAGCTTATTTTTTTAATTGTGTATTTTGCATGTATTTCTATCTGCCTGTATCAATGTGGAACACCCATTTTGACATTCAATGAATAGGAGTGTTATTTTTATTCTTTCGACAACAAGTGACAAACCATTTAATTCAGACTGATGTTGGCTTTTATCCCACACAATGACTGCATAATAGATGGACCTTCATGCATTGTTTGATAACGGTTGTGCTTGTGTCGAGTGTACTTATGAAATGCTTGTGTTGGTTTAAGTTATTAATGGTTATACGTATTAGCGTTAGGCCTGCAGCTGGTATCTACACAGAATGACTCGCTACACACAAACAATTATACTTCTTCACAAAGACATGTTACTAAACCAAGTCAGGCCTCAATGGTAATACAACGAGGGCTCTGTTCCAACTTGGGACTCTCTCTCACTCACACACACACACAAACAACGCCCACTGTAGCAGCTGATGGGAGCAAATTAGTAAGATTCCATGGAAACATCATTGACAACATTTAGGCCCTCTGATGTTTATATGTTTTCCTGAAGATAAAATGAGCATAACGGGAGACACATTTGACAGTAATTGTTGACTGTTTATCATCTGCAACTCCACCCTGAGGGGTTCCTCTGTATTCAGCACTGAGCAGTGACCACGGCCCAATCCATCAGATTAGAGCGGATCCCTTTAAATCCCTAATTCTATCTCTGTAATGACTGTTGCCGTCGGTGAGAGATTACAGTGCTCCCCGGAGATGAAGACAAAATTTAGGATGACAGCCATGGCAACTATGGAGGCAAAAAAGCCCAAAACAAAGCACTTTGTTTAACCACTATGTTTAGAGCATTACTGGAAATGAGCCAAACAATAATTAGTTAAATCACAACTCAATAATGAAGCCAGAAGTTTGTTTCCTACGATTAGGCGGGGGAAAAGGAACGCACCAACCTTATGGGAAATACGCTTACCGTCCTCTCCAGAGTTAGACAAGAAGATAGATACCAATTTCCTCTCTGTGCGTTCAGTAGAAAGCTATCCGGCTGCCAGCTAGTCTAGTACCAAATGAATGGAAGAAAATATGGACCACTAGCCTAGCTTAAAACTCTCGGAGAGGTATGTTTGGCCAACTGCTAGGCTAGCTGGTCCATATCTGCTTCCATTCATTTGTGCTATGAGCATCGGGTCCCCCCAGGGCTGTGTTCTGAGCCCCCTGCTGTACTCACTATACACACACGACTGTGTGGCCAAGTTCAGCTCCAACTCCATAGTGAAGTTTGCGGACGACACAGTGGTGGTGGGGCTGATCTCGGACAACGACGAGAAGGCCTACCGGGAGGAGGTTGAGGTACTGGAACGCTGGTGCCAGCAGGGTTTCCGTTAGCCGGTAATTACCGGTATTTGACCGGCAAAATCTGTTGAAGTCCGACATATTTAATCTCTCCGGTCATAATGTCCGGTGAAAATAATTCCCTCTAAGCATAATTTGATAATTTGAATTGTATTAAAATAGGCTAAAATTAAATAGCCTACGCGATGAACGAAACAATCATTACATTTGTTTCATCGTTGCTTCACCAAGCAGGTCTAATAATGACAATGATGTCGTCAGCGGGAGCTTAGTGCTGGATTTGCGAGAGCATGCAGCTGCAGAGCCACAGAACCCACAGAGCTGTGCCAGCACAGTGCAATACTCCAATTCAGCCATTGGCAATTCAGCTGTTGGGTGGGGGGCGCTGCTGAGCGGTCCCCAGACCGGACATGAAAACACCGCTGCTCTGTGGCTCTGCAGCTGCATGCTCTCGCAAATCCAGCACGAAGCTCCCGCTGACACATCGTTGTCATTATTAGACCTGCTTGGTGAAGCAACGATGAAACAAATGTAATGATTGTTTCGTTCATCGCATAGAGGCTATTTAATTTTAGCCTATTTTAATACAATTCAAATGATCAAATTGTGCTTAGAGGGAATTATTTTCACCGGACATTATGACCAGCACCAAGTCATTGGGAGGTGGAGATACAAACCCACGATAATGGCTGTGGCATGCTGGGGAGGCTACATCAACTCAAGGGACACCAACAAGCTCAACAAGCTGGTGAGGAAGGCTAGCTCTGTGGTGGGAGTCGAGCTACCTAGACTTGAGGTGATGGTAGAGAGGGGGATGATAAGGAAGCTGGATGCCATCATGGAGAACCCCTACCACCCCCTCTACGACGAGCTAGTCAAGATGAGAAGCTCGTTCAGCCACAGACTCATCCCCCCCCGACACTCAACTAACCGCCTCGGACAGTCCTTCATACCAGCGGCCATCAGGCTCCACAACAGTGGGCAGCGACTAGCAGCCTCCAGGCCCCACAACAGGGGGCAGCGACAGCGACTGCTACCAGACATTGACCTGGGACTTATAGGAACCCAAGGGGGACAAAGTAGACTACCCTGGTACTTTGATTAATGTATACTCAGTAGATAGTAAATTATTATAACACTACCTCTTGCATACTGCACCTCATGTGACACTGTGAATAATGTGAATATTCCTCAGCTAGTCAGATAGTAAATTATATTGACCATATTGATCAAATTGTTTACACTGCCTGTGTTGTCTTTTACTACCTGTATACTGTGTTGTTTTACTACCTGTACCCCTCCCCCCCCTCCCCCCCATGCTGCTATGATGCCTGAATTTCCCCAAGGGGATCAATAAAGGAATATCTTATCTTATCTTATCTTAATGTTGCCGTCTCTCTCTGCCAAATTTCTCAGTTCTTCGCTTGATATAATTAATACAAATGTCCAATATAACGGAATTCGTTAGCTCATAAAAATGTGATTATAACAGACTGCTGTTTATTAATGTCGGGCAGACTGCCCACCGACACCTCAAGTCGGCAGCAGCACGAAGTCTCGAAGGACTTATTTTATTTGGAATATATTAATGACTGTATATACGCAAAAGTAGCCTAGTTTTAAGTTAAAATATTATAAATGCCTTGAGGATGTCATTCTTTATATAGGCCTATCAATTGTTTTTAAGCTCAATAAACTGACCGGAATTGATCCCATTTGTCCGGTAGATTGAAATCTACCGGACACTCAGACCGGCAAAAAAATATTCTAACGGAAACCCTGGGTGCCAGGACAACAGCCTGCTCCTGAACATTGGTAAAACCAAGGAGCTGATCGTGGATTTTAGGAGGAGACAGCAGGAGACACACACACCACTGAGGATAAACGGGGCTACCGTGGACAGGGTGAACAGCTTCAAGTACCTGGGGGTCCACATCTCAGAGGACCTGACATGGACAACACACATAGACTCAGTCGTAAAAAAGGCGAAGCAGCGCCTCTACCACCTGAGACCGTTAAGGAAGTTCAGAGTATCTGGGACGATACTCCAGTCCTTCTACTCCGGAGCTGTAGAGAGCATCTTGACTGGAAACATCACATGCCTGGTATGGCAACAGCACGGCACAGGACAAGAAGGCCCTACAGAGAGTGGTGCGCTCAGCAGAGCGTACCACGGGTATTGCACTACCAACCCTGCAGGTCCTATACAACAAGAGGTGCAAATCCAGAGCCTGCAGGACAATGAAAGACCCTCACCACCCCAACAACAGCCTGTTCATGCTGCCGCGGTGAGGCAAACGCCTGCGAACACCAGTAACGAGGACAGAGAGACTTCGGCTCAGCTTCTTCCCCCAGGCCATCAGAGCCTTGAACACCGAACTCTCCACGCACAAGCACACATGAGCACACACACAACACACACACTGTTCACGCTCACACACTAGCAGCCACTTTAACACTTTAACATGAGCACACACACACACACTCATGCTGCACACGCTCACACTTATGGACACTTTACAGAAGGAAAGGTCACTTTAAGCAGGGCTGTACAGTGCGACATTATGTCGCACGTGCGACACTGACGTCAGTCTGTGCGATGAAAGGATTGACTTCAATAGCACTGGTGCGATGGCCCGTGCCTGGCGGAAAAAAGAAAAAAAAAGTGACGCGGTAAATTGAACAGCGCCACGCTATCCACTTGGTACTTGTAGTCTTGTGCGATTAAATACAATGTCCCTTCTGCGTAAGACTCCATATATCAAACACCAAATCCCATAATCCCTAGCGAACAATATCCCCGCGAGTTGCGAGCAGTGACTCATATCCGCTCGGCTCAGCTCACAACACAGCATGTGAGCAGGACTCGTCTCAGCAGCAGACAGTAGCGTTTGGAACGCGGACATTGAAACAGAGCTAGTGGATAGTGTTGTCGCGACCCAAAACAAATCCCTGCTGTTTTATTCGGCAACGGGTCAAATGCATATAACCAGTGTTGGGCAAGTTACTTTAAAAAAGTAACTAGTTACAGTTACTAGTTACTTCTTCAAAAAGTAACTAGTTACAGTTACTAGTTACTTCTTCAAAAAGTAACTAGTTATTTCAGAAAGTAACTATTAAGTTACTTTCAAGTAAAATTTTGCTCAAATGTGACCCGACCTCCACCCCTCTTTAACGGAACATAAAATACATGTGCATGTTCAATTATTTATGATAAATCTAAATATTATAATGAAAAACTTAATACAATACATTATTAACATAAACAATGTACACAAATCTAAACTATTTTAATGTTGCTGTGGGACAAAGTGAGACTAGCCTCCAATCAAATGCCATGTATGTATATTATTATAATTACTATGTTTATATAGTGAATCGATACAAATGAAATACCACAATAGATGTTTTGGAATTTTGATATTTATTCAACAGGCCACAACTGGGGAAAATTTAATTATGTTTGTTAAGCACTATACCAAAAATAAATAACAAATATATACTGATTGATTGAACATTTTAATTAACAGATTTCAGAATGGGTACAATACAGTACGGCTCAATACACACAATTGTTAAGGGGATGCAGACCAGAGAAAGAGTTTCGTCTTGTTTACATCAGGGTCCCCCATTTTCAATTCATGACATTTATGACGAAAGTCTTTCTCTGGTCTGCATCCCCTTAACAATTGTATGTATTGAGCTGTACTGTACTGTACCCATTCTGCAATCTGTTAATAAACTTTTCAATTAATCAATCAATGACATACACAACATACAGATATAAGAATCTAATCGAATCATCTAAACTAATCTAATCATTACATTTAAGACATGCATGACATACAGAGATATATATATCTCTGAGCAGCTGAAGCCTGTGCTATTAAACCAGGAAGTTCAGCACTGTTGATAAGGCTGTCAGCAATGCAGTATAGCCACTCAGTGCCCGCTGCAAAGAGTGAACACTGAACACAAAACGCTCAAGGACCCGCGGTCTCATGTTGACGAATTGTGTTGTTCGTTGGATTCGTTTTTGAGCTCAAAACGTACACTACACGGACCGCGGTCTCATGCTGACTGATCAGTGATCGCTTGTCTTGTCGCGCTGTGTGACTCTGGATGCTTTAGACACCCGCCCACCTCCACCTCTGATTGGCTTACCATGACATTGTATTCAACCTCAGCCAATCGTCAGCATGTATGCTTGGCTCGCGCACTGTCCACTAAACAAGGAAGAACATTATTATTGCCTCTCGGCGCAGAGATATGTCTGATGAAAGAAACAGGTTCATTCATAGTAACGCGCCGCATTTTTTTGTAGTAACGGTAACGACGTTATTAAGATTGGAAGAGTAATCCGTTAGATTACTCGTTACTGAAAAAACGAACGCCGTTAGTAACGAAGTTACTTATAGTGCCGTTATTCCCATCACTGCATATAACATGCTTTGCAATCCTCGCGTCATAAAGTCCGAAATGAACGTTACGTTAGCATGAGCTAACAACAAGCTGTTCATAGCCATATAGAGAGAACAACAGACAGGCAGAGTGAGGAGGAGGGGGCAGACATTCTCCCTTCTCTGTGTGTGTGTGTGTGTGCGTTTGGAAAGATCACATGAAGTCAGACGAGTATATTATATTGATAGTAAATGTACTGAGGGTGGACAGATAATGTTGATATTTAAACATAAAAAATACAATACAAAATAAATGTATTCATGATCATGCAACATAAAACGGTTGCGTGTTGTGAGTTCCAAAACATTTAACTTAAAGTTTAAAGCTCAATATATCAAAACGTGGCACTTTACAGTGAACAGGAGGTCTATGTGTATTAAAAACAATAGATTGTTTTTCCTTTAAAAGTCTGGAAGAGGTCAAAAATAAAAATGTCAAATGATATTTCCGTTGCCTTTTTTGAGTTGATCTAAATGTTACTGATTGTGTTAAATGGGCTTATGTTATGATATCGTCTCATATCGATTGCAGGCACCTGCATCGTATCATATCGTGGCATATATCAGCAAATATCGTATTGTTGTCCAAAGAATCTATATCGTATCGTATCGTGATGAAACTGGTGATTCCCACCCCTAGTAGAGTCCATACACCCAACACAAAATCCCATAATTCCTTACACGTAACGTGTCTGGCTGTGTGACGTCAACTTGTCAGCATAAAATGACAGCCAAACATGGCACTGCAACTAAATAACACAAATACAATAGGCACATTTGTGACTGTTACAAATATAACACATTTTATACTTGTGCTACAAGATTTTGGCCTGTGCTACAAAACGATCAACCTCTGTAGTAGGGCTGGGCCTGGGCGATATGACGATATTATATAAATATCGGGTACAGTTCATTAACGATACACTTTTTCAACGTATCGTGGATATCGTGATGTTTTGCCCAAGAGGATTGTGTCGCGTCAATCTGTCCATACGTTACTCGTTCATATCTCAGCCTGTGCTGAGATATGCCCATTCCGCGGTCTGTTAATAAAGTTTTCAATCAGACAGATGTATGGAAAGGCTTTTACTACAACGAATGTTATAATAAAAGCCTTTCCATATTCCATTATGCCTCATTTAGTCATCCTGTGAAGCACTGGTCTCCTACTCGACGGCCGCGGGGAGCTAACGTTAGTAGCTTTGTTGATGTTCAGCACACGGGACATTCAGGAAGTCAAAAACGAATAACGCTTGCCGATTGGTGCTAAGAACAGCAGGGCGGGTGCAAGCGGTGTGACGTCATTGGCAGACTCGACTGTCAATCAAAATGATTATGTTTCCGTCAGAATGAATGAATGAAAACTGTATTAAAAGGTTGCAGAATGGGTACAATACAGTACAGGAGGATGAAGACCAGAAAAAGACTTTCGGCTTTTTTACATAAGGGTCCTCCATTTTCAATTCATCAAAACATTTAGAGACATACATATATACAGTAGTTTCATAAAAATGCTAAAATGCTAGTTATTGATTGATTGATTTAAAACGTTAACATATTGCAGAATGGGTACAGTACAGCTCAATACATACAATTGTTAAGGGGATGCAGACCAGAGAAAGACTTTAGTCTTGTTTACATCAGGGTCCCCCATTTTCAATTCATCATATTTCATATCTAAATCATATAATATCTCATATGCAATATATAATCTAATAATCTAAATCTAATATAAAAATGCTAAATGCATGGGTATTTTATTTTGTCTTTAATGTTAGCTTGCAAACTCAAATACTGTCTTGGTAAGCCTCATAATGAATTGTTTGGGGTAAAAAGAAAAACATCGTGATGTGTATCGTGTATCGCCGAAAAGGTCAGAAAATATTGTGATATCATATTTAGGCCATATCGCCCAGCCCTACTCTGTAGCACCAGTGCTATGTGCAAAAAAAGTTTACGTACAGCCCTGCTTTAAGAATAGTATAGTAGAGCTTGAGATTGTATAATATAGCATTGTATAGCAGTGTACATAAAGACCCAGTGCCTCATCCGTAGCTAACAGTGTACTGCACTACCACAGGACCTAGCATGTCCTACCATGCTTTGTTTACTTGTTTATTGCACATGTCGCTCTATTGGTTGGATAATGGATTCTTATTATATATTATTACTATTGTATTATGCACATCGTTGGGGGCAAGACCCCCCGCATTTCACTGTATACCTGTATGTCGTGACAAATAAAACTCTTGTATCATGTATCTTGTATGCTAGGCTAGCTTGCAGCCGGATAGCTTTCTACTGAACGCAGAGGGAGGAAATTGCCATCCATCTTTGCATTTCCCATAATGTTGGGTGTGTTTCTTTAAGAAATAAACCCACTGTAAATACATTGACACATTGTTTCATGTTACACTACTAAAGGGTGTGTTGACTTTGTTAATGATTCACCTGCAATCTCTCCTACAGTCATTAGAGATTATGACATCACCAAGGCCACTATCTCCTGGTATCTATCTTCTAAGGCAGGGCTAGCCAAACTCTTGTAACTTCAGATTGTTCTGTGACTCACTTCTAAGATACACATTCCTGCCACTAATGCATCTTGGCGTCAAGGTCTGTTTGTAGAGCTAATGTGTCATCTTTGTGGATTTAGTTTACAACTACTCACTTTTTTTTTTTTTTTTTTTTAATCTCTCTCTCAGATTTTCCTGTTTTCTCCCTGTCCCAATTTAGTCGTTGTGCCAATTCCCCCCCTTCCCCTACCTGGTTGTTGTGCACATGTTCTCCTACTGGTCGGTACAAGGGAACCCTGAAGTATCCGCACGCTTCCTCCGACACTTGCGGCGACAGCCAGTGGCTCTCTTCTCACCTGGCAGCGAGGGCTCTCGTTGGTGAAGTGTAACGCGTGGGAGGTCACGCTGCCTTCCTCAAGTCCTGCCACCGCTGAGCAAGCGCCCAGACCTGATCTGTCCCACCCACGGCTTCCCTCTCTCCCTAACCCAGCCAAACGAGTTAGTATAGCGATCAGCCCAAGCCAAGGCAATGCTGACTCCGGGAGTAGAGAGACCGCAGCCTCTTGCATTGGTGACGAGCGCAATCTCCGCTACGCCACCTGACCACCCACAACTACTCACTTTAGGCCGATCTATTACGCACCATTACCAATACTGGTATGAGCCCCAGAAGTGAATTTGGTTTGTTGTGGGGTCCATTGGGATTGAGCTGTGGCTCTTAACACGTGAGTGCCAACGATTGTTTATGCGTTCGCAAATGTGCTCGCCCTCTCATTGAATAGAGCGCTGGCACTCAAGCGCTAAATCGTGCGCCCCCTGCTGGCACTCAAAGTGTTAATAATTGCTGTAGCAGTCATCCTACTACTTTCTTACGGTTTAGTTGGACATTTGTGATTAATGGTTGTTTTTCCACACAGAGGTGAGGACATTTCAAAGTAAAAGCTCTGCTATATGAGAAAGAAAATAGGGTGAGGTGAGTATCACACTGGGTGGATAATAGGGGTGGGGGGAAAATCGATACGTAGTAGTATCGCGATACTTTGGGTGGCAATACTGTATCGATACAGGGACGCCAAGTATCGATATTTAATTATTCATAATTTTTATTTATTTTTTTTTGTATAAGGAAGTTGCATTGTTCATTTCAATACCTGTAATAGTACAGTAGTCACACACGTGCATTCAGTTAAGTTGGAATATGACTGTAATACAAACAGTTCAGTTTGTCAGGTACATGCAACACAGATTATTACATCCGTCTGCTTGAAAAAATACCATGTTCTGCAATAAAAATGATTGAAGTGAGATGAACAGACTGAACTTTATTTTATTAGATAAAACATGTTGACAGTTTTACTTTGCAGTTCATTTTTTATTTTTAAATACAAATAAAAAAACACAATATTCGCGATATATCGGGTATCGTGATACTATCGTATCACGGCTCAAGTATCGCGATAGTATCGTATTGCGAGGTCTCTGGCGATTCCCACCCCTAGTGGATAACCCATCAAGCTTTTACTTTGATACTTGTCTTTCAGTAAACTCTGTCATCTTCCATGCATGATCCTAATGCCAAGGCAGATCAGCCTAGCATTGTGCCACAAAAGGTCATATTGTGGAAGAACTAAACTATTAATCCTCAAATTACAACTAAAAGGTAACAGTACACAATGTAGTAGGACCAAGATGGAGCAACCACACAGCAACCCCTATGGACGCCGCAATGAACGAGCCTTAGGGCACCGCAGGTGAGCCAGATTGAACGCTGTGGCTTTGGAATAGTGTCCTTCATATCAAAACCATCTCCAAAGCCGATTTTGGGACTATACTGGTATCAGATATCAGACTTAGAATGTCCCTGATACTATAATCAGATACCAAGTGCCATGTCAAACCTTTGAAAACATTTCTGCATTTTGGCACACAGCAGCATGCTGGATGGGGAATAATTGATTACTGTAGGTCACATCTCAAAAGGTTTCATCCAAACTAATGCTAATAGTTTGTTCAGTAAAAGTACTGGATCAGATTGGTACTAGTCTGTTATCTACCTTGGCGTTAGGATCAGATTGGTAGTCGTTTGTTATCTGCCGCGATGGTTAAGACTCTGAACTGGTATCGGCAGTGAGAAAGTGGTATTGGTGCAACCTTACTCCCTGTCCTTAGAGAGTGTGTGCATCTCAGCCAAACTATCCATCTCTAGCAACTTGGAAATACAAATCTAGTCTCCTCCAAATCTCTCAAGGTTACAGTACTGTATGACACAGGGAGGGCCATACAGCATCAAATAAAAGGCATTAACTGGAGCAGCCAACAAGTATTGTAAAAGTACAATCAGTTGCTAATGTGTAAGTGGCACAGTGAGTCCACCCACTGATAACAATACCTAACCTCCCAGGTTCTCATTCATCTCCAGTGTGTTTATTATTAGATGGAGTGGCCGGGGCCTGGCCTGTATCATAGGCGACCTTTTGCTCGACAGGAGGTAGTGGACCTGAACTAGATGGATCCTGGTCCATCTGGACTAGGGATGCCCCGATCACGTTTTTTGCCACCGATACCGATCACCGATCGTCTTGAGCCATATCGGCCGATACCGATCAGATATTGATCGTTTTAAATATATATATTTTTTAAATAAAATATATATATTATATAATCATACTTGTAGTTGTATTATCTGCGAGACATCGCCACCACGCAACAAGTCAAAATGCTCGCTATCTGCAAACAGCTCCACTGTCTGTGTGTACTCGAGTAGCCTCCAGCTACGGCCAGGATTCTCCGGAGCTGCAGCTGGACCCTATTGATCACATTCAACATGCCCTCAGCTCGAATATGCATCGAATCAGTGTTATAAGACATTGATATCAGGAGCCATCTGTAGCTACTGCTAGCCGGCTAGATAATGTTAAGACAACGCCTCAGTGAACTATTTAGTTTAATGGGACGTTTCGTTTTGAACAGTGAGCTAACGTGAGCTAACGTGAGCTATCATGCACTACTAGACTTGCTGGAGCATTTGTTGATATCAGGAGCTATCAGTAGCTAGCCGGCTAGATACCGTTAACAATGCCTCATGTATTAAACTAAAAGTGAATAGTTGACTGGGTCATTCTGTTTAAACAGTAACGGTAGCCAACGTTAGCTCACGGAGGTCTCATGCACTAGGTTAGAGCAGACTATTGCCCGAGCTTGTTTACATGGGTAAGGGAGGGGCAGGAGGAGGAGACGGAGCGGCAGTTTGCAGCTCCGAGACAGAACTCAGCGAGTGAGATTTCCGCTAAGAATTGGATCATGTTTTTCTATCGGTTTTGGCGATCGGCGAAAATAAAGCATTATCACCGATCACCAATCGCATATTTATACTGATTATCGGCCGATAACGATCGGTGGCCGATCGATCGGGGCATCCCTAATCTGGACCCTTGACGCCACACTGCCACCTAATAAGCCAGTGAGAAACATCCCATGTACCAGGCTGGACGCAGAATCACCCACACACACTAATGAATCTGTAGACGGCGGAGAGCCGATTTGAGTTTGTAGACGTCCTGGTGGCAATGACTCTGCAAAGGACACCTGACCACACGGCATGTGTCCTGGCTGTCTTCTCCTCACACAGTAGACACCATGCGGCATGTGTCCTGGCTGTCTTCTCCTCACACAGTAGACACCATGCGGCATGTGTCCTGGCTGTCTTCTCCTCACAGTAGGCGACGTTCTCTAGCCTTAACAACACCGCGGGGGAAATCCCCAACTATGCGTGTCCTCAACCACAAGCTTATATCAATAATGGATGGCGCCTGAAACACGGCTCTTTAAATACTCTACAATTGCCTGACAGCAAACAAACGCAGCATAGGCATTCAGAGATCCAATGTAGTGGATACCAGGAGGCCTGAATAAGCTAGAACAAATCAGCCACTATTAATATACCTATACAATAAATGGGAGACCTTGGTGGAAGAGCTGATGATGTGGTGCAGCAGCAGGGTCACAGAGGGTGTGATGCAAGTCAACCTGACAATATCTTGTTCTCATTGATCCCTCTTAACACACTCTGTGCCAAAAAAGGTTTTTTACATGTTTGGCCGCCGACCGTTGAGTGACATAAACATAAAAAGTAGTTTTTGGATTGTTTGATCTTTTTACTTTGATCCCCGCTCTACACAGTTGCCCAGAGCGATCTGCATCATTTAGGCACGTCCCGACACATTGGAACTGCATTCTGATCGACTATCACCAGGTGGCAGTATCGTCCCGTGTCTGAACTGCATGGGGCTCTGGGCTGATAGTCAGCTTCACTTTCAGTTTCTCCTCACGAGTGGCCCCTCCTTCTCCTGGGACAGAAATTCACAGTCCTCGCCTCAGGATTCCGTTGCATAAGCACATTTGACCATCGAAACGTGTATAGACATATAGACTGGTAATCGCGATGGCGATGCGATCACTTGGAATTATTCTTTTGGAATACCTTCTGGCTAAGGTAAGGTACAATCTATGTCTATTTTACCTAATCTGAAACGTGTTTTTCTAACGATCACAGTTCTGTTTCAACGGACTAAAAACATGCTCGGCAAACGTGATCATAGTTTTGAGTTAAAACGACCCTCCCCCCTCGATGATTTTGTGACGATACATATATACAAGTCATATACCTTTGATATGGGAGTCTTCGGGGTTTCAGGGGATCAGCCAGAACGGTTTGGGCTTATTGCACATAACATGTTTTATCTCGCGATCTATGAAAAAAGACAGCATGTGGCGGCTAGGTGGTGTAGTGGGCAAGGCGCTCACCACCAATGCAGGAGACGCTGGGTTCGAGCCCAGCTCTCCACATTGCTATCAGCTTGGCTGGTCGTTCATACTAATACAATTGGCAGTATTAGGGGGTGGGAAGCTGATGGGTGGGGATCGGACGTTGTGGACAGCGACTCCTACAGGTCGGTTGGTGCGCCTGCGCAGCAGAATCAGGAAGCGACGGGGGCGGCGTGTCCCTCCCACACAGACCCTCGCCGCACTGTGCAGGTGAAAAGATGCGACGGCTGCTTCCTCGAGTACCGGAGGGGACACGTGATGCAAGGCTTCGTCCACATTGCAGCCGGCTTGTGGGAGGCATGGCCTAACAGCGTTCGAGACAGGGGAGGGTAGAATTGGGCGATACGAAATTGGGATGGGAGAAAAATAGAAAATGGGAGAAAAAGTAGATAAAAAAAAAGAAAAAAGACAGCGTGTGGAAACAAACTATTATCATTCAGCTATGATAGAGAACACACACACAGCTTCGCAAACATAGTGCAACGACCACGGAAACGACTAGGAGGCTGGCATTCTAAAGGTAAATTAACCAAACAGCGTGGAACTCAGTGTTAAGATCCTTTCAATGTCAAATCAATTCATATTTGACATGTCCTCGATGTCTGTGGTTCACAGCTAAGAATTTAACCAAGTTAACACACCTATGTAGCTTAGCTACCAGTTGTGTCAACATGACAAATATTGACCTCGGATAAGAGCAACAGCACATAATAGGGGTGTGTGTCCAGAAGTCTCTTTTTCTCTTAAACTGGTTCTCCGAGGCACTCTCATTCATTTGTTTTACCATGTTTGTATTGCAGATGCGTTGCGAGACGAAAGTTGACAAGAGTGAGCACGTGGGAGAGCTACCTATAGCGAGGAAGCGCCCTCTCCTCGCCCACCCCGCATTATAGCCTTAAGTTGTCATGGTGGACCCAGTGGCCGGTTCATTTTCAAATTTGTCCAGCTTGAAGAGGTTGTAAACCTAGTGGTTTTACAGCCTTCTGCAGCCATCATTGGGGACAACTGGCTGTGAGAAGCGTAGACTTCTACGCAAACCAACCCAACCACCGTTAAACATTACTTATTATTACATTGATTCACACAAGAGATGTGAAACTGAGCCATTTAGATAATAGCTTGTTAACATACATTCTTTCTGGCAATGATTAAACTGATACAGTGTTGCCTGTGTAGACTACAGTGAGAAGATTAGACCAGCCAGTGCATGATTAGTTTATGAAGGGTGTGTGGGCGGCCTAATGTAGCTTACTAATTTACAGCCTTTCTGCCAAGAAGATAAGAGGACATTTCCGTGCATCTATACACCTGGGGAGTCACATGGTTGTTTTAAGAAATAAAAAAGTTGAATATGGTCTTTTACCATAGGACTTTTTCATGGTAGAGGTTTTATATGGTTCCACTTATTCAAATGGTCTGACATTTGACGGGAGCAGAGTTGAGCATATTTAAAACTAAGTATTTTTTTTACAATTTAAGAAAACGAGAAACAAAATCATGGGTACAAGAGTATGTACTTAATGCGATTGAATCTCTACTTGTTTCCATGATAACTACTACAGCACCCGCATTTGAAGACCAGTCGTGAGCGCACTGCAGAGCTGAGCGTCTGGTAGGGCTGGGCGATATGACGATATTATATAAATATCGGGTACAGTTCATTAACGATACACTTTTTAAACGTATGTATCGTGGATATCGTGATGTTTTGCCCTCGCGTTAGAGGCCGCCGCGGCTGAGATGAGACTTACGGCACGGGCACACTTTATTTAGAATATAGAATGACCCGGAATTAAAGAAACGCCAAAGTAGTCGTGCTCTTGTGATTGGTCAAAGTTGCAGCATGCAGAGTTTATTTACCATGGAAACAAAGGTTGTAAACATTACAATATAAAAAAAATAATGTATTTAACTTGATTGGTTACAACAGTATAAGAATTAAATTATATATATATATGTTAAAGTTAAAGATCTATATTATGAACCTACAGAATACGGTTTAGCTGTAATACTTTAGATGACTAGTTTTGATCTTCAATGGGTGGCAAAATCACAGGTGGAACCTCACAGTCAAAATATGGCCTGAGGGGGCAGACTCTCTCAGACGCTGCAGCACCAGTTTCAACACACAGACTTGAGTATGTTTGCCACACACAGGCCCGGACTGGCCATTGGGAGCACCGGGAGTTTTCCCGGTGGCCTGGCCTGCACAGATATAAAAAAAAAAAAAAAAAAAAAAAAAATTGTATATAATTTTTTTTTTTTTTTGCCAGGCGATTGTTTCTAGTTGTGGCGGCGGCGCGGCGCGATAGTTAGATAAGGTGGGTGGGGAACAACCAGGATTTCACTGTCTGCCACAGAGTTGGAGAACTATCTGACTCTCTCTCCCTCACGCGGATCACACACACACACAATGGAGCCGTGCTGCCGCTTGTGATTGGTGGAGGCGGGACCAGGCGATACAACTGATTGACAGCGGAGGCGGCGAATGGAATGGCAGACGGCACTCAGATGCAGAATAACAGCCAGGCAATGAGCCAGGTAGTGTGGGACTCGGGAGAGATACAGTCAGTAGCGGCTGCTGGTTCTCTCTCCACTAGGGGCGCTATACCAAAACATTTTGCAAACATGTACAGTACCACGCAACCGACTCATGGCAAGACGTGAGCGATTCGACTCACGCTCACGGCAATGAATCGGCTCTTATGAACGAGTCGCTCAGCTGTTACTACAACAACACACAACCAGTCAAATAAAGTATAGTCTAATTCACAACTTGAAACACAATATATAAATAGAAAAGTTGGAAACAAAACTCGCTCCGTCTCCAAACACACGCAGATCTCTCCCTCTCTCTCCTTCTCTCTCTCACACACAGCGCGACGTGGAATCGATTCGTTACACAATCAGACCTAGTATATGTAGTATTATATACCAAGAATAACTTCAGTATGAGTACAGGGCTGTACACATATTTAGCATATTGTTAAACGAGCCAAGGCTAGCTATTAAACTATCGATATGAATCGAAAATCTGGGACCCTGATGTAAACAAGACAAACGTCTTTCTCTGGTCTGCATCCCCTTAACAATTGTGTGTATTGAGCCGTACTGTATTGTACCCATTCTGCAATCTGTTAATAAAGTTTTCATTCATTCAAACATAGACGATATTGAACAAGCCATAATCCACGTATTTTCAATCCAAAAGAAGAGAGAGAGAGAGAGAGAGAGAGAGAGAGAGAGAGAGAGAGAGAGAGAGAGAGAGAGAGAGAGAGAGAGAGAGATAAGCGTTATCTGAGTGGCTGAGAGAGAGAGAGAGAGAGAGAGAGAGAGAGAGAGAGAGAGAGAGAGAGAGAGAAAGATCGCTAATCTTGTTGATAAAGTATATCCACTCCATGGCATTGTCCATCCAGCCTGTGTTGATGTCCATCCATTGTCCATGCATGTCCCTCCACACTGCATCCATAATATAGCTTGTTAATAGCCAACAAGTACTGTGAGTGCCTTTGTCCATGTCCGCCTCGAACAGCCTGCAAACTACCTGGTGTTCTATCGCCATGCTCTAAGACAAACTCTAACCTTAACAAACTTTGAAAGAGTGCCTAAGCCTAACCGTTGAAAGAACTTGCCATCACGCTCCAAGACAAATATCTGCATCACACAACACAACAACAGCATAAACTCATGTTGTAAACTGCGGTTACGGAAAGTACCGCGTCGGCCAATCAGAGAGCTTTTAGACGCTCGGCTGCTTGCTAGGTCGTTTCAAACCAGCGCCCGAGTTCCATCATAATACATCATATTCAACGCAAAGCGCGTGGCTGCGACGGATACAGCGATGAACCAGTGCACGGCGGGCACGCGCACTCCAGGCGCAATTGCGCCTAGCCCAGAGAGAAATACGGCGAGGAGAAATGCCTGCGGCTACGGTAATGGAAAGGTCTATATCAGACAGAATCGTCACTTCCTGTTCAGGAAAACTATTATTAATCTTTGTAAAATTAAGTTATATTGTGCATTGGAAACACAAACATACTTAAAATGAGTAAATATTATTCATTTTAAACATGTTTATATTATTTATAGGGCTATAAAACAAAAAACAAAAAAGTTTTTTTCTCTTCTTCTCTCATTTAACAGGTGGGTCGGCGCCCTAGCGCCCCCGGTGGCGAGCCGCCACTGGATACAGTAGAGCGAAAGTCAATTAACGTTAATGTCAAGATGGACAGTGGAAGAAAGAGAAAGGGTGGAGGAGAGAGGGATAAAACAGACAAGAAAAAGAAAGGCCCTTACAGGAGAGAGTTAACCCTTAGGGGTCACGCTGGAGCTTTGAACCCGTCGGCGGACAACAAAAGAAATTAGAATCCCTCTTAAATGCTCAAAAAGGACATCTTTTCAGAAATCGATAAAAATAGAAAAATGGCCATTTCTAGTGCTTTGACATGTAAGGTATAGGTCCCCCAACTTGCTAAACCTAATACGACTTGTAAATACGTTTAATTCTTGCTAGATGGTATGCTTGTAATAATCTCCATTTGCGATAAGAACTACATCGCGCATCACCAAGCGCACATACATGGACGCGCGCACACACAAACAGCGCATAGGTGTTAATCACTGAGTGATCTAATATGCATATTCTTCAGCGCGAGAGGGGGGGGGTTGTGTTTCTCACAATCTGAAGAGGTCCTGCATTATTATTATTATTATTATCGAGAATACACGGGACCCGACGGAACGTTAATTTATGTATTAAAAGTAGTCTAACATGCTTTCATCCTCGCCCGTGTATATACCCACGTCGCGCTAAAACAACATACTGTATGGCAGAGACAGAGTGCATGTGTGTACGAGTTATCTCGCAGTTCATTCAAGCGCGCATCACGGTGATGAGACAGCTCTCTAGAGTAGAAAGGTGTGCTCACAGGGGCGTAGCTGGAGATTCTGGGCCCCATGAAAGAATCAATTTGTGGGCCCCCAATCTATTAAAAAATGTGGGGCCCCCAATCTATAAAAAAATGTGTGGTCTCCCTCTATCTCTTCTTTCTTTCTTTCTCTCTCTTTCTCTTCCTCTCTTTCTTTCTCTCTCTCTCCCTCTCTCTGTCTGTATCTCCCTCTATCTCTTCTTTCTTTCTTTCTTTCTTTCTTTCTTTCTTTCTCTCTCTCTCTCTCTCTCTGTATCTCCCTCTATCTCTTCTTTCTTTCTTTCTCTCTCTCTGTCTGTATCTCCCTCTATCTCTTCTTTCTTTCTTCCTCTCTTTCTTTCTCTCTCTCTCCCTCTCTCTCTCTCTCTGTCTGTATCTCCCGCTATCTCTTCTTTCTTTCTTTCTTTCTTTCTTTCTTTCTTTCTTTCTTTCTTTCTTTCTTTCTTTCTCTCTCTCTGTCTGTATCTCCCTCTATCTCTTCTTTCTTTCTTTCTTTCTTTCTTTCTCTCTCCCTCTCTCTGTCTGTATCTCCCTCTATCTCTTCTTTCTTTCTTTCTTTCTTTCTTTCTTTCTCTCTCTCCCAACACCTGTCCTGGAGTACAACAAGTACATGGGAGGCGTTGATTTGTCTGACCAACTCATCCAGTACTACTCTGCACACCACAAGACCATGCGATGGTACAGGACTTTGCTCTATCATTATCTGGACATTGCCGCCACTAACTCCTACCTTCTTCACATGGAGCTCTGCAGAGAGCAGCAGGTGCAGCCGATGACCCACCTGGTCTTCCAGCAGGAGCTGGTAGCTGAGCTGTGTGGCGTCACAGTTGTACAGGTGCCAGTGGACAACCTACCCACGGCAGTGGACAATCTACCCACAGCACCAGTGGACCGCCTACCAAGGAACCATTCACCTGTTGCGATCACGCAACAGGCAGATAAATCCCAGAAGGCCACGGCTGGCCGCCTGTTTTGCGTACATTGTAAGATGAAGACCCCCTGGAAGTGCTGTGAATGTGGTGTGGCCCTCTGTCTCATTCCAGACAGGAACTGCTTTTTCACATATCACTTAGTGTGATACAGAACAGGCAGATACAACCATGAGGAGACACTTTTTTTTTTTTTTTTTAATACATGTGCATAATTTAATTTTTTTGTCGATTTTGCCTAAATTCATTGTGGTCGCGCTCTCTGCCAAATATCATATGAGGCACCTTGTATTACTATTGTAATCCAAAAGTGATATATAGGGTTGTTCATTGTACAATACAATTGATACAGTTGATGTTTCTTGTTGATTATTATTCTCTATGTGTTTTTAATAAAATTGTGTGATATTCTATTCCAGTTGTCTTTGGTCTTTGTTTTCTCCCACATTGAGTTTCTCCACCACTCTCTCAACAAAATTACGCATAGCTGGGAATCCATTCCTTGTGCCGTCAGAACCATCTAGAAGGAATACTACATCCTTTCTGGCAGTGTCATGATCAACTATAACGGTGGTTGGTACAGTACTGTAAATACCATCTGAGTAGAGTAGAAAGTAGAGAGGTGAAGACCTGTTCTCTCTCTCTCTCTCTCTCTCTGCCACACGTGCTGCCACACGTGCTGTCAGGGTCAAACCAGTCTGGATTGATGTTGTAGTCTGAAAAAATGCCAGGAAATGCTCAGAGAATTGTTGCATATATAGAACACAAATGTTCTAGAATGTTCGATTATGACATCATACTGTGACATACTCCTCCTGTAGTGTGAAAAAACATGCATTCTCATAAATATTACGATCAAATCTATTTTGTACTTGATACATTTGAAATTGGTTTGGTTATGATCATGTTATTAGTGTGTGTGTGTGTAAAAAAACTAATTAATAATATAATTATTATAAATGTCGCTCTCTCTCTCTCTCTTGAAATCTACAGTTACACATTGCTGTATTTAGTGAGGTAAATGAGTACAAGACATGTTTCACAGACACACACACACACACACACATACACACACACATACACAGACAGACAGACACACACACATTTACATTTACACATTTACACATTACATTTACATCTAGTCTAGTTTGCTTATTTTTTTTGATATGGTACAGTACTGTAAATACCATCTCTCTCTCTCTATCTCTCTCTCTCTCTCTCTCTACTACTTTTGGATATGAGCATTTTTTCAATACCCAACTATGTAGTGGCCGCTTGTCGCTAGGCTAGGCCTCCTGCTGGGTCCATTCACTGGAATAACAAAGGAATGACTGGGCCTTTGCTCCAGGTGTGAAATGGTTCTAGTGACAATGATCACATTGAATTCTGGGAGTGTAGTTCTCTCATCAGATAGCTGAATGAACTTGGAGCAAGTTCTCGTCCTATCCTGAAAAGTAGTTAGGATTTTACCAGAATGTTTGATAGGACATTGATTGAAAACTATCGTCTCAAATTTGACAATTGATGGCTTATTTTGAAGGTATGAATCTGTAATTTTACATTATGTAACAAAAAAAAAAGTATATTCTGAGAAGGTGGAGCTACACACTCTAGACCTCAGGGGGTCTGTATTATAATAGTAAATAGAAAAATATATTGTGCTCTTGCTTTTTTCTTTTTGAAGGTGGAGAGAGTAGCATTGCTAGTGCCACAACAGTTTTATTTGAGGTCCATAACAGTACATTGTACTAAGCAATTGTTGGCTCATTAGTTTGTGATTCACATGCACTCAAATTCACCAGAATGCAGGAAATTAAGTCTTTGTAACAAAAGATTTCCTGGTGGGGGTCCCCCAGACCCCCCGCTTAAAAAGTGGCCTGATTGGGGCTATATTTCGCGCTATATCTCCCGGTATGACTTATTTCCCCAGTCCGGCCCTGGCCACACAGGCCACACTGGACTCCCATACTGACATTCACTCCTACACCTCATCCGTTGTAGACTACATTAACTCCAACATTGACAGTGTCACCACCCTGAAATAGATCACTACATTCTACAATCAGAAGCTGTGGATGAACAGAGGTCTGTATAGTGCTAAAGGAATGTGATACCGCTTTCAGATCTGGTGACACGCAGGCCTCTTCAGCCAGGGCTAACCTGAATAGGGGAATGAAGTGGGCCAAGCACAGTCACAAGCTAAGTGCTGAAGAGCACTTCAACAACTCCGACCCCTGGCACATGTGGCATCCAGGCCATAACAGACTATATAAACCCACCAACAAATCTCCCCCAACCACTGACCCCTACCTGCCTCCTGACAGGGACAACAAGGAGGCACCCACTAAGGCCTACCATAACCTCCAACTAGGGCTGAACGATTAATCGATTTTAAATCGAAATTTGAAGTGATGCAATTAGCAAATCGCAAAGCCTGCAATTCATTTTTTATTTAATTTTTTTCCAGGAGGTCCCATTGAGATACAAGATCTCCTTTGCAAGGGAGACCTGGCCAAGATGACAGCAATAACATTTGTAATACATCACACAGCAATAAATGTGCAATACATCACACAAGCACATAATAAAAGTGCATGTATACAATACATCACATGTAAACACAAAGCAGAATAGTCATGATAGTAAAAGTGTATGACAGCAGTATAATACAGGGTAATACAGTAATTTTGCAGTTTTGCAGTTGGGACCAGACTACAGAAAGCAGCGACATTCTTCTTGTAGGAAGTTATGTAATACAGATTTAAATTCACCAAGAGAGACCGGGGTGTCTAAATGGATATGGTCCTGTAACCCATTCCATGCCCAAGGTGCGAAGCTTGAGAAAGCTGTTCCTAGCTAACCCTGCTCAAGACGGAGAAAACATCTGAGCTGAGTAAGGAAAGGGTGGGTGGGAGCGGGGCTCGGGGAGGGGGGGGGGAGCCCATCTCTCTCTCTCTATTGGTTCAATTAATGTTTAAAGCCCAACCTCTAGGTTAAACCCTACTGATCAATTATGGGTAGTTTACATCATTGGTATATAATTTCATTATTTATTTTTTTCCATTTGACACCGGAAATGCCACTCTGAAAGTTAAAAAGGTCCACGCACGAATAACATGCACGCGCGAATCAAAAAAGCTTATCAAACGCCGACGTCACAACAGGACAACAGGTGCATATTAATGAGCCGAATCTAAAAGCTTATCAGACGCTAGCACCTAGCATGGCCGTGACGTCACTTCAGGAAACGTATGCCTTATGTCCGTCCGGGTCATAGTACTAGATCAATGGTGGCTCACTCGGTGCATCACAGTTAGCCTATATCTCCGCCGTCCCTGCTACACTCACTGACGTTAGCCTATAGCCCGCCGTCCCTGCGGGTGGTTCTCTCCTCTTTGTGTGCCCCCGTCCCCGCGGAGGAGCTTGTGGACTCGACAACAGCGGCGGCCGCAGGGCGCCGGAGCCCGCAGCGCTAGTTAGCTCATAGCTATCGTGTAACACTAGCCTTTACGGGCTCGAGCACCCTACGGCTGCCGCCGCCGTCGCGTCCATGGGCCCCCCGGCAGGGCACCCGTGGGGACGGGGTGTACAGAGAGGAGAGAATCATTTTGGGTCGGCCGTTCATGCCGGCCAGCGAGCCGGATGTCGGGATATGTTGTTAGCACAATAGCTACCAAGCTAAGCTATGTTATCTACTAACGTTATAAACACAATACGTGTACAACGACACAATGATTTACATTATTACAAATATGGTAACGTGGTTGTGGCTTTTACAAATAGTGGTTAGCTTTAGAGATGGATGGATGGCTATAATCACGGAGCAATAGTGAGGTGAAACATACGTTTTAATTCGGCTAGTAGTAGCAAGCATATATCTATGGTAGCAAGGCTCTCTGCCTGCCACTAGCTGTGTGTGACTCTCAGCGCCCCCTGGTGAGCCCCCTGGTGCCCTGCACCTGTTGTGACGATCATTTCGATTACACACGCACGTTATGAACCATTGATTAAAATATGCACGTGCGTGGTGATTGTGTTGGGCAGACAAAATGTTTGATAAAAACGCTAAAACTGGGTCAATTTCAATACTTTTTTTTCCCTTCTTCATGAAAGCCACTGTTGGCCTAGTCCACATTGTTTATTGAACAAAAATACAACGTGGAGGTTGACCTTTAAGTAGAAAAACGTTGCACTATAATCGAACTGGATAGTTGATAAACATTTAACTTCATTAGCTGAAGTATTCTAAAATCATTTAAGCCATTCTCCTTTTGTATGTGTGTGCGTGTGTGTGTGTGTGTGTGCACACGTCTCATATCTGGTCTGATAGAGGAGTTTGATAGTATTTAGTACCGAGGATTGCCAGATAATGTTGATATTTAAACATTAAAATAAATACAAAATAAATATAGATGATCATGCAACATTTAAAAAATTGTTGTAGGAACGGTTTGGGAGAGGGAGATATGGGGTTTTAGATTGTGTGTTGTGAAGTTTAGACTTCAGAGAGGGAGAGTACAGAAAAAAGGCACCGTTGGGTACCGGTATCGATTCCCAGGTAAAAAGAAAAGTTTTCAGACTCGGTGTCCCAAACAGACAGACCGCGTAGGCTAGATGCAAGCCGCATTTTACAATAAACCTTTTATAATTAATCGCAAATTGAATCGCAATCGCAATATCTGTCAATCAATTAGATTATTTCCCAAAATCGTGCAGCCCTACCTCCAACCCCTCACTCTCTCCCCCACCAACGTGTGTACCACACTGAGCAGGACTGATGCATCTAAGGCAGCTAGCCCTGATGGCATCCCCGGCCGTGTGCTCAGGAACTGCGCTGAGCAGCTGGTCGAGGTCTTAACTGACATCTTCAACATGTCACTAGCCCAGGCAGTTGTCCCAGCGTGCTTCAAGAGGCTAGTCCTGGCTGACTTCAAATCTGGCCTTTCATGCTCACAGGACACCAATTCTCCTACCGTGAGAACAGCGCTAGATTCCGCCCTCTCCCACCTGGATGAGAGCAATAATGTGAGAATTCTGTACATCGCATTCAGCTCAGCATTCAACACCACCATCCCCTCCAAACTCATCTCCAAACGTGGTGCCCTTGTGGAAACCAAGGACCTCTACATTAACCCCTCTGTCTGCAACTGGATACTTGACTTCCTAACTAACAGACCCCAGGACGAAGGTTGAGCGTGTCTCCAGCTTCAAATTCCTGGGAGTCCACATCGTGAGGACCTCTCATGGACCCTCAACACCTCAGCTCTGGTCAAGAAGGCTCAGCAGCACCTCTTCTTCCTCAGGAGAATGAAGAACGCCCGTCTGTCTCCTCAGATTCACCTCTCATCCCAATCATGGACTGGGTGCTACAGGAACCTCCGCTCCAAGTCAAGCAGACTCAGCTTCTTTCCGTCAGCGGTCATCTCTCTGAACTCTGTACCACAATGACACCCCCAACTTTGAACTCTGTTGCCCATAATCAATTTATACCTACCTACTGCTTTCACTGTCAACAACGGCCCTACACTGTAATCATCATAACTACCTCTCATACTATAGTCTACCCATATAATTCTGTAGTCTGTATGATAGCATACTGTACAATAATGCTATACATTTATATTTACCACATATATATCTACCCACATCTGTCTGTACACTACATACCTGCATAATAATCCTTTTTACATATCTGTAGATACTATATCTATTATCTGTACATATCCCTTACTAGTTACGCTGCTGGCCAGTATGATTTACTACCATAGTGTATACCTGTATCACTGAGCATAGTACTACAACTTTGTACATACATCAGATTAGTACTATTACTCAGTAGTACTAATTTATACCCAGTGTAATCACCTGTACATTCTATATTACTATTGCACTTTACTGCGACATTTGCACTCTGGTTGGATGCCAAAATTATTTTCATTGTACTGTACTTATTTAAATTTTATTCAATCTAATCTAATCACTGCCCAGGTATATAGTCTTGAGCTAGAAGGCACAAATAACTTCTAAAGTTCTAATACATCCAATTATCTCCCTTAATATGACACTTTCAGCTACAGCACCAATAATAATATCCCATGGGCATATTGATTCATATGATGTGCTTTTGCACTGGGGATATTGATTTGAGTAGTTGTGATTAAGAAGACTGGTCTTGGAGACAGGGGTCCGGACAGCCAGGGCTGCTGGGAAGATGAACCCTTTCACCACCACACTACAGAAGGTTAACCCTTTACTATCACACTACAGAACCTGTAGTGTGATAGTAAAGGGTTAACCTTCTGTAGTGTGGTCATGAAAGGGTTAACCCTTTGTTGCATGGCAGTGAAAGGGTTAACCTTCTGTATTGTCACAGTGAAAGGGTTAACATTTAAATTTTGTCATTTAGCTGACGCTTTTATCCAAAGAGACTTACAAGTTTTGTACAACAAGTCAGCAGGAAGGGTACAACTCCATTTGGTAGTGTGACAGTGAAAGGGTTAAGGCACAATGGATGTGCCTATGAGCTTGTAAGGTACTGGAACTACGGGAATGAATCAGACGATGTGTCATGGTGGCTGAGCGGCACAGCGTATTACTGCCAACAGCCCTGTTCCAGCCAGCATCTGGGCTAATGGGGAGCTGAAGGTCACCGCTGTCACAGCTCCTTTTTCAATCTACTGCTCCAAAGTAGTGTCTCCTTTTCCATGTATTGTATTTAGTACCGGAGGTAAAGAACTTTAACAACTAGCCTATACTTGTTGATCTGCTGTAACACTATGGTTATTATTATGCCCTTCTTGTGTTTGTCGATCTGTTGTCTTACTGCCATCCTCACATGGACCACAAAGGGAATAAGCCTCAGGGCTTTATTGCATTATCCTGACCTTTTCTGTTTTTTTATTTGTATGCGTGTCCTATCTGGTGGAGCTGTCAATAATTTAAAGAAATGTCAAATCAATCAATCCTGACTCTCTCTCCTCTCCCCCCAGAGACAGTTTGACCCTTCCCCTCAGAGACAGGGAGCATCCCACTGCAGAGATGAGGCAGTGTCCTCGCTTGGCATGACCACAGGTTGGCGCTCAATCAGGCTCATAAATGAGCATGGAAGTGACAGCTGCTGGTGCTCAGCTCAAGACAGCAGGGAGACTGCAGGGGCCTGTGGAGAGTGCACCACGGACAGGAAGGCAGATGGAGAGAGGGAGGGAGGGAATGGAGATGAGGGCAAGGCGGTTAAGAGGAGGAAGGAGAGTCTCAGGGGGTGAAGAGGCGCGCAGCACTGCAGGGAGAGGGAAATGGAAGAGGCCAGTGAGGCATAGGAAAGAAGACGATCAGCGCTAAAGGACTGCAACCTCTGTGTTTGTTTAAGGTTATGGGTGTGTCTGTCCTTATATTTCTCAACATCGTCCATGATAATGATGCAAAATGGCATTGCCTCACTATAGTGTAAGCCAGAAATGCCCCCCCCCCCCTGGCTGAAATGCTACCAATGCCCTGTGCTCCAGACTGCTGCATCAGGTCTGCTTAGTCATGGTTGGTCACCGTGGCAAGTACCAAGGAGTAAGCAGTAAGCTCAACTCAAACAGGCCATTTATTGTCTGGATCTGATGACCTAATCTACATGGCCACTGCTCTCTATATTACCTAGGTTAACGAGTCACCTAGTAAACTGAGCTATCAGGGTAGCTCGTTTTATCCTCCTACCAGGAGCATCCCAACATAGAGACGTCACAACAGGGTTCCAATAATCATTTTTGGCTGAGATCCCTATTGGCATATCAATGTTGCCTCTGTCTCCGACTAGTTGGGTAATGTATCTGATAGGCCTAGCCTAGGTGATACAACCACTCGATACAATAACTTATTCTTCAGTGAAATGTGGTTGTGGTTCAAAGGGTAACCCGATATACCTGTATACCGTCCATCATCATCATCAGTTTTCACCCTGTTCTTTTGATAATGCAGGCTAACAACACAATGCATTTGTTAACTGCCTCCCGCACTGGTATCAATTATCTCGGGCCGTTGCAGCAGGAAGCACAGGCAGCATTTCCATAAAATAATACTCACCCAATTTCATTAACGAGGCTAACAGCACCCATAGGGAGATTTCGAACGGCGTCTGTATGTGATGGTAATCAATTTCGAGGACAGGGAAAGCCTTTTTCGTGTAGTTGGGTTGCACGTGAACCACCGTGTGGTAGTCGGGCTGCTCCCGGCGGCTGGTGTCCGGCGAGCTGGCCGCTCCGAGGGGCAGCACCGTGCCCTGCAGCAGCACCAGGAGCAGCAGCAGCAGCACGCCGCGCTCCGGGACACCTCTGCACAAGCTGCTGCTGCTGCGGGGAGACACTGTCCGAGAAGCCATGTTGTTGAACACGACAGGTATCGTGACTACTTGCAAACACTTGAAGTTGTAAAAGTATTTGGGGTCTCTTGGAAGTTGAGTGTGTAATGAAGTTAATTACACATTGTTCGGACAGGCTGCTGGCAGCCAAATCAAATAGTTATACACCCAGAGAGGCAGAGGGGAAACAAAATATATAATTTTAGGTTATATACCTTAACATTGTGCCAATATGCCTGACTCTAAAGTGGGTGCAGCTTCCATAGCAGCTCAGGTAGAGGCTACTGTGTCTCACCAGTCACCACCACTAGGCCGTGATGAAGCAGGAAGCGGCAAGTCAGATGCTCGTTGTATTAGCACCGGCTGTATCAACAATGCAATAAATAGCATCCCACTGACATCTGACAAGTTTGCTCAAAGCCGCGTGTCTGTGGCAGAAGGAATGTCCTCGTCTGTGAAAGGTGTCATCGTTGTTGATACCGACGAGTAAAAGACAGCGGCATCTCTTCCGACTCTTCCCCCCGAGTGTCCCGAGAAAGTCCCCGAAGAGACGAAACTGACAGCGCTGCTCGAGGAATATTGACCTTGGGAGAAAATCAAAGAGCCGTCACGTCGCATTGTGCGAATAATCCAGAGGAATTTAACTTTGTGTTTTGTTCATGTCCGTGAATGCGGCATTGTTTCCCGCCCCTACTGGACGTGACAAGACGTTCGCTGAGCTAATGATGGGGATGTGGAACCGGGAGAGAGCGTGTCTTCTTCTGTCTTCCCGTCCTGCCTGGGGTCGCCAAGCCGAGAAGTGCCTCTCTCTGCAGCGGTGTTGACCACCTAAATACAACCTTCAAAACGCACACCCTTTTCGCGGAGGTTTTGTGGAGGAGAGGAGGAGAGGAATGTGGAGAGGGTGGGGGGCAGGTTGTTGCCTGACTGCAGTGACACCTATTGGAGAGGAGGCTGAAGGTGTGCTGAGGATTTTGGCATACTATTGCAATACATTGATTGGTTGATTGATTGATTTATTGATTGATTGATTGATTGATTGATTGATTGATTGAAAACTTTATTAACAGATTGCAGAATGGGTACAGTACAGTACAGCTCAATACAGACAATTGTTAAGGGGATGCAGACCAGAGAAAGACTTTCGTCTTGTTTACATCAGGGTCCCCCATTTTCAATTCATCATAATATATATGACATACAGATAGACAGTACTGCTACATCTATACACTTATGACATACCAGATGTGCAAATTTAGTACTGTTTGTGATACAAAAAGAGTCCAGAAAAGAGAGTATATACATTTGACGTAGAAACTGTACATTGGAGGTGGTTGGGTGGGGGGGGGGGTTGGGTAGGAGGGGTGGGTGGGTGGGGGACACTGTACAACTGTACAAGCAAAACTGTACATTGGAATATTGACAACCATACTTGGTAATTTACTGTACATTGGAGGGGGTTGGGTTAGGACATTTACAGGGGCCAGTTTCGAATTGCAGTCTCCCGTAGGTGTTCTTTGAGAGTGTTTTTGAAAGTGGGTAGTGATTCACATTCCTTTACCGTTTTGGGTAGGGCGTTCCACATTGATGTGGCATAATTGCTAAACGTGTTTAGTCCCTTGTTTGAGCTGAATCTGGGTTTAACATGATTTGTGGAGCTCCCTCTTGTGTTGTGATCATGGTATTCACTGACCTTTGGGAAGTATTTTGACATGTACATGGGTACCTTGGTCGTGTAGTGTATCTTGTAGACCAGGCCCATTTCAAGTTGCTGTACTCTGTCGTCTACTCTAAGCCATCCTAGGTTGTCAAAGTGGGCAGGGGTGAGGTGGGTTCTAGGAGTAAGGTCAAGCAGTAGTCTGACCAGTTTGTTTTGAGATGTTTGTAATTTTGTTTTTAGCGCCTTTGAGGTGCTTTGGTACCATGAGGTGCAAGCATAGTCGTAGTACCCTTGAATGAGTGCTCCTGCCAGAGTCTTCAGGGTATTCTTGTTTACCAGTGAGGAGATCCGGTACAAGAATCTAGTTCGTTGGTTGACTTTTTTTTATTACATTGGATGCCATTTTGTCACATGAAAGATTTGCCTCTAGGATGGAACCCAGGTAGGTCATATGCAGATTTTGCCTAGTTCCGAGCTGAGGGTTTTTTCAACCTGTAACTTGTTCTTGTCAGAGACCAGCAGGGCTGAGTCGTCCGCAAACAGGAACAAGTTGCAGTCACAAGCTGACGACATGTCATTTGCATAAATTCGAAACAATAGCGGTCCTAGTCAAGTCAAGAGTTTTAATTGTCACGGCATACAGGTATACAATGAAATGCGGGTGGTCTTGCCCGCAACGATGTGCAATACAGTGGTACATATAATAGAATCAAAAGAAGGAAACAACATTGTGCAGTAACAGGTAGCAGGTAACATGGAGTGACATCTCGGTATCTGTACATAGTTATTTACAGAGCATGTGGGACATGCTAGTTAGCTTTGGTAGTGCAATACACTGTTCCTGTTATTCTAATTTAAAGTGTCTTTTCCTTTGGCCATAAGTGTGCGTGTGTGCGACATGAGTGTGTGCCCGCTCATGTTAAAGTGTTAAGTGGCTGCTCGTGTGTGAGCGTGCACAGTGTGCGTGTTGTGTGTGTGTTCATGTGTGCTTGTGTGTGGACAGTTCAATGTTCTGAGCACTCAATGTTCATTGTTCATGGCTCTGATGGCCTGGGGGAAGAAGCTGAGCCTAAGCCGCTCTGTCCTAGTAGCTGGGGTTCGCAGGCGTCTGCCTGACCTCAGCAGCTGAAACAGGCTGTTATTGGGGTGGTGAGGGTCTTTCATTATCCTGCAGGCTCTGGATTTGCACCTCTTGTTGTATAGAACCTGCAGGGGGGGTAGTGCAATACCCGTGGTACGCTCGGCTGAGCGCACCACTCTCTGTAGGGCCTTCTTGTCCTGTGCCGTGCTGTTTCCATACCAGGCAGTGTGTTTCCGGTCAGGATGCTCTCTACAGCTCCTGAGTAGAAGGACTGGAGTATCTTCCCCGATACTCTGAACTTCCTTAACTGTCTCAGGTGGTAGAGACGCTGTTTCGCCTTCTTTACTACTGTCCTAGTATGCTTCCTTGTGGAACACCACAGCTCACTGTGACGGGGGGGGGGGGGGGGGGGATAGGGCACCGTTTAGCGTTTACCTCCACCATCTGTTCTCTCCCCTCCAGGTAGGATTGCATCCAGCTCACTGATAGACTATCAAAACAATTGTATAGTATTGTATTGTTTCAAGATGCACAATGAGGGCGGTTACGTGGTGCAGTGGGCAAGGCGCTCACCACGAATACTGGAGACGCTGGGTTCGCCTGTTCGAGCCCAGCGCTCCACATTGCTTTCAGTTTAGCTGGTCGTCCGTACTAATACACATTGGCAGTATTAGGGGGTGGGAAACTGATGGGTGGGGATCGGGCGTTGTGGACAGCGACTCCTACAGGTCGGTTGGTGCGCCTGCGCAGTAGAATCAGGAAGCGATGGGAGCGGCGCCCCTCCAAAGCGCAGACCCCTGACGCTGAAAGATCGCGCCACGCAGGTGAGAAGATGCGACTGCTGTTACCTCGAGTATCGGAGGGGACTCGTGCTATGTATGACTTAGTCCACATTGCAGCCCGCTTGTGGGAGGCAAGAAACAGCGTTCGAGACAGGGGAGGGTTGAATTGGATGATACGGAAATTGGGATGGGAGAAAAATAGAAAATGGGAGAAAAAGTGGATCAAAAAAAAAGATGCACAATGAGATCTTCTGATAGAATTGTTGAATAGATACACAAATGTTCTAGAATGTTTGATTATGACATCATACTGTGATATCACAAATGTTCTAGATTGTTTGATTATGACATCATACTGTGACATCACAAATGTTCTCTAGAATGTGCTATTATGACATCGTACTGTGCCATCACAAATGTTCTATAATGTTTGATTATGACATCATACTGTGACATCACAAATGTTCTAGAATGTTCTATTATGACATCATACTGTGACATCACAACGGAACATGTTTGAGTACCATTTGAATAATATAAATAATATGTTTGGTAAGGCTTTCCCCGAAGCCTGTTTTTGGGATTCAAACTTCGTCAGGGTTCTTCGAACGGACGTTCGAACCTTCGTTTTTAATTTAATTTTTTTTATAAATAAAATAGACAATTAGACAAATAGAAAAAAAATAGACAATTCCGCGCAGGGAAATTGTTTAAGTGTGGGTGATGCCTGTGCACCGCCGGCCAACGGGAGAGGGTCTGTATTGTCTCTATGACAAACGGTTAAAAAGATACAAAAAGGGGGCACGGCCTAAGGATGCGGTCAATATAGATTAGACCAATGAAAGAGGATATCCCTACTATGGTACAACCCGCAAGTCTCTACGACAAATGGTTCAATTTAGAGGAGAGTCTAACTTCAAGAAACAGGCTGTTCATTCAACAATGTATGTATATTTCAGTTTGTGGAGTGAATATGAGTTGCATAAGATAATAGAGTGTGAAGGTATACTGAATACTGTCTATCTGTATGTCATGTATGTCATTATATGTTATGAATTGAATTGAAAATGGGGGACCCTGATGTAAACAAGACGAAAGTCTTTCTCTGGTCTGCATCCCCTTAACAATTGTGTGTATTGAGCCGTACTGTATTGTACCCATTCTCTGCAATCTGTTAATAACGTTTTCAATCAATCAATCAATCAATCAAGGGGGTAGGAATACATACGTTTACACTTCATCCTCCTACTCCTGCTTGTTTGTTTTTTAATCTGTTTATTACTTGTTTTTTATTATTATTTATTTTCAATTTATGTTCGAAATAAATAAACGCATTCATTCAAGATATTGTGTGAGCAAAAGTATAGTTAATTTACTCATACAGTATGTACATCCTCTGGCCTCGGGCGGATCTCACAGCTGTGCCCGCACAGTGCAATACTCCAATTCAGCCATTGGCAATTCAGCCATTGGGTGGGTGGCGCTGCTGAATGGCCCTCACAGCGCGGCCGTCAGAGCGCGCCCCTGAGAGCGCCGCTGGCTCTGCGGCTCTGCAGCTGCATGCTTCTCTACTATTGGGACATTGGCTGCGACGATTTATTGATTGATTGAACATTTTATTAACAGATTGCAGAATGGGTACAGTACAGCTCAATACACACAATTGTTAAGGGGATGCAGACCAGAGAAAGTCTTTCGTCTTGTTTACATCAGGGTCCCCCTTTTTCAATTCATCATAACATATATGACATACACGACATACAGATAGACAGTACTGCTACATCTATACATTTATGACATACCAGATTTGCAAATACAGTACTGTTCACAGAGTCTAAAAAAGAGAGTATATATATTTGACGTAGAAACTGTACATTGGAGGAGGTTGGGTAGGTGGGGTGGGGGGGGGGAACTGTACATTGGAGGTGGGTGGGGGGGTTGGGTAGGCGGGGTGGGGGAAACTGTACAACTGTACAAGCAAAACTGTTCATGTTCACTGTTCACGATACATTGGCCTGAGCTATGCCTATTGTTATGTAGCCAGGTGGGTACTATTGGTTGTTTATTCTGAGACAAAGAGCAGCCACCTCTGTCTGGTGTTTAACTACAACGAGGCAGTGCGCGTCACAAATGACACGCAAATTAGATGATTTTGTCACAAGCCAAGCTATGGCGAGTGCCATACCTTGCCATACCAAAACGACGCCATTGGTGCTGCTGTCCCTATGTGACATTTGGAATGGGTCTTTCTTGGATATAGACCTAAAGAGGAACACAGAGCTCCACCCTAATTAAGAATTCCAATATGTTATTATAATTATAATTTTTTTTAATAAAAGTGCATGTATACAACATACAATACATCACTAAAACACAAAAACAGAATAGCCTACATGAATAAATACAAATAAAAGAGAAGACTCAAATGTGTGATCATCAGGTATAAAGTCTAGAGCTGCTCTATTGACAATTAATGGGAGACTGTAGAGACTAGTCAAATCTATAGTCTAAAAATAAAAAATTCTATAGTCAAATGTACCTGTATACTCAGAATATCCCCCTGGGTGTTCTCAGTGTCACCTTTACCATATTTCCAAATGCAATGTGGAGCAGCTTCAGACTTTATACCTGATGACATCACAATTTTCAGATTTAGCACTCTAATTTTCATATTTGGGAGGGAGTTGTACACTTTCACTAATATTTATGGACTACCTTAGACCATAGGAATAGCATGTATGAATTATTAAATTGGGAGTAGTTACATTTTAAGTCATGACAAATCTAAAATCTGATTCATGTCTTCATCTCCAATCAGGGGCGGCCGACGCATAAGCAAACTAAGCGTCTGCTTAGGGCCACCAAAAGGCCCCCAATAGTGTGAGGGCTGTGTGTGTGTGTGTGGGTCATGAGCAGATAACAGGGATTCTTAAAGTTATCCGTGAAACGGACAACCACTAGACTGCTTACACAGATATTTTAGGAGAGGGGAAAAATTAAACAGAAAACAACCTTTACAGGTGGAAATCTCAAAGTGAGTAATTAAGAAAATAAATCAATCCCAAAAAACAGGACTACTCTCAATAAAGAGGTATAGTATAAAAGTAAATAAGCCACAAGGACACCTCCTAATAAAGGAGTTTATATTGGAAAAAGTAAAACAATAAACCTCCACTAAGGGAGTTTGTGTAGAATCACATGAGTAGCCTAAAATAAGAACGACTACCATAAAGCTCAATTCTGAATCAGAGATCAGACTACACTTCAATATAATGAGCGTGACCAAAAGGACAACCAACACTAGGAAATGAAAAAGCAGTTGACACTGCAATCTCCAAACTTAAATAGACTCCACATGGCCATAGGCACAGCTGCACTGCATCAGGTGCAATCAAGCCCACACACCTGCCGACCCATGAGGCAATTAACCACAGGGATGGACAGCTATCCCTCACAGAGAGGTGAAATAAAGCAAAAATAGATAGCTGTCCCTCACAGAAAGGTGAAATAAGGCAAAAACCATGACAGGTAGTGTGTGAAATGTCACAATATTACGAACTGGCTAGCTAATACTCCTTTTTTTATTAGAGAAAAATGTATACAATTAAACAGCTTTACAATGACAACAGGACACAAGCAAAAAAAATAAAGGCACACAAAAAATACAAAACACAGTACGTAGCTCTGGATCTGTAAGTGAGTGAATGATCAAGCATAGACAATAGTCAATAGCATTGGCGGCACCGAGGCAGCGGGAGGCCCCCCAAATCTAAATCTGCTTAGGGCCCCATAAAGGCTAGGTTGGGCCGGATCTGTCTCCACCATAGGTTAGATTACTGAGTATTCTTTTTTTTTCAGGTCTCTCCAAAAAGCTCTTGGGCAGCTACCACTCATTCACAATGCATTGCTAGAGTTCTAACATAGACTAAAATAGTTATAAAATACTGCTTCCCGTCTATAAATCACTCTGGTTTAGGGCCAAAATACACATCTGACTTGCTGCCATATGAGCCCTAGCCCTAGACCTCTTAGATCATCTGGGACTGGTCTGTCAACAGTTTCCTGAGTTAGAATACAACTTGTGTGTGTTTAATTATTTTGCTATACAGTTGGAACAAACTTCTAGAAGATCTCAGATATGCCCCAACTCTGACTATTTTTAAAAACAGGCTAAAAAACTTTCTGTTAACCATTGCCTTTGGAAACAGCAATTTTTTTTATTTTGTATGCTTTATTCCTCATGTAAATCACTTTGAATTGCCTCTGTTATATAAAATGTCAAGTCAAGTGTTCCTTTATGAATCCCCTTGGGGAAATGCAGGTATCATAGCAGCATGGGGGAGGGGGGTACACAAGATAATAGAAATAGTAATAATAGTGGTATGACATAATTCAACCAATCAATCAATGATAATAATAGTATACATGGTATATATCATAGTAGCACACTGCACCAGAGTCTGTGCAGTGTTTAGTATTAAGTGTCCTAACAGTCAAGGTCTCTAGCCGTGAGTTCTCCAACTATTGGCAGCAGTCCATGTCCACGGTTGTGGAGCCTGGAGGCTACTGGCACAAAGGACTGGCCGAGGCGGTTTGTGGTGTGTCACAAATAGGTGCCATATGTTGCCTTCAAGTAATTGGCATTAGGCTTCATACCCTTGGCTTAATTAGTTAATGTCAAATCCAATCAATTGTGACCTGAGATAGTAGGCCTACATAGGTCTTTATGTGATGTGGCCTTGTAACTGACATTCCACTCTTTAGAATTAAACCGGGGGACAGTGGCTCAGGAGGTCAAGCAGTCGTCTGGTAGGCAGCGTGTCGAAGTGTCCTTGAGCAAGACACTTAACCATTAACTTCTCCCGATGAGCAGGTTGGCACCTTGCATGGTTGCCTCCACTGCCGGTGTGTGAATGTGTGAGTGAACGTGAATATGAGGAACCAATTGTAAAGCGCTTTGGATAAAAGCGCTATATAAATGCACCATTTACTTTTTTTTTACCTGCCCTCAAGTGGTGAAATATCATTTTGTTCTGGTGACTTGGCTTGAAATGACTATTGTTAAGAACTCACCACCCAACTAGCTTATAAACTACCAGCACTTGACAACAATTAGGTCAGAAAAACTAAACAGAACAGGTTCACGGTGGGCTGTCCAGACACGTGCGTTGATTATAGTTGTGGGTGTTCAAATGGCTACTTTCTATACAAGATTGGTAGGTGAAGAGTGGAATAAGGCAGTGCTACATATATGGATTACAGTATGTCTGCTGTAACAGTTCAGGGTATAGTGTGCTGCATTAATAAGTTATGGTGAATGTTAATAAGCTGTTGTTCTGTCTCCACATGCCTCTGGCCAGGGCAGTGGGCACACTCACTGGCATGCAACCTGCTGTCTAGCTCAATGTTTATGTAATAATAGCACATAACAGAATAATAGACTAGATAATGCTCTCTTCCTCTCTGTGTCTGTCTCTCTCCCATTTGTCTCTGTACCCCTCTCTCTATCTCTCTCTTTCACTCTTTCTCTCTCCCCCTCCAATTGACCAATTGAACCCCCCCCCCTCTCTCTCTCACACGCACTCACACACACAGTAGACGTATCTATTTGATTAACTGACTTCAACTACCTTGTGGATGTATATACATTCTGTCTCCATCACAGTATCCACCTATCATCCAAACATGACTTATCTAAGTGTGCAAAGTTGATTAAGTTTACCCTTCTATGAAATGTGCTTTAGGCTTCTATATCCAGCACTGTCTATATGTGAACCCTTAAATGCATAACATCTTGTGGTCGAGGTCATGGTGGTCGAGGTCAAATGTCATCAAACATGTTGAGAAAATAATAGGAGGCATGATGTTTGTGGTTGGTGGATATGTCGCTAAATACATGCCTGTCGTATCCTGGCTATTCTGAGCCGTCTACTGCAACTGCACTATGCTTTCCAAGGATACAAAATCCCAAAAGGCATATGGGTTCAATGATTTGAGTTGAGGCCAAGACATACTGTGCCCTTGGAGGCAGAAAATCATCATTTTGATCAAAGATAAAAACATACTCAAAAATAAAACCAGCTATAAAAGAAAATTGAGCAGTTTGTCCCCATAGTTGTTGGTTTGGTGCTTGGAGAGTTAGCTGTTCCGTTTTCTTTTATCTAACTGGCAGGGAACAAACTGAATTGAACCCAAGTGACTAAAACAGAACAAGACAGAAGAAAACAGATGTTTTTGGTAAAGAGCCTTTTCTTTATTCATGTTAGTGAAGCCAAAGAAACTCTGTAGCCTCTTCTTTAGAGCATTTCTGACCGGAACTGTCAGCACTATACGATCACAAAAACAAGAGACAGCTGGGAGAGAACTGCACCCTTAAAAAGTTCACCCTGAACCTCCGACCGCATGTCTTGGATATCACCTTCAGTCACAATGTCTTCTCCCCAGGACACGGCCACACACCGTGAAACAAAGTGAAGCCATTACTGCCAGGCAGCACTTTAACCTGCAGCAGCAAACGGTTTCTTCTCATCAATTTCCAATGGAAGGAGAACGAGGCGCGAAAGGTTGTTTGTGTGGCTACTTGTTGTTGTTTGTCTCCTGTGTTTGTGTATTTCATTTGAAAATGGTGATTTTATGATGAAGCCCTGAAGAACCAGAAACTACCCCCCCCCCCCCCCCCCCATGCACACACACACACACATACACGCAGGTCACTAAATAAGAACTCTGCTTTGTTCATATGTTCTTGGTTGTGCAAGACCTGATGAGATGAATAAATAATAATAATGCTGCATTAGCAACACTGTTTCCTTCATCACAGTCTTGATCATACCCCCTGCTGATGCTATACTGTCTTGATGCTGATGGCTTCTGGACCATGCTAACGTCAACAGGACGCTTCATTAGTGGCTAGCCACAGGATCCCATGCTGTCTGTCCTCCCTGGCATTTAGAACGATGACCCAGCCAGTCATGATGACTGCCACCTTACCGCTGTCTTCAGACATCTGCTGTGTAGCTGCTGACTCGCTCTGAGAGCACGTCTGTCGGGATGAGGGCAAACTATTTTGCCAGCTTTTTAATTGTACACTAGGTAGACCACTGGACAGTGACGGTTATTTGCGGATTTGACTGTGCTCACACTCACTTCTGTCATAGGTCTAAACGTTTTAGAGAAAGTCTTGGCATTCTCTCTGTCTCTCCCTGACTATACTAAAGTAATTTGCTGCAATCCATTTCACCCCGCTGCCATCCAGCCATTGTATATATCAGTGCTCCTCTATCTAATGTCAGATTGGCTCATGAGCATAGTTCCTGGAGAGCGCTGCAAATATCCTCTGGGTTTATGACAAATGTGTATTTCCATAATGACCATGTGGTAATTGTTGGCCAAAGGCCAGATGATGCAGTAAGAACACTTGTGTATTTAATTGGCTGCTTTGGAACTACCCCCCCCCCCCCCCCCCACACACACACACCATCACCACCACCCCACTGAAACCAGTAACTCCTGGGACTACACAATGTTGCAAGACCTACCTTAATAGCAAGCAACATATTATATACCTACAATAACACAATGAAAATAAAATGATGAGAAAGCAATAGATACAGAGATGATGTATAATAACCATTATCTAAAATAACCTTTGATTGAATGGATTAGATGTTGCATTGTGGGTTCTGGGATTAATTTGCTCACAAATAAGAGGGGAGGCGAACACCCACTGCATCTTCACTGCAGCATGTAATTCAGCAATTAAATGACTCCTCCTCTCCTCTCTCTCTTTCTCTCCCTTTCTTTTTCCTCTCCCTCGTGTTGAATAGAGACCGACGCTTATTAGCTGAAAAAACCTGACACGCTCAAATTGCCCTCTTGACATTAAAAAACAATGCAGCACCGCCTCCCAAAGTCAACCGTATGGGGAACGGAGTGCGCATGCTTCCCTCTGCCTGAGGATGGCGCCATGTGCACAGACACAACATATTGTATGGAAGTTTACTATTTTTCCAAATCTCCATATAACAATTTATATCTGCAAAGGAATTCAAAGCATGCAGGAGCAGATAACTTCTCTGGGAATTGTAGTGGCAAATTTGAAGAAAAAAAGTAAAAACATTCTGCTCCTGAAATTGTCTGTCTGTCTGTCTGTCTGTCTGTCTGTCTGTCTGTCTGTTTGTCTGTCTTGTCTGTCTTGTCTGTCTGTCTGTCTGTCTGTCTGTCTGTCTGTCTGTCTGTCTGTCTGTCTGTCTGTCTGTCTGTCTGTCTGTCTGTCTGTGTGTGTGTGTGTGTGTGTGCTTCTTTATCTCCAGGCCCGTCAGGCTCCACAGCAGCAGGTTCTTTATCTCCAGGCCCGTCAGGCTCCACAGCAGCAGGTTCTGTATCTCCAGGCCCGTCAGCCTCCACAGCAGCAGGTTCTGTATCTCCAGGCCCGTCAGCCTCCACAGCAGCAGGTTCTGTATCTCCAGGCCCGTCAGGCTCCACAGCAGCAGGTTCTGTATCTCCAGGCCCGTCAGGCTCCACAGCAGCAGGTTCTGTATCTCCAGGCCCGTCAGGCTCCACAGCAGCAGGTTCTTTATCTCCAGGCCCGTCAGGCTCCACAGCAGCAGGTTCTGTATCTCCAGGCCCGTCAGCCTCCACAGCAGCAGGTTCTGTATCTCCAGGCCCGTCAGCCTCCACAGCAGCAGGTTCTGTATCTCCAGGCCCGTCAGCCTCCACAGCAGCAGGTTCTGTATCTCCAGGCCCGTCAGCCTCCACAGCAGCAGATTCTTCTTTTGTTTTTGGTTTGTGCGCAATGATGTCAAGAGGAGCTCATGTTGCCTGCTGCCTTGATATTCCAAATAAATGAAAGAACATTGGAAAACAAAAGAATATAAAAAACGAAAATGAAAGACATTTACTTTGAATCAATATCAATGTTATCCAATGGCCATGATGACGTCTAAAATCCTTTCTACTTTTTTTTGGTGGTCTACCCGGTAACCGCGTGGTTATGAAAAGGTACAGATCCTCACAGCCGGGGGCTCAATTTGCCAAGAGAGAGCACACTTCATATCTCAACTGTGTAAAGGCGATTCAGATGTGAGCCATATGGAAACATCACATGGTGTTTTCCTCACACACACACTGGTTCAATCAGAGCCCTTCTCTAAACCTAACTCCTAAGCCTGACTTTGCTCAGTTCTGTCAGCTCGAGGTCGCCGCGATGTTCCCCTCTTTGTGTTGCAGGCAGACCTTTGGCTCCAGGGGTGAGCCGTATACCTCTTACCTTATTACCATGAAAGACGTGGCTTTCTCAGCATTTCTGCCCAGGTCACATCTGGCACCACCCGAAATAGACAGGGGGAGGGAGTCCACTTTGAACTTCAAAGCCGGCGGTAAGATTTGCCTGGAGGTATGCCCTGCTGCAGGACTACGCACACCGCGTTGTGTTCCTGTGGAGATTTGGCTACTTTGAAAAGTTCACTCACAAAATCACACCTGGTGAGAAGGTTTCTTTTAAGGTCACATAATTTACTCCATTTCAACAAGTTAATATAAGTCTCAGAGGTCCCCAAAACATGTATTTAAATTTTCTTTTGCTGAAAATACCACTCAGATTATTCATTCTAGCATGTCTCTATACCCCTCTGTTTCAGTCCTGTTCTCGACAGGCTGTTTCTGTGTCTGTAGCTGCAAATGAGCTGCTGCCTCCGCACATGACTCACGAAATTCAGATCAAACTGTCAAAGTAGGCGTTGCAGATGAAATATGAATTAAGATCGAGTAATTGCATGTCTTTGCTATACTATGTTATTTGATACTATCTTGTCTAGCACAGTCTCTGGAGCGTAACAGTAAGAAGCATTTTGTATGAAAGTATTCTGTACTTCTGTATGACAACTATTAAAGAAACTTGAAACTTGAAACTCTTATCTCTCATCTAAAAAGTTAGAGAAAGAGAATGTTTACGAGCAAGCCGCCATGCTTTTTCACACCCATTTACGATTATTAAAGGAGGGCGCTGGGATCATAGCCAATGAGCATATTGTGATTGGTGAGTCATTATTTTTGATTGTGGCTGCAATTGTAAATGGCTTTTTGAATAGGGAGGGTCATTGTCACAGCTTAACTGCAGAGACTGCACTAAGTACATATTTCATATTTTTCATACTTTAAATCTACTGCTCCGTCGGCAGTTGGGCCAACATTACCGTCCTTCACAGGATCTATTGGACTCCATTTTAACACCAAAACAATGGTATCATATGAAACTAGACATCTCAAGCTGTGCAACTAAGGCCAAGTCCACCTGTACACAGGTATAGTTGAAAACAGGGTTTTCCTGTCCTGTCCACACCAACGGTGTTTTAGAACACCTCTCCGTCCTCACAACAATGCAGAAAAAGCTCACATGAAATGATCTGATGGCCTAATGACCTGATGGCACAACCTACTCAGTTTTGGCACAAAAAAACGCAGTTTTCCGCCATTTTCGTGTGGACGGAGGTGCAATAATGCAGAGAAAATACGCTTTCAAAAATATCCATGTACATGTGGACGGGGCCATTAGTCATGAAGTTAACGTTTTCCATAAGCTCCGGTTTCACCCGTCCACACGAATACACTGTGTGAGTTTCTGAAAATCTTCACCCTGGAAGGAGTTTTCAAAAAGGTCTGTTTTCAGTTTTAACACAGTTTGCTTGTGGACAAAAGGGCAAAACACAGCAAAGCTACAGTATGGTTTCAGAAATACCTGTGTTACCGGGGTACCGTGGTCAGAGTTCTGGCCGGGTTCCAAGCCAACCAGGACGTTTTAGATAGGCAGCAAACAAGGATTCTGGGGTCACAATACAATTTCTTTTATAAATCCACACCACAACATGCAGGCAACGGGTTACCCATTTCCAACACAAAAACACAGTCCACCGCGTTACCTGTGAATTGGCTTCAATGCGTATACACTGGCTTTTTTCAAGAAAGAAAATAGTGTCAAGTGATAGCAGAGTCTGAAAAGCTAGAGGGCCAGGGGTTTGTATTGGAAATGGGTAACCCTTTCACCTGCAGGTTGTTGTGTGGACTTTTTGGTTTCGTGCCCCATTTGCTTTCCGGTTCACTTGGAACCCGGCCAAAACTCTGACCGTGGGACTCGGTAAGTAAGCTAATAGCAAGTATTTCATACAACTTATCACCCAAAAATCAGAACCATCATTTTAAACTACATCTCAAATGAATCTTCAGGGTGCCAGTTTACTGATAAACATCCACCCCCAACATCCCCACTCCCTATCGCCCACAGCCACCTCAGAAAGATTAATAATCGGATTACTGTTGTTCGTGGTTAGTTTCTTTGTTTGTACAGCAACTGTAATGGATTACAGTTACAACTGTTTCAGTGTATCAGATGACTAATCTTGTTATACTGTATGTAAACCCTCCCCAACATTGTGGCACAGAGGATTGTGTGTTGGAAGGCAGCCAGCCACCAGAGGGCACTACTGACTCCACACACTGATGTCATCTGCTGTGTTCTGCCTGGGAACATCTGCTGGAGTTATGACTTCACCCACAAGGCCAAGCATGAGGGGGAGACAGCAGACAGTCTACTTCAGTCTGGGCCAGTCAAGGTCACTGTGATATCACATGAAAATAACCTAAATCAGACCATTATCTGTCTGTGTTTCCCCCCCACCATGTCCCTTTCATCGATGTCTTACTCGCATCCACACACACTCAAGTACAATCTCTTTTGCTCACTACACACACACACACACACACACACACACACACACACACACACACACACACACACACACACACACACTCACACTCACACTCACACTCACACTCACACTCACACTCACACTCACACTCACACTCACACTCACACACACGCACGTGCACACACATACACACACAGGTTGTTTTTATTAAAAATTCAAGAATCAAAGGGAAAATCCATCCTAAATAGAATTGGCACATTATTTCTATAATATTGTACAGCTCAGTTTCAATGTGTGAACATAAACAAGTCTCTCTTCACGCTGAATACCAGAGAGGAAAGATTCTAGTGATGATGTCATCAAGAGACAAATGGCTCCATAGACAGTGAATGTGGTGATTTGATTGGGATACGGGTACATTAGGATTCAGAGCTGTAAGCCATATACATTCTCAGTTGGATGTAATAGTTCAAACAAAAATGTTATGAACCCACATATTGTCTCTAATTCGCCGCCAATGAACCTTAATGACTCACAAAATAATAATCACAAAATTCGATCAAAAAGTCTTGGTAGCTTAGGGATACAGATGTCTATACTGACTTAATTGACCAAGATCGATCAGTGGAATAGCAGAACGTAAACTATGTTTTAGGGTGGACTTTAACCCTTTCACTACCACCCTACAGAAGGTTAACCCTTTCATTAAAACACTACAGACGGTTAACCCTTTGTCATGTGGCAGTGAAAGGGTTAACATTCTGTATTGTCACAGTGAAAGGGTTAACCCTTTGGTAGTGTGGTAGTGAAAGGGTTAAGTTATATATACACATAAGATTCAAATACACCAGTGTCTGTCTCTCTCACACACACACACACACACACACACACACACACACACACACACACACACACACACACACACACACACACACACACACACACACACACACACACACACACACACACACACACACTAAGCGACTCACAAATATGTTGGCATTTAACAAAACGTCTGACTCATGCGTTCATGTATTCCTTGTATGCTCTCTCAGGCTTTACGCCAACAATCTACGAGCCTGACATCGTCTTGAAGACCAATCATCGTCTCAGTCCACGCTCTGACGTGTGCCTTGACATGCCTGCTATGTATACCGCCAGAGTTTCCATGTAGGCCGAAAGAAAAGAAAAACTCTTTCATGTATTATTAAATGGCATAACCTGTCATTTAGGCTCCAGCGTTTTCACCGTGCAATTATGTCCACGCTAGCGGTGGGTGACTGGAGGAGGAAATTCTGAAAGTTTGCAAATGGGAAAAGCTACTCAGGAGTTCTGATTTGTAGTCAAGAAAGACAAGGCTGAAAGTTCAAGTTAAATGGGGTTAGTGTAGTTTACTGAGGAAATAATTAAAAACAACAATATAGTATGAACAGTTCAAGTTCAAGTTTCAAGTTTCTTTATTAGTTATACAGAAATACAGGATACTTTTGTATGAAATGCTTCTTTCTGTTACTGTACTTTAAGTACTTAAACAAGTGTAAACAAGACAATACATATGTACAATATACAATGCAGAGTAGTTACAATACAATATAAATGGGATGAGGTAGCTTGTGGTGCAATATACAATCCAGAGGTTACAATACAGTATAAATGGGATGAGGTAAATGGGATGAGGAAGCTTGTGGTGCCACCTAGTGGTGGTGGTAAGGTAAGGTGCAAGGCTTGGCTATGTGCAATGAGTTGCCAATAATATATAAATATAAAGTGTGTTAGTGTCTAAAGTGTGTAAAGTGGGTGCTACAGTGAGTTGTCCATTTAAAGTGGGTGTGTACGTGTGGGTGTGTGTGCTGTGAGTGTGTTTGATGGTTTGTTACATAGTGTTAATTGTCATTGGGCATCTTGATGGCCTGGGGATAGAAGCTCTTTCTGAGTCTCTCTGTGCTTGCCATGAGACTCCGGTATCGCTTGCCTGACCGCAGCAGTTCAAAGAGGCAGTTGTTTGGGTGGCTAGAGTCTTTTATTATTCTCTTGGCCTTATTCTTACAACGCTTGCTGTAAATGGGAGAGTGGGAAGCCCACCTCCAATTGTGCGTTCGGCTGAACGGGCCGCTCTTTGCAGTCTGCTACGGTCTTGTGTGGTGCTATTCCCAAACCAGGAGGTGATATTGCCAGTCAGGATGCTCTCTATTGTGCATGAGTAGAAGTTCTTAAGGATCTTCTGACTCATGTTGAACTTCCTTAGGCGCCTAAGGAAGTAGAGGCGTTGTCGTGCTTTCTTGACTACACAGTCTTGAGGATAACACATTAACCCTTGTGTGGTGTTTGTGTTTTTGTTACTCACCCAATGTCTGGTCGACCCACAACATGTTCGGGATTTTAAAACCATAACAATTAATGTAAGAATATTTTCACTTTATCTCAATTACAAGCAATCTAGACAGCATAATGGGTTAACATAACTCACACACTAGCAGTCACTTTAACATGAACACACACACACATATGCTGCACATGCTCACACTATAGTCACTTTACACAGTGAAAGGTCACTTTAAAAACAAGAACAGGAGTGGTTCTTGTATAGTAAATAGATGGATAGCAAGCTAGCATAAGGACACATAGTATAACTGTAGATTGTATAGTATAGCATTGTATAGTAGTGTACATAAAACCCAGTGCCCCATCTGTAGCTAACAGTGTATTGCACTATCACAGGACCTAGCATGTCTTACCATGCTTTTGAAAAACTCATGTACATAATACCTATGTCTTACTCTTATGACTTGTATTATTGCACAAATGTCGCATTCTCATCCCTTGGATTCTTATTATTGTATTACTGTACTATGCACAATCGTTGCGGGCAAGACCCCCCGCATCTCACTGTATACTTGTATGCCGTGAGAAATAAAACTCTTTACTTGACTTGACTTGAACATTTGCCATTTACCTATGCTACATCACATTTAACAATAAAAGTGCTATTAGGTTTTTGTGATTAAATGTGTCTAGCTACAGGACATATGGACAAGTCCACACCACATAGCCTAGCTACAGGACATAGGGACAAGTACAGTACATACCACATAGCCTAGCACAGCTTGTGACTGCAGCTTGTTCTCGTTGGTGGACGACTCAGCCCTGCTGGTCTCTGACAAGAACAAGTTGCAGGTTGAAAAAACTCTCAGCTCAGAACTCGGCAGAATCTGCACCTGGCTCGCTGATAACAAACTATCATTACACCTGGGTAAAACAGAGTCCATTCTCTTCGGATCAAATAACAAACTCAGCAAGACCGACGGCTTCTCAGTTACAGTGGGTGACAACATTGTCACAAGGAAAGATGAAATTACATACATGGGTTCCATCCTAGAGGCAAATCTTTCCTGTGACAAAATGGCATCCAATGTAATCAAAAAAGTCAACCAACGAACTAGATTATTGTACCGGATCTCCTCTCTCGTAAACAAGAATACCCTGAAGGGTACTCTGGCAGGAGCACTCATTGGGTACTACGACTATGCTTGCACCTCATGGTACCAAAGCACCTCAAAGGTGCTAAAAACAAGATTACAAACATCACAAAACAAACTGGTCAGACTACTACTTGACCTTACTCCTAGAACCCACCTCACCCCTGCCCACTTTGACTACCTAGGATGGCTTAGAGTAGATGACAGAGTACAGCAACTTGCAATGGGCCTGGTCTACAAGATACACTACACCACACAGGTACCCATGTACATGTCAAAATACTTCCCAAAGGTCAGTGAATACCACGCCCACAACACCAGAGGGAGTTCCCCAAATCATGTGCAACCCAGATTTGGCACAAACAAGGGACTAAACACATTTCGCAATTATGGCACAACAATGTGGAACGCCCTACCCACAGCCGTAAAAAGATGTGAATCCCTACCTACCACATTCAAAACCGCTCTTATAGAGCACCTACGGGAGGCTGCAATTAGAAACTGGCCACCGAAAATGTCCAAACCCAACCCCCCCCCCCTCCTAATAGACAGTCTCCTCCCCACCGTATGTATATATATATACGTATATTACATACGTGTGTGCAGTGTGTGGGTTGTTACATATTCCCACCTTTTCACAGGGCATTCTGAGGCCATGTCCAGACTAAACCGATTTTGGTTGTATCAGGCGAAGTATTTTATCGTATGCACCTTTCATCCACACGGAACTGCGTTCTGGGAGCCTGAAAGCGCTATTTTGCGTTGCCGTCTTTACAAGCCTATAGGTGTATTTTCCTGAACCGATGACGCGATAGCCCACCTCTCCCTTAACCCGCATGTGCAAACTCAGCCAACATCACAACAACAATGGCATCGTACAGAATAGTTGCGTTCGTGTTACAGAAGCTATTGAGCTTGATCAGGCTTTTACAGCTAAATGTACTGCCCCTGTACACCACCGTCGACAACAGATTGACATCTCCCTTAATCCGCATGCAAACCCAGCCAACAAAAAAGAAACATAATACATATATGTCTTATATGTCCAGATATGTCCTGGCTAGAAGTTTTTATTAAACTCCGGGAGGCTATTGTGGTTGCGGGTGATTTTAATAGCGCTAATCTGAGAAAAGTTTTGCCAAATTTCTATCAGCATGTGACTTGTTCCACCAGAGGCGGGAATATCCTAGACCATTGCTACTAGCAATTTAAGAGCGGGTACAAGTCATGCTGCCAGTCCTTTCGGAAAATCAGACCATGACGCCATCTTTCAAAGTCTCAAGCGCGCCCCTGTAGTAACGCGAGAGGTTAAGCGCTGGACTGTGGAGTCGGTGGAGACACTCCAGTCTGCACTTGAATGTACAGAATGGAGTGTGTTCCGCGACAACACTGACAATATTAATGACTACACGGAAACAGTGCTGGACTTTGTTTGTACTTTGGTAGAAGAAACAATCCCCTCTACCACAATTAGAGTTTACCCAAATGAAAAGTCCTGGGTGGACAAATCCGTCCGTGAGGCTCTGAAAGCGCGCACCTCAGCATACAACGATGGACTTGTGACAGGCAACATGAATGACCACAAGGTGGCGAGATACAACGTAAGGAGGACAGTAATAGAGGCAAAACGGCGCTACAGGGATAAAATTTTACTTCAATATGAATAGGCTGACTCTAGAGGTATGTGGCAGGGCCTCAGAACGATGACAGATTACAAAGGCACCTCCCTCAAGCTGAACAGTGACATCCAATTGGCAAATGATCTCAATACCTTCTATGCGAGGTTTGAGGCTGTGAATAACAACACCAGCCTACAAACCACTGCAATGGAGGGGGGGCCACTGCCGATGGAGACTCAGTGTTCAGGATAACAGAACATGAGGTGAGGAGGACCTTTAAGAAAGTGAATATCAGGAAGGCAGCAGGACTGGACGATATCCCCGGCCGCGTCCTAAAAGTCTGTGCCGACCAACTGGCCCCGGTATTCACTGACATATTTAACCTGTCCTTAGAACAGGCTGTCATCCCCACCTGTCTGAAGAAGTCCACCATTATCCCTGTACCCAAAAAATCCAAGCCTCAACGAGGACTGAGGGCATGCTGAATGTGATTTATACCAATAGGGTCCAGCTGCAGCGCCGGAAAATCCTGGCCGTAGCTGGAGGCTACTCGAGTACACACAGACAGTGGAGCTGTTTGCAGATAGCGAGCATTTTGACTTGTTGCGTGGTGGCGATGTCTCGCAGATAATACAACTACAAGTACAAGTCTAATTATATAATATATATATTTTATAAAAAAAAATATAAAAATTTATATAAAATAATTTTTTATTATTATTTTTTAATCAAAAACGATCGATATCGGATCGGTATCGGCCGATATGGCTCAAGACGATCGGTGATCGGTATCGGTGGCAAAAAACGTGATCGGGGCATCCCTATTCAATACCATACATTAGTCCCCTCCAAACTCATAGCCAAGCTCAGGGATCCTGAGCTTGAACTATGACCTCTGCTAGTGGGTCTTGGACTTCCTGACGGGCAGACCCCAGGTGGTGAGAGCAGGCAACTGCACCTCCTCATCCATCACTCTCAACATAGGGGCCCCCCAGGGCTGTGTTCTGAGTCCCCTCCTCTACTCCCTGTACACACATGACTGTGTGGCACAGCGGAACAACAACACAATCATCAAATTGGCTGATGACACAGTAGTGGTGGGCCAATCTCTGCAAACGACGAGAAGGCCTACCTGGAAGAAGTAAAGGTTCTAGCGGGATGGTGTCAAGAGAACAGCCTCTCCCTGAACGTCAGCAAAACAAAAGAGATGATTATGGACTTTAGGAGGTCGGGGGTCAGGGACTACAGCCCCCTCAGCATCGACGGGGCACCGGTTGAGAGAGTGAACAGTTTTAAGTACCTCGGAGTCCACGTATCTGAGGACTTGACATGGACCACACACATTGACAGTGTTATCAAGAAGGCACGACAACGCCTGGCACCTAAGGAAGTTCCAAGTGAGTCAGAAGATCCTCAAGAACTTCTACTCATGCACAATAGAGAGCATCCTGACTGGCAATATCACCTCCTGGTTTGGGAATAGCACTGCACAAGACCGTAGCAGACTACAGAGAGTGGCCCGTTCAGCCGAACGCACAATTGGAGGTGGGCTTCTGTTAAGAGCTACAGGTGTCTCTATCTATCTCAACACCGATTCGAGATAAAACCCTGTGGCCGCTCGATATCCCTCAGCGAGGTGCTAAACTCGCCAAGTTCTCGAGTCAATTCCCAATCCTAATCACGCCATGTATTAAGCCACAGAACCTCTGATTAGTTCAACAAGTCCATGGACCACTTAGCCTTGGTACCCCTCACCACAGCGTCCTGTTGTGAAGAATCTCAAGGCCGCTGGATAAATCTCATGTACCGGCTGACACAGAGTCTCTGGTGCTTGCTTGGCATCCCTTCCAGGAGATTTGCTTAATTCTTCATGGAAGTGGCCAAGTTTGTATTTTATTTAATTCTTATTTCATAGTCACTGGTTAGTTTTATCCATTTCATATGAAATATAAACTTATAAGAGTTGTTAACCTCTTCATTGTTTGTAATAAACAGAATGTCTGCTTGGGAAAACTGCTTTCATTGAATAGTCATATTCACAGCAATACTATTTAATAGGTAGTACTATTAATAATAGTGTAATATTAGTGTATAATATTAATAATAATTTCCATAAGACCAGGTCGAAAACACGCTCAATACAAGGGTATACGCGTCGAAGCCCTACTTTTGACTCCAACCAGGGTACAGACGTAAGAATTACTGAATAGTCATTGATATAACTAGCTTGAAGCAGTAACCAGCAATTGGATTGAATCTGTAATCAGGCTACCAAGACATATTACCTCCCGCTTACCTCAGATGAAAGCAAGGCGTGGCCAGCGTTTTGAAAGATCATGATGGAGCTCGTAAAAGAACGCGGTCCAAGAGTTGAATAAAAGTATTTAACAAAGTTTGGTTTAATTAGAAAAAGTACTTACAATAATACTGTCTTGGAAAGATCCAATCCAGGAAAATAACAAAGCAAGGACATAAGAACTCATCAAAGACGAAATCAACATCTTTCGCCTGAAGAACAATAAAACCTCTATAGTTTTAAATACTGAATGCAGTATTTTATGTCATCACAAAAGATGAGCTGAACGCCAAACATAGCTTTGTAAATCTAACCCCCAAAAAGTGACAGAATACCATCCTAGGGAGAAGTATTCTTTCCAAAAACAGCCTTATATTCAAGTCCCATACAACGCACGACATTGAATTAGGAGCTAAAAAAAGAGTCACAAAAGCAAGCCGAGAGCATTACTTTTTATACACAGTTCCGTAGCGTCATATTGCAAGCAAAGATAAACACTCCTTCTTTCAACTGTGTCTTGCCATTGGCTCATCGCTACTCCAATGGTTAGTAACTTGAAAAAGTAAAAGTCACAGTTTTACTGAAACAGATTACTGTACTTGTGGAAATCCCCTAGGATCCCTCACATCATACATCAATGTCATGTGCATTTGCACTGGTCCGGCCTTCAGCAGGAATAGCCTGTAAGCTTATAGATATATACAGATATATACAGATATATATACAGGTACAATACAGACATATACAATAAACATATACTTAATCATGGTTATATGTTTACACATCACAGCTCAATCATCACCCGTTGTAGGATGACTTTTCCATCGGTAGTATGACAGTAAAGGGTTAACCACTGCAGCACCAATCAGCTCGCTGCATCCCCCGTTATAGCAGGCAAGGTCACACAGAGGCCCCAGGCAGGGGGAGAGAGGCTGTACAAAAGGCCCAAGGACTGGGCAGACATAAAGACTGTGGGGTGCTGTTCTGCTGTTCTGTAGCTGGACGCCTCTCAGACATAAAGACTGTGGGGTGCTGTTCTGCAGCTGGACACCTCTCAGACATGTCTAGACATGTCAGTCGATAGCCAGCATCTATATATACTAGTGGGCTTTAGTGATTCCTTCAGTTCATGTGTGCGTCCCTGATCACAAGTAAGGTCGCTTTCACATATAGTTTTGGTGGACTCGGTGCGGTTCTGGGGGTGAAGTTGCAACATTGTTGCATTCTTCATTTGGTTCGCCTGCATTCACACAGATATCTGTCAGGCGGACCGAGACCTTCTGAACAATGTCACACGGTCGAAAAGGGCGCTTGTCTATTGGACAGTGGAAATGTGTGTGTGGCTGCGATCCCGTGTGTGCGCGCACGCGTGTGTGTGTGTGTGTCTGTGTGTAGACTGCGGAGCCCTCCAGATCAGCGGAGCCAAGTTTTGACATGGCATTGATCCATTGTTCTATTGAAGCACATTACCACCATCCTCTCGCTAAACAACTTGTAGACCACGGTGTTTTTATGAGTGCCCACAAGTAGCTGTTTTATTAATAATATAATAAGCCGCGCTCTGTAATAATAATAAGCCGCGTTTTTTCTTCCTTCTTCCCAAGATGCACAGATATATAGATAGATAGAGAGATTAGATGCAGTGTGCTTGTTTTGCAGTGAGTGCTGCGAGCAGTGGTAATAATAATCACTTCCTATATTTGGTTCGCATTTGGTTCGATGAAGCCGAACCGAGACCTACGTTTTCAGGCGGACTAGAGTTCGCCTGCTTGGTCCGCGGACCGAGTTCGACGCGCATTCACACAGACCCAAAAAACCGGACTATCGAATTCTGGTCCGAAAGTCCGGACCAAACAGCCCCTGTGTGAAAGCGACCTAAGTGTTAAATATGTGCCTAATGAGGACGCTTAGTTATTGTCGGTGATTTATATGGTTAAGGCTTATACTAATGTTATAATTCTACCAGCTGTTTAGGAAGCAATTTACCAGTATGTTTATAGTGATAATCTAGCATTCTAGCCTATTGGGTATAATCTATGTTGTTGATTATAGTATTTAGTATCTGTTTAGCACAGTTTATCCCTGTAACTAGTATAGGTAGAGCACTGCTTATCCCCATTGGTAGTTCCACTCGTGAGGTTTATGTTACTTGTAGCAACAGTATATTGTATAGTATATAACAAACTGATTAATAAGTATTAGTAACGCTGATGTCTTTGTTTCCCCCCCATTTAGAACCACACACACTCTCACATACTCCCACCGTGTTAATGGGAAATAGAAGTAGAAATTGCCTGTGCATCTGTCTGACCATTGATAATAAAACTCATCAAAGAACGTTCCTGCCTCCCGTGTCCTGACTAGACACCAATGTTGACTACATTTCCTAACCACCAAGAGCTTCACTACAGAGGCACAAGGAGCAGACAACTTGTACTGCTGTGATGGGAAGGCCATGAAAAACAATATACAAGATATATACACAGGTCCTTCAGCATATACAATAAACATATATTTAATCCTCTATTTATATATGTTAATGCTTAATATACTACATCACACATTGCTTCGCTTTTAAACACAGAGGGAGCAGTCTTTTTTGCAGTGCCTAGGTACAGAGGTCATTTGTCCAAGTGCCACAAGACAGAGAGAGAACAGGATGTCAATACAAAAAGGGTCACTGTAGTTAGTGGCACTTCAACACCCCCTCTGTCATCCTGGTTCTCCTGGCTGGTCCAGGAGTCCTGAAGCACACAGCATTAACAGAGAACGGAACAATTGCACTGCTGTGATATACAAGATAATACATGTTCTTTAATCATATCATCAACGGTGAAAGAAAGTAGGCACAGAGGTCACTGTCCTAATAACGTCTGTGAGGGGGAACGGGATGGCAAATTCTGGGTCACGCTGGCTGTGACTCTCAACAGCTTCCCACTCTCCAAGACATTTACAACAAGTGGTGCATGGGTAAGGCTAAGAGAATAATCAAAGACTCCAGCCACCCAAACAACTGCCTCTTTGAACTGCTGCGGTCAGGCAAGCAATACCGGAGTCTCATGGCAAGCACAGAGAGACTCAGAAGGAGCTTCTATCCCCAGGCCATCAGGATGCTCAATGAACAATGAACAATAACAAACCATCAATACACCCACAGCACACACATCCACACTCACACACTCACTTTAAATAAACAACACACTGTAGCACCCACTTTACCACTTTAGACACTAACACACTTTATATTTATATTATTGGTAAGGACATTTGCACATCAATCTCATTCCTTATTGCACCTCACCACCACAAGGTAGTACCACAAGCTAAGCTATACCTCACCATTTCTACACTGTACTGTACATGCACTGTATATACTGTACATACTGTATATAGGTATATTGAATTTTTTTGTTGTTTACACTTGTTTATGTACTTGACTTTCTATTTTATACTTATATTATACTTATTTTATACTATCTTGTTATTATCTAGCACACTCTCAGGAGCAAAACAGAAAGAAGCATTTCATGCAAAGTATTCTGTATTTCTGTATGACAGGGCTATTCAACTAAATTGTTCAGGGGGCCACATTGTCAGAAACCCAAGGGGCCAGGGGCCGGACTGCCACGGCGCCTCCCTGTGCTATGAATATATGTACACTTGACACAACACACAACCACATTTTCACAACTTTTATTTAACTACTTTTCAAAAGTAGTATACTTTAAAAAAAAAAGTGCTTCATTTATGTGCCACATCTGCAACATCTCCTGCAAAAAGTGCTTCATTTATGACTGTGCAACAACTGCAACATCTCCTCTTCAACATTTCAATATAAAAATAAAATAAAAAACAAACAAGTGCATGATGTGCATCTGAACATTCTAACATCAACACTTGAACAAAAAACACATTTATAGTGCAGCTGAGCTTATGAAAAAGTGCTTCATGTCTGTGCAACAACAGCAAATCACAGCATCTTATTAGCACTTATTGTCCACTCTTAACTCTCAAACATCAGGGGGGGTGGGGGGCAGACAGGCCTAGCCTACTTACACACATCTAATGAGAGAGATTGCACTTCTTTGACTGGGCAATGGCAGAGAAAGAGGGTTCATAGGAAGTGAGGGCTACCCGCAAACAGTGATGCAAATGCTCATTCGTCAAGGAGGCACGGTTGCTTGTTTTAATGGCATTCATGTGAGAGAAACTGGATTCACAGGTGTATGTTGAGCCAAACATTGTTAGCACAGATATTGCCAGCGTTTTTATTTTGGGGAATGTGTTGACATGAATACACTTTATCCAAAATGTTGTGGTGGATTCATTCTCAACTGCCTGCTTCAGAGCAGATGATGCTTGCATGTCAATTATTTCAAGTTGCAGGAGACCTTCATCAATGTGAAGTGATGCAAGGAACTCTTGTCCTTTTGTGGAAATAGCAGCTACATTGGCTTAATGGGTTGCTCACAAAATGCATCAATTCTCTGGGCATGTCAAATTCATCAAATCGACTTGCAAAGTTTTCCCTCAATTTATCAATGAAATTTGTCATTAATTGAGTGACTTTTGGCTCAATTGTGCGTGTGAACGTTGACACGAAAGAAAAAAAAAATATTAAAAAAGATTTTTTTTTTTTTTTTATTATCATGTAATCTTTTGCGGGCCGGTCAGAATCATCCCGCGGGCCGGATCTGGCCCGCGGGCCGCCAGTTGAATAGCCCTGCTGTATGACAACTAATAAAGAAACTTGAACTTGAACTTGAACTACTGTGATTAATAAATACATAGCAGGCCTTTTTCTGAAAACCCAAATAAGCTAAGTAGCCAAGCACATAGACTGTTCCATAGCATACGGCTTCAGTTGATCATGACAAATCCTCTCTTACCTTGACAATTAAAAAGCCTCCATAATTTAGTAAATAGTATTCCCATGGGCCTGGTGTTGAGATTTTACGATGCCAGCTTGTGAGAATTCGTTGTAGCCAGCCAGCTAGCGTTGATGCTATTCAATGCTATCAACATTAGCACTAGCATACCCAACTAACGTTAATGCCATTCAGAATTTATTAACATAGCTACAACACACAGTAACGTTAATACAATTGCATGCATCATTCATTGTTTACAATGCACGGGTGGAGCTAGTCGAAAGGACTGGACACGGAGACAAGTTAAACATCAATCAATTAATTTAATACAACAGGTAGTTCTAGCTGCCTCCGACCGCACCACGGGGCTATTATATTATATACGGCTTTGACGCGTCTATTCTTTTACCAACTAACTTGAATTTTTCCGCGATCAGATTGGCCACTGACGTTTCTGGTCATGTGACATCTGCGCCAATCGTGTGACGCCTGTTTCTGCGCCTATTTCCGCCTCTAACAGCCTGCAAACTACCTAACGCCTAGTTATATCACTGGTTAAGCTTAGGCAACTCTTTCGAAGTTGGTTAAGGTTAGAGTTTGGAATCAGGGCTGGTGTTCTATTGCCCTGCTCTAAGACAAACTCTAACCATAACCAACTTCGAAAGAGTGCCTAAGCTTAACCAGTGATAGAAACAGGCGTCACGTGATTGGCGCAGATGTCACATGACCAGAAACGTCAGTGGCCAATCAGATAGCGGAAAAATGCAAGTTAGTTGGTAAAAGAATAGACGCGGCTTTGACACGCTCTCTCTCTCCTGCCGATTAAAATCAGCAGCTCTTCCTCCTCCTCCTCATCACCGGCTGCCTGTGAAGCTGCATTTGTGCCGCGGTGTGTGTGTCTCTCCTATCCGTTGGAAACTAGCGTCAGCTCAAAATCACAGAACTGAACGACACAAGTTACTCCGCTACCAAAAACAAACAATGATAACACTTCCGGTCGGGGGGGTTCAAAATAAAAGAGCGACATCTAAAACAGGAAAGACATTTATTTTGTAAATTTGTGGCACACACTTATTTCTTGAGACGATTTCATTTTTACGGAAACCTTTTTTTAAATGAAAACGAAATGAACAAAATAGTTTTCGTCTGGACAAGGCCTGAGTATAGCCACTATGAGCCTAATCATCATCACTGAGATAGGAGGGTGCGGTCACAGTATAGACTTACCCCACGTCCCCTCAGCACTCAGCAGGGTCCCCACCTCCTCAGCCACAGTACATCACTTGGGTTAGGGTTAGGGTATGGAATTGCGATATGGAATTTCTGGCACATAATTTCTGTATGTAAACTGTTTGTGTCGTAGTGTCGTGAATACATCTGTTCCTAAACACTACCATCCATAAAACGTGTCATTTACTGTGTCACTCTCTCTAATCAACCCGCAGCCAGTCTCAATCTCCACACTTAACCGGTGCCACTGTGTCAGGCTGACGAGTCGATTCCTGAGTTCACTGTCACTCCACCCGCCTTAAAACCACATGAGAGCGAGAACAGGGTCTATAAAAGAATCAAACCACGAGACGCCGTCGTCAACCCCGGATTTAACATGGGAGTGACGAAAATATAGATCCCAACAAAAACATGTAGGGCTCTATTTCTGGCAGACGGCCTGTTTGTTCTTAACAGGGCCGTGGGAGACGTTAGGGCCTACAAGCAGTTTATAGACCCACGCTATACGCCTGGACTTCATGACTTCACATGCTTTTATGAGAGGGACTGTAAAATACTGGGTAACCCTATCTGCAAGCGTACTGTCACACTGTATAGAGCCAGGAAGAGTGGGCCAATGCAGGTCAGGCCGTATCCTTCCTGGCCGGAGCCGTGTCTTTCTCTACCACACTACTGAGTACCATTTCCTGGGTTGGGTGGTCAGGGTGGAGGGAGTAGCCACAGAAAAATACTTCATGTTGGTATGAAAGCATTACAGTAAGTCGTCACTGATTTGAGATAAGACTGTCCCCCAAAAAACACTTTTCCATTCCTTTTGTGATATGACAATGGTTTGATACACCGTAGTATCAATAGTATTTCTTTGATATTGTGTTTGTTTACATTTTGTCCATATTCAATAAATGTTACAGAATGTACCTGAAAATGTGCGTCAGCATTAACTAAAACTCACTGTATCGTTAAAGGAACACGCCAACATTTTGGGAAATTTGCTTAACGTCTTCTCCAGAGAGAGACAAGAAGATAGATACCAGTTTCCTCTCTGTGCATTCAGTAGACACTAGACACATTAGCCTAGCTTAGCACAATGAATTGAAGTGGACAGTGCCGGTTAGCCTAGGCATTGTCCAACTAACACCTCTCCCAAAGGCTAACCGTCCATGTCCGCTTTAATTCACTGTGCTATCTATCTTCTTGTCTCTCTCTGGAGAAGACGATAAGCTAATTTCCCCAAATGTTGGCATGTTCCTTTAAAGCCTAAAGATTTTAGTTCAAAATGCAGCACTTGTAAGGAACTATTTATCCAAGTGTAAGATTCCGTTCCCTTGACTCTGTTGGTTGAAAGTTGCACCTCAGAAGTGTGAATTAGTAAACAGGAAGAGGAAGTTGGACTCACCCCCTGCTGGAAAGAAGAAGCAATAATAGATTAAATCATACGTTGCACAGTTCAAGGTTTTTATACACAAATATGAAAGCAAATACATTTTCACAAGCTTCCCAGTTCAATGTATTAGATGTATTTAAATTTTTTGTTATTATTTTTTTTTTTTTATGCGCCACTGTCACATACCCGCGACCCCAATTTGGGTCGCGACCCGTAGTTTGAGAACCACTGTATTAGAGTAATACCGTAATTTTGGATAAAGCAAACGATGTAGTGATTTTTAAAAGGGTGAATTACCTACCTAGCAACCTTCAAGTCTCGTAGAGTGTTTTTACACACTGTTTCACTATGAATGGCAGTGAAGCGAGTGCCGCGCCCGGGGACCAATCCAAGTGCTCCTGTCCATCTTCGCCAGGGAAGCGACAGCGTTAGCGATCTGTTGTGCATGTTTTTCCATTTGGTTTATCTTATCGGGGGGGAAACCCTTGTGAGCACGGGGAGAACATGCAAACTCAACACAGAAAGGCCCGGGAGATAACTGGCAACACGGCAACCTGGTCCCCAAGCGGGAATCGAACCCACAACCTTCTAGCTGTGAGGCGACAGTGTTAACCACTACACCACTGTGCCGCCTACTAATGTATACACTTATGTATACAAACTTTGTTGAAGATAGGGGCAATTTCTTCTAATGGTAAGAAGTCAAAATGAGACTGGTATGGTCCTTTATTCTTTGCCTGCAGCATTTCAACTCACATGGAACACTGGAACGTTGCTCATCAAGTCGTCAGAGGTTTGCTTTGATCTGCTAACGACTCTGATTGTTTCAATCACTGCAGCTCTTTCTCTGGGCCCCTTGAATGCTATGGAATCTGCATCTCAATGGCCAATCATATGAATCTCATCAACTCATATCATCCATCAGATGAGACAAAGAGACTCCATATTGATCAAATCTACTTCTTCAAATCTAGATTTAGGTCAATGGAACGTTTGACTGAACATTATTTTTTTTATTTATAAATGTGTGTAATCTGGATGGTTGAATGTGTGCCATTAACACTGCATGCATGTATATGGGTCACAACACAGTGTATGCTAGTGCTAGTTCTGGGGTGTGGTGTGTGTGTGTGTGTGTGTGTGTGTGTGTGTGTGTGTGTGTGTGTGTGTGTGTGTGTGTGTGTGTGTGTGTGTGTGTGTGTGTGTGTGTGTGTGCGTGTGTGCGTATGTGTGTGTGTGTGTGTGTGTGTATGTATGTATGTATGTATGTATATATGTATGTATGTGTATGCGTGCAGGCAGATTTAGCCTACGAAGGGCTAGATCCACAAAGAATGGATTGCACGGAGCAAGTTGCACCCTTACTTACAATTCATTATGAATTGAAAATGGAGGACTCTGATGTAAACAAGACGAAAGTCTTTCTCTGATCTGCATCCCCTTAACAATTGTGTGTATTGAGCCATACTGTATTGTACCCATTCTGCAATCTGTTAATAACATTTTCATTCAATCAATCACTGTGCAGATTGATTGAGTGAATGAAAGTTGTATTAACAGATTGCAGAATGGGTACAATACAGTACGGCTCAATACACACAATTGTTAAGGGGATGCAGACCAGAGAAAGAATTTCGTCTTGTTTACATTTTCAATTCATAATGAATTGTAAGTAAGGGTGCAACTTGCTCCGTGCAATCCATTCTTTGTGGATCTAGCCCTGAGTGTGTTCCTTCCTCTCCCCCACTGGCCCGCGGTGCAGCGAGCGGTAGGCTACAGAGAATGTCAGGAGGCAGAGGATGCAGCGTGGGGTGTGTGACTCAGCCTGGATGCTTATAAAAGAGGACAGCTTTACAGCAGAGAGGGGAACACTGCAGCAGCAGACGAGGCAACATTTGAATATTGCATTAGAGGGTTGGAGCCATTTGAGACCAGGAGGCTCTGCAGAATCCCAGCCGATCATTCTGGGACAAGACACCAAGGAGCCTCAGTCCACCTGATGAGCATAAAGCTGATGGAGGGGTGCTGCTGCTGGCGACGTAATGACTGCTGTGGTCGAAAATATTATCATGTTCATAGTTCTGTTATAAATACATATTATCTGTGCAGTTTTGACTAGTTAATATAGTTAACTAATATACAGCTCAGTCACAGAAACAGAAATAAACTATGTTATATTTTTGATACAATTTGACTCATCTGAATTTCTACAGTTTCACTGTTTGACTAATTTAAAATATTCCACAACACTACCATCCCCATTTGCTACCATGTGAAGTACGGACAGAATCTTGATTTAAGGTTTATTGTAACAAAGATATGTCCTAACAAAGATAACAAAGATAATGTCCTAACAAAGATAACAAAGGTATGTCCTAACAAAGATAACAAAGATATGTCCTAGCTAATTTACAGGGTAAATTCTGAATTGGACCCCTATTGCCCCAGTTTCCTAGATGTTGCCAATTGAGATGTAGAGTTCCTTCTCAGCCGTTCTTCATACTCGATGCTCGCAGCCCCGGGTAGTTAGCCACTGAACTAATGCAAAGTCAATGGGGCTCCAGGACAGCACTGAAATGAACGCTGGGTAGTTCTGTGGCCGGAGCTGAGGCTACTTTGTGTGAAGAGCAGGATTGTGCTGAGAAAGGACAACAACCATTGGTAAGAAGGGAATAAAGCTAAAGGGGTCCATAATTCTGAACTCACCCTTTAAGGATTTGACACGTTCTTATTCATCCTATTCAGTAGTCAAGGGCCTCTCAGAACATTTACACACAAACCATATAATGACCGGCAATTCCCCCCCCCCACCCTGGTAAACTGTGACCCGCAGAGACTGCAGATATACGTCCGACTGTATAAACGCGATGACATGATGAGGTGCTACTGCGAGAATAAGGAAACAAGAGCTTGTGTGTGATTCAACCCGTCTGAGGAGCGTCTGACCACAGAGACACGTTCTGGACCAGACCCAAAACCACAGGGACCAGCAGGGGGAGGGGGGGCGCATGCAGCCTGAGCCGGCACGAGCTGCCGGGGCTGAGCTGGAGCATGCAGGTCCGCCGGGGAGGCGGGGGGGATAAGGATCTGGAGATCAGAATCTGTGGATAGAATTTCCTGATGGAAAGGGAAAGGGAGGGAAAAACAACAATGTTTTGTGAAATTCACACCCAGTAACAAGCATCAGTAGAGGGAATGAAAATAGAGATTTGTTTATTTTTTGTCCAGGGAAGTTTGACTTTACCACAATTTCTCAGCAACACCCTGCTTCACACATTTATACACACACACACACGCACGCGTGCGCATGTGCGTCATCCACACCTGCAGGCTGTCCGGCACAACCATGGTGTTATACTGATAAGTGACTTGATCTTAAGGCACCACAACAGAGGGGAGAGCGACACCTCCCCGCGCCTGACGCATTCCAGCTGGTTCGGGGATTAGAACCTGTGACCTCAGAGTCACAAGCCTGCTGCTTTAACCATCGCGGGTCTACCGCTATTCCAAATCAGACGCAAATGTAACCCAGCAGCAGTTTATAGAATCCACAGTATGTGACAGCAGCCCAATCTCACTTAAAATATGTAAATAACAATCGGCCACAGGAAAAAGGGTACATCATGTATGTTTTGTTGTAGCCATAAGTATATATATATATATATATATATATATATATATATATATATATATATATATATATATATATATATATATATATATATATATATATTCTATTAAACATGTAACATGTGTACGTATTACAATAAGTACATATATTACATATTAATTATTTTTTTTACTTGTTACATTATCAGAAAAACTTTAAGTCATTGAACCATAACCGTAACCCTAACTTTATGTTAACCAAATAACCATTAAGTGAATGTTAAAACTAACCTTAACTCTAACTAAAATCATAGTTAGATAGAGAGCACCCACCCTATGGCTATAACATAACGTACATTATGTACCTTATTTGGTCGATTATTGCTTTATTTACATTTTCTGATGAGCGTGTGTAGCAGCTGACAGCAGGACAGGGGAAAATACAGTGCAAAGAGGTCCATCGCCTCTGAAAAGGTAAAAAAAAAAGATGAACGCGCTAGAGGCTACATCTGTTGCGCTGGCTGGGCAAGGCATCCCGGCTTGATCGAACTGGAGACAAAAGGCCATGAGTCACATGTGCACCGTTTCCCCCGGCGAAGCCCAAAACCCAGATTTACTGTTAACCACAATGGGCGCTACGTTCATGGATGCTAAGCCGTTTGAAACAACACTGTGCGCCATGTGCTCGTCTGACCCGAGGAGTCACCGTTTGCTAAACAATGGCCGCTGAAAAGCCAGACACATGCTGGTGGAGGAGAGACACAATACACAAACTACTCTGTGTCCAGCGCCGTCCCACTGCTGGATTCCAATAGATAACCTCATCTACTAGAGAATTCCAGTCACAGTAGATTGTGTGGACTACAATTAGATGTGGTAATTGATTGGGTAAATATAAATAAATAATATTAAAAGTCTTTTAGAGTTTGACTTGTAGATGGAAAATCATTATGCCTTCACTGCAAATGTACTCAAAAACCTTTCCAGTTTGGATTAGAGATTGTACCTTTAAAGGCCACACATTTTCTCCCGGACTGTGTGCAAAGGTTTTTTTCAATACAGGAGAGCAAATATGATTTGAGAGATGTTTGTAAGTTTACTGTACAAAAAGCTAATGTAGCAGGGTGAATTATCCCTACTTAGTGAGGGTGAGATTCTACAAACACCGGGTAGCAGGAACATGGATGAGCTAAGTCCAGCTGGGCCCCCAACTGCGGTCGCCACGCTACTAGGCGTAAGGTATATGAATGCGGTTGAAAGGGCCTTAGGGTTTACCAACCTAGGAGCTTGTACAGTAGTCATCCACTGCTCTTAATGACAAATACTCGTTAGTAAACTGTAATTTCCTTAATAACTGCGTCCTGTCTAGTAAGCGGCATACCCCCTCACACCCGATGGAAGTAGTGGTTAATACAGTTTCCCCAAAATAGTACCATACTTTTCATCTGTTGAGAAATCACAATTAGTGCCCACAATTATGACCCCTTTAAATACTTTTAGGCAGGTTCTCCCAATACTACTGGTCGCTGATAATTCAATACGACATTTAATCCCCTATTCACGGTAAGTGGATATAGACACAACACAAGGTTTCCAATTATAACAGTCAACTTTACTGTAAACGGCAGGGTGGCACAGACAAAAAACAGTGCATCACAATACTGCTTCCCTAATAAGCGTTCCCTTTGCATCCAGTATGAATTGAAACAATGTATCATGGGGTTACTTTCTTAACACACATTCCCTTTACAATCGGCATGGAAAGAAAGCAATACATCACAATGTTACCTTAACTCATTGAGCGCCAGCTTTTTTGGACCATTTTCACGATATTTCACGATCTTTGCGGAGCTATTGTATATTCTATATTAGAGTTATGGAGACAATAGTATGGCTCATTTGACAAACACTATTTATAGTCCAACATGTAAAAAATCATTTGTTTCTATATACCCTTGTTCGTTCACAATCCCAAGATAAACATTGCCCCGTTTCAAAATAATCCAGGCTGGTTTTCTAGATCGTGAGATAAAGTGTGTTTTGTGCAGCAATCATATAAACGCATGTTTTATGTTGGAGTTTCGGTAAAGTACACATAAAATACACATTACCTTTGGTTTAGAGGTACTCCATTTCTCACTTCAAGTCCAAAAGTGTCTTGAATCAGAACAGGATCAATACATACGTTAGGTAGCCCTCATCCGTCTTCTTCATCTGCTCGGGCCAGCATAGTCTGCTGAGTCCAACATAGTCCAACATCATAGTCTGGTGAAAACGCACCTTATCATCCATAATCATCATCCATATAATCCGTTTAGTCTTCTTCTTCATAATATCCAATAGTTCGCTCGCCATTGCATTGCAGGTTACTATTGTGTGCTCGGGCCAGGGTGGACGTTCCCTTTAAAGGTGTCGCGGCAATAGCACAATGTATAACAATGTTACGCTATTGGTAAACCTTCGCCCTATGGCAGCACGGCAATAACACAACACACAACTGCGCTACTTTACTGGTAAACGCTTGCTTCATACACTTCCCAACCCGAGAGCCCCAAACTCTCTCTGTTTCCCCCCCCCCCATACACTTCGCAGCCTAAAACACGTTGGTAACGCATTTACAGTACACAAACCTTAAGTGGGGCCCACACTTGGTACTATAGCTAAGCCGGTACCTTGAAATAATAAACCCCCCGTTGCAGCACTGTGTCGTGGCTAGCGAACGTAGTGGTCCAAAATGGAACGGCCCCTTCACTCAGTCCTGAGCATGTTACTGAAATCAAACAGGTGATAATTCCCAACACTGAAGGTGCGGAATGCACCTTTAACGAACTTGCTCGCACGTGAGAGTCTACAGCCACGGCGCAAAATGGTCCTGCATACACAATGTCTCAGTCACTCTAAGTAGTCCTCATCTACAGCCGTGGCTACTACTACTACTATTACTACTACTACTACTACTACTACTACTACTACTACTACTACTACTACTACTACTACTACTACTACTACTACTACTACTACTACTACTACTACCACCACTACTACCACCACTACTACCACCACTACTACCACCACTACCACTACCACTACCACCACTACTACCACTACCACCACCACTACCACTACTACCACCACTACCACTACCACTAATGTACAGTCCCCTCCCCATCATATGTATATACTCTGTCAGGATCTATGGGTAACAGTACTGTATATTTGCATATCGTATATGTCACAAATGTAACAGTACTATATACCTGTATGTCATGTATGTCCCTATGCCATAAATGTCATGATGTCATATATGTTGTGTATGTCATAAATGTCACTATGAATTGAAAATGGGGGACCCTGATGTAAACAAGACAAACGTCTTTCTCTGGTCTGAATCCCCTTAATAATTGTATGTATTGAGCCATACTGTATTGTACCCATTCTGCAATCTGTTAAATAAAGTTTTCATTAATTCATTCATTCACTACCACTGCACTACCACTACCACTACCACTACCACTACTACTACTACTACTACTACTACTACTACTACTACTACTACTACTACTACTACTACTACTACTACTACTACTACTACTACTACTACTACTACTGCTGCCATCCTGTCTCATTTGTTCTCAGTTGGAGGGCTCCAGACAGGCATCACTGGGACCCATCCTCCACCGAGACTGGCTGAGCAGCATGTGGTCTACGGAGTCGTTACAAGAGGATGTACTCATGAGGCCCGTACTGTGAATGAACCATTGTCTCGAGTCTCGACTGCACAATAACAACACCAAGGGAGATGAGAGAAACAAACAACAATTGTCCTGGGTTTTTTTGGGGTCAGAAAGGAGAAGGAAAAAAATGGTGGGCGACTGTGAAGTTTCTCCACGTCAGCGATCATAAAGGAGTGAGGGAGTGAGACGGAGGAGAGGAGAACAAAGAGACTTGTCATGGTGCCGGTTTGGAGGAGAACTTGAACCGCCTTCCCTAATATCTGAGAGAGGAGCACTGTGTGATGTGGTGTGTGTGTGTGTGTGTGTGTGTGTGTGTGTGTGTGTGTGTGTGTGTGTGTGTGTGTGTGTGTGTGTGTGTGTGTGTGTGTGTGTGTGTGTGTGTGTGTGTGTGTGTGTGTGTGTGTGTGTGTGTGTGTGTGTGTGTGTGTGTGTGTCTTTATCTTTCACTAAAAAAGATCCAACAGCTGGTTTTCTTAATCATAAAAACATAAATATATGAGCAGCGGTGTGTGTGTGTGATAAATATTTGGCCTATTTTCAAATGACAACCAAGGGAAAAAAAGAAAAACGTTTCGATGCTTGAATGCATGTTTGTTTCTGTGTGCGTGACACGCACACACACACACACACATACATGCCGTGTGCGTGTGTGTGTGTGTGTGTGTGTGTGTGTGTGTGTGTGTGTGTGTGTGTGTGTGTGTACAACATGCTAGTGTGGCCTCCTGGCCTGGATTATAGCTCCCTGTCCAATGACTTATTCATAGGGAACTAATTCAGGCTCTGGCCCTTTGGCTACGAGAGGAGTAGGACTACATTGTCCTTGTATGTAATACAGTACTGTGCTTAAAAAAAGAAAAGAAAACGGGCACGCTACGTAGAGATATAAATTATATTGCTCCACAGTGGCATGACAGAGCACGGTAACACAGCAAAGTCTGTACAGACTATCACTTATGACTGTGAAAATGACACAGGAATCCGGGATGCTACCATACTGAATGGAATGCCAACCCCCACGTTTGAGGATGGGTGGCCTCAGTCTACTCCTGTCTTACTGTCTTTGACAGTAAGAAGAACCCGACACTATCTCACCAAAACATCAGGACACAAAATTATTGATGAGCCATGTCGCGTGTCCACCTTAAAATAGGATAGACTGCATGGAGGGAGAGTTGTTTCTTATTAACGACACACCTTCTGTAATTTCAAACCCTCCATCTGATATTAACTTGGTGCATCACAATGGAGCTTAAAATACCCAATGCAGTTCAATCCACTGATATATATTTACACTTGGAGCATTTTCACATTGGCCTTTTTGATTAATTGGTAATGTTAGATGGTGATGCTTCTTCCCCTCACAGTACTTGACACCGTGGCTGATGGACCTGCTCGAGTATAAGGTTATAGATCGTATAGCTTTACGCTCTGCTCTATTGGAACTATCCCTTTATCCATTCTAATAATGAAGAACTTTCTCCACATGCACACACCTATTTACCTCCGCCTGGCCACACCCACATCCGCTCCTATATAAGCGGGGTCGTGGCCACACAATCAGCTCCTTCCCTACTTTCACCACCGAAAGTGTCTGTATACACCACTTTAAGTTTAGTGCCAAAAGTAGTTTGTTGGAAAAGAAAAGAAGAGAAAAGGAGCTGCGTTGACATTGTATCTTTGTTTTCTCTCTCACAATTTTTCGAGAAAATAAAGCGATAATGTCTTCACCACCGGAGAGTCTAGAAGATGATGATCATTCTGACCTCCACCGGCGCTTCGCATTGGGGCGCGCATCGCTGAGCAATCCCCGCCGGCATTGTCTCCAGCTCTGCAGCTGGATATTATGCCTCGGGAGGCGGTCGGCTGTGTGAGAGCTGACGGTCTCTCTGGGCGGGTGGTGTTTTTTGCGATGCGAGCCTCAGGTGTGTCAGTTGTGAGGGGACAACTATGCAGCTTGCGTAAGGTCGGTTCCAGGCTAGAATCCCTTCGTTGCCCCTCATAGCGGCATGGAGGGGGTTCTAGTTTGATGCCCCACGATAACACAGTGCTCCTCCTCAGTGAAGTCGTAGCTTTGTTTTCCTGGGGCTGTGATTCCGAGTCTGCGGTTCAATTCCCAGGGTCTCTGGAAAACGGATACCCTCTGCCACCGCGCTGGCCCCGTTTTTCAAGACGAAAACACCCGGCACGAGGGATGCGAGCTTGGTGTTTCATTATGAGAATATCTCCGAGCTCGAGTCGGCTGCAGCCCGCGTACAATGGGGCTTACTGCCAATGCCGCTGTGTCTGGTAAACACCGTTCTGTGAGAGGGACGTGTGTTGCCTTTTTCCCTTTTTTCTTTCGGATAAAAAGAGGAAAAGACAGCGGCTGTCAGAAGTGTTGGCCTGTATCGCTATTTCTCACGTTATACAGCCTGGAGTTAGCTGTTAGCTTATGCTACAACCATTGGCGCTAGCCGTGAGGAGGTAGCGGGCCCTGGCACTCTGACTATGGTGTCATCTCTGGCAGAAGATGTCGTCGGGCATGCACCATGACCGGCCGCAGGAGGGGGGCGTCGTGCCGGAGCGAGGCTCCAGCCGTCGACGCTTCTGGCCCTGCCAGTGAGAGGCCTCGTCAACGTGGTAGACCAACCTGTGTTTGCGGAAATTGCGGCCATTTCGTCCTGCGTACGAGGTGCAGGTAAGATGTCCGTAGGCCATTGCCCCACTCTTCCTTCCTCCCCCTCCCGAATGTTTTTGGTTAATAACGATGTCTTTGTTTAACAAAACATATGTTACTTCACTGGATTTGGAGATACGACGTGTGCTGTGTGAAAATTGTCTTGGTCGTTATTTTGTATAGCTTAGGTTCTAGCATTGGCCAAGGCTTATGTCTTTCTCTCTACCTAAAAACAACGTTATTTTTATGTGAGTAAAAATTAACTGGGTTTTTTTGTTGTATGATGAGAAGTTGTGTGTGTGTTCATGTAACGTTTAGAGTAGACAACGTGGCTGAGTCCACAACTGGCTGGGTGTTAACCTACAGCGCTGTACATAGTGGCATGTGATCAAGGGCCTGAGTCCCTCTCTTAGCTTGTTATTTTCTTTAAGGGTAATGGTAAAAATAATGAGTGGCAAGTTTTCACACATAAGCAGAGCCGTTTTCAAACAATCGGCTGTGGCTGGCGTGCATGATGTAAAGCTTTTACTCTACAGGTGATATCAGGGGTGGTGAGGGGGTGGGTGAAATTATTCCCCGGTTTGCCCCTGTCCCCCCCCCCCCCCGTCCGTCCCCAAATATGATTTTTGTTTACAAAACGTGTGTTGATTCACTATATTTTTGGAGATACGGTGTAATCCCTCAGCTACTGCTGGGGTTGTGCTCTTGCTTAGGGAGAGTGCAGTTTTCTCTGAAAATTGTTTGGTCGCTATTATGTATGACTTAGCAAGGCCTGTAGCTAGCACTTGGTTGAGGACTTATGTCTTCTCTCGTCATAAAAGACGGCGTTCCTCTTGCAGTAGTGAGAGTGAACTTTTGCCTTTTTTATTGTGTAAAGAGGGTTGTGTGTATCATGTTTTTACGTTTAAGATAAACATGGCATTGCGTCCACAACTGGGTTAGGTGTTTTTACATAAGTTTACATGTATAGCTCTTGTACCAAGGCCTTTGGCCCCTCTCTTTGGTCTGTGTTTTTTCTTTACTTTAGGGTAAAGGTGTATAAATTCAGGTGGCAAGTTTCGCACATGAGCCTGAAACCGTGTATAAAGCCAGTTTTTTGCACAAACGAGGTTATCGTCTGTGGCTGGTGTGCAGAATGTGAAGCTATTACCCTAACAGGTATATGCGCTTTCATGTAGCGCGCTACGACTGGTGTCATGGCTCTGCTTTGTTGTTGCATCATATCAGGGGTGAGGGGTCATAAGGGGTGGACTAATAAACCCCTCCCCCCTTTACTGATTGGCCGGGAGGTTGGACCTCCTGCCTGTCAGTCTCCCTGTCGGCTGAGGGGTCAGCGCGTCACAGGGAGGGGGAAGGGGGGGGGGGTTCCCTGGTTCCACTCCATGTTCCTATTGGCCATGAGACATCCGTGAGTTTTCAGGCTCTGTGCTGCAGACCGTTGTCATTGTCAAAGTTGGATGATGCGATGCATTCGAAAACTGTTTGTTTTCTGCTCTGCTCTCTATTAAAGTGTGTATTGGGCCGTTGGTCACTTGGCCCAATTATACATGTATCTTTTTCAATTGTTACTCACGTAGAGGTCTCTCTGGGGGAATTGCCGTCTTCCCCTCTTATGTAAAGAGCAGAATTGACATGGTTTTACCCTCAGATGCGTCATATGAGACCCGTGTCTGTGTCTTATAGGCCGGCTTCCTGCTGCTCGTCCCAGACAGCATGGAGGAAACGTTGTCTGGTGTTTCTTATTAGAATTCGCCATCGATATGGTTTGGGTTCTCGACGTGCATATAGCGCTGGCCCTGGGTGCTTTCCATGTGGAACCACTTTATGGCTGGCGCGCCTTGGTTGCCCAATTCATAGAAACAGCGTTTTCTATGCGGGCGGCTGGGAAGGAGATTTTATCTCTACCGAGCGTCAGTGCACTAGGTTAGACTCGACGGCTCACGTGCATCTCCGGGGGGAGATGACGGAGTAGATCAAAACATTGCCGGAGGGGTCTCACGCCCATGAGGTGGGCCACCAGGAGCAGTGCATTCGCGTACTGACCGTCTTGGTGGCGCCCTCTGTGATGTTTTGGATCGACATGCGTACCTACCCCCCTCTTAGGACTGGGGATGGCGGCGTGACTAGGACGCGGGACTGGTTCTGGTCTCGCCGGACCAGGTCAGTTAACCCGTTGTCCGCCGGGGCGCAGATCTGCTGTTCTGGTACCCTGAAGGACTTTGTACTTTTCCAGTGGGAAAATGGCGGGTCGGTCCGGGCGTCGCGGGGATTGATGTCGTGGATGTGTGTGTCATATGTATGCCACCACGGGTTGCCCTTAACAGTGACGTGCTTGGTCCATACTGTGTTGTACCTTGCGCTGTGTTAGGGGGCTTGGTCCCTCTCCATTTGTTTCACCCCTTCCTCCCTGCTAGGACGGGGCTGGGAGGGGGCTGTCGGGGAGGTTGTTGTCAACTCCTCTAGGCATCCCTGTGTAGGTCCCGGTCCGCTGGGCCCAGGTCCGAACTCGTTCTCGTCGACCTGTTGGCCTGGGTTAACCCTTTGAAAACTGAAACACTTGTGCTGCTTGTATAGCCTGTGTATACACGCAGTTATGTTTCTGAGTTTTCTTTGTGGGTTAAGGGAACAACCGCCTCCTGTTAAACTAAACATAGGGGGGTGGTTGGTTCTCCGGTGTGTTGGTAGCAGAGTCGACTCTCGGGTTGAGGCCGGGCTTGACCCCGTCTGCCCGAGAGTATGCCCCTGCATCTTTCATGACGTCTGCCAATTGTGTCAGCCTCTTCTTTGAACCTCGACCCCGCTGGATTGGGGGGTCGGGTTTGTGGAGGTTATGACATGGTGCACAGCATACCGAACACCCCTTCCGCCGGGATACTGTTCTTGCAGTAGACCCTTTAGGCGCCTGTCTAGTCCGCAGTGCTCCAGGCACAGGTCAAGTTCTGCTCTTGGGGCCTGTTGCTTGGATTGAGGGATCAACCTCCTTGGGGGTTGTCTCCCCGGCATGACGACTGGCCCCGCAGAGTTGTGGGGGGGGTAGCCTTTTGAGGAGAGTGCTTCAGAGTGGCGTGCCAAGGGGGGAAGGGCCTGCTCTTGATTTGGGCCCTGTCCGATACGCTAGCGATGTGGGGGGTGGTGTCACCAGTGACCATCTGGTGGGGTCTCGATGCCGCGGCCTTGTTGGCCTCACCAGGCCCCCTTTTTTCGGGGGGTCCTAGTCTTCAGGTTGTCCTAGGGCTGGGACCTCCTCCGCGCTCCGCTGCTGCAGCCTTGCCACAGGGTTGGGTTCTTGACCTTCGACCCCGTGATGTTGGGGGCTGTGACGTTTTTTTTTCCGCTTCCCTGGTGGCATGTGGGATGCGCGCCTGAGTGGTCGCGGGTCCTTCTGAACGAAGGTAAGTCCCACGGTCTGCTCACCCTGTGCGTTTGAGGTGCTAAACCCTCTTCGCACAGTTGGATCCGATCTCCCTCCCGTCCTCCACTAGGGAGGACCGGGGGGCTCGGGTCCACCCCGGTTCTGATGGTTGTAGGGGGCCTCAGCGGGTACATCTGTCGAGCTTTTCGCTCTGCTCAGCTCCTGTGTTCCAATAGAGCAGAGCGTAAAGCTATACAATCTATAACGTAAGGTTATCCTATAACCCTAGTTATATGAGTATAGCGAGCGCTCTGCTCTGACTCACTGAGGACCCCATGGTCTTTGCCTTCGGTGGTGAAAGACTTGGGAAGGAGCTGATTGTGTGGCCACGACCCCGCTTATATAGGAGCGGATGTGGGTGTGGCCAGGCGGAGGTAAATAGGTGTGTGCATGTGGAGAAAGTTCTTCATTATTAGAATGGATAAAGGGATAGTTCCAATAGAGCAGAGCGCTCGCTATACTCATATAACTAGGGTTATAGGATAACCTTACGTTATGAAGAAGGTTATGACAACAAAGGACTATAGCATTAACATTCAACTTTATTTTTCCATTGTACATTGTCTTTTTCAATTCTTCTGCTTTTCATGATTCAATAGCTATGAAGTTGCCACAGACTGTATTACTATGCCAACAAATAACACACACACAGAGGGGGAGAGAGATAGAGAGAGAGAGAGAGAGAGAGAGAGAGAGAGAGAGAGAGAGAGAGAGAGAGAGAGAGAGAGAGAGAGAGAGAGAGAGAGAGAGAGAGAGAGAGCATGAGGTTTCAGATTTGTTGTAAACCAGGCCTGTTGACCTTTCATTATCTACTGATAATATAATACAAGCACTACAATCTTTCTAATAATTTGACCTAGACTCGTTTTACGAGTGAGTCAGGTGAGCTCAGCCCCACCAGTTAAGAGTTAGAACCATGACGCATGAGCAGTGTCTAAACATCTGAAGGACATCTTGAGCAGAATTATGCAGACTCTGGCCAGACGCCAACCATGAGCGCAATGAACCTGCTGAAAGATAAAACCAAGTAGGAGTGAGAGAAGTGGAAGGTGAAGGGAGAAAATGTCAGAGCTTGTCCTCACACAGCGTTTTGAACTGAACTCTGCAGTGACCCTGAATCTTTATTATTTAACATAAGATCATGAATGTCCCTTTTTTACTCTAGACATGACTAAGTGGGGGTTATTATTGTATATTGTACGATACCGCTAGTAATGTGTTTCACCTGCCGTCATGTAGGCATACTGTACCATAGTGTGTCATATATCCCTTGTATGTTGTTTTGTTATATGTGTGATTATGTGAAACATGCTTTGACGACATTGGTTTCTTCCCTATTCTGCCAAAAAAGAGAGAGAGAGAGAGAGAGAGAGAGAGAGAGATAGGGACTGCATAAAGCCATCACACGTACAGAATATTGATTCATGTACATTGTTCCAGCAATTGAATAAATAAACTGAGCTGAATTGAAACTGAGAGAGAGGACCAGCACATCAGGATCGAGGAGCATTGCTTCTATCCCTCCATGGCTGTGTGCTGCCTGCTGCTCTGCCCTGGTCTCCCTGGCTGTGTGCTGCCTGCTGCTCTGCCCTGGTCTCCCTGGCTGTGTGCTGCCTGCTGCTCTGCCCTGGTCTCCCTGGCTGTGTGCTGCCTGCTGCTCTGCCCTGGTCTCCCTGGCTGTGTGCTGCCTGCTGCTCTGCCCTGGTCTCCCTGGCTGTGTGCTGCCTCCTGCTCTGCCCTGGTCTCCCTGGCTGTGTGCTGCCTGCTGCTCTGCCCTGGTCTCCCTGGCTGTGTGCTGCCTGCTGCTCTGCCCTGGTCTCCCTGGCTGTGTGCTGCCTGCTGCTCTGCCCTGGTCTCCCTGGCTGTGTGCTGCCTGCTGCTCTGCCCTGGTCTCCCTGGCTGTGTGCTGCCTGCTGCTCTGCCCTGGTCTCCCTGGCTGTGTGCTGCCTGCTGTGCTCTGCCCTGGTCTCCCTGGCTGTGTGCTGCCTGCTGCTCTGCCCTGGTCTCCCTGGCTGTGTGCTGCCTGCTGCTCTGCCCTGGTCTCCCTGGCTGTGTGCTGCCTGCTGCTCTGCCCTGGTCTCCCTGGCTGTATGCTGCCTGCTGCTCTGCCCTGGTCTCCCTGGCTGTGTGCTGCCTGCTGCTCTTCCCTGGTCTCCCTGGCTGTGTGCTGCCTGCTGCTCTGCCCTGGTCTCCCTGGCTGTGTGATGCCTGCTGCTCTGCCCTGGTCTCCCTGGCTGTATGCTGCCTGCTGCTCTGCCCTGGTCTCCCTGGCCCCCAGGGGCCCCGACACTGCAACACACTCCATCACTCATCATCATCAAGCTCCTCAATGCATGATCGCTCACTCACTAGCAAAACACACATGCAAACATACAGGAGCCAGTGGCAGGTCCGCACCAAGGGTATTATAGTTAACTAAAACTAAGCTAACAACTGAAAGGGAAAAAAACCTTTAGTTAACTGAAATAAAAATGTAAACTTCAAAAACGAACTGAAACCATATTCCGTACGTACAAAACGAACACAAATGTGTCAACACAGCAAGTGTGAGGAGGCGTTGGTGCTTAATGAGACTGAGATGTCAACACTGTGAGTCAATTGCAAACATTGAAAACAATAAAAACCAAACGCACTCTGAAACTAAACTGAACTGAAAACTAAATTAAAAATACAAAACTATAATAAATAACCCTGGTACACACACTAGCATGTGTGAATCTCTCTCTCTTTATTGCATGCACACATTCTCTCTATCTCTCTTTATTTATTGCATGCACACATTCTATCTTTCTTTATTGCATGTGCACATGTACACAGACATCCCAACGTCAACTCAAACATGCCAGACATATAAACGCACAAGTGGAGACATACACAAGCAGAGACAAAAACATACATATGGACTCACTCTAACACACACACACAGCACAAATGCGTGTGCACACACACACAATCTCCCTCACGCACACAAACATACACACAAACATGAACACTTCAGACCGTCTGGTGGAGCCCCAGGGATCAGGGTAGTGAGGACTGGGGGAGGAGGAGGAGGAGCAGGAGGAGGAGGCCAACACAAACACAGCCCCCACGTGAACCTCACGTTTCCTCTCCCCTCCTCCTCTTATCTCATCCCTCTTTACTTCTTCGTTCCTCCTGGCTTTTTCCACCTCCTGCTGACACAGCTGCAAGTCAGCGCAGCCTGGACAGACTTCATCCGCACGGTGGTGTGTGTTTGTGAAAGATAGAGGATGGAATAGAGATAGAGAGCAGAAGAATTATTCTTCCAGATATATGGCGAGAGGCCATAGGTTCACTTGTTGCCATCGATCAATGTGCCTGAGAAGAACAACACGTTCAGCTGCCAAAGTAAATATCTGTCATCACCAGTCATATCAGTAAATATCTTTCATCATATCAGTAAATATCTCAGTCATCAGTCATATCAGTAAATATCTCAGTCATCAGTCATATCAGTAAATATATCAGTCATCACTCATATCAGTAAATATGACAGTCATCTGAGCTATGCTATCAGCTGAGCTATGCGGGGCCATCTGTGAAATTACGATAAATTCCTTTTTCCGTCTGAAGTTTCCTACATTTCCCGACGCCACAGGCTTGAATGGAGCTACGAACTGTATCTCGTATCCTTCTGATGCAAAGTTCCCCGACTGATTCATGTGTTTTGCTCACTCGGCTGCTTGTGGACTCATTAATTCGCTATTGTTTTGTGACCGGCACTGATAGCAGATTCAGGGAATCGGTTTGAAAACAGCATTCCAACAAGTGGAAATAGCCTTGGACGTGAGGAAGTGATGTCATTAAAGAATTCTTGCATGTTTGCGTTAATTTCCCCCCCTATTCATGAATCACTAGATTTCCACAGAAATATTTGGCAGTTACACCATGTCTTCTCCCAGTTTAATCATTGAGAAAAGATATCAAAGCAAAAACATGTCCCATGTCCGTTGTCCTCATTGACATTACAGTCAGGACTCTTTAATGTGTATCAATGTGATACGGGAATCTACGGTAAATCTTTGGGGTAAAATGCAACATGTGCTGACACAGAGAGAATTAAGGCCTCAAGTAGGTCAATAAAGCCTGATACTTGATAGAATGCTTTAGGACTTGTAAACTTTAGGATGTGTGTGTGTGCATGCGTTGCCTGCACGTGTATGCACACACTCTGGTTCATGTCACTCACAGATGAAGAACTCCGCCACAGTGATTGTATTGATAAGGGAACTCTCCAGACTCTTCCCGGGAGAAATTAGATGAAACCAGACCTCTTTTTTCCTGTTTATAGCATCCTCCATGTTAACACTTTGTCCCTTGAAACAACACAGAAAATTCCCAACTGATAACAGGATGGCTAGAGGAGTTAAGAATAACAAGACGACAAATAGATTTAAAGCCATTTTCTTTTTTTGCTACAGCTAATCTGCTATTAGTGGTATCAGAACAGCAGGCTTGTATTGATATCTGAAGACTTGGCACTACTCACAAACCAGGTGGCGTTAGAAACAGTGCTGTCTGCTATAAAGCAAGTTTGTGAAATTACTTTGAAAAGTTACGGAATGTATCAGAACAATGGTGGCTAATGACATTGGTTGAAAAGCTATTTTGTTTCAAGTGTCTATTTACTCTTTAGGGGGGAAATGATCTAATATTAGCAAAATCTTTTTTTTTGTCTTTTTTGGGTGATGCAATTACAGAGAAAAAGTACAATGATGTGAAGTGTTGAGGGTGAATTAGGGCAACTTCCACACAATTTGACAGAAGATATTGACCACAATAGACCTTTGTGACCTGTGAGAACAACTTGTGTCTGGGAGGTCTGTGGCAAAAGGTTGGGGTCACGCTTCATTTGACACCGTTTTAGGTCACACCGGGACCAGTTCTCAAATCAATGACTAACATAAGCCTGTCCCTGCCAAAAGATGTTTGGAGTCAGTCTGAGCTTGGCGCTTGGTAGATGATCAATCCAGTCTGCTGGGGGATTAGAGGCACGATGGACCATAGTCCAGCCACAGATCATGATGGCAGGGTCTGGACCTTTAAGACACTGGTCAAGCAGAGGGAGGGGGAGGGGTCTGTAGATTTACCACTGCCCTCAGGGTCCATTAAAGGGTCTCTTTATGTCAACAACCCCTCTCTGGCCAACAGCCCCTGTAATGGTCATATAAAGAGTGTGAATGTGTCGGACTCCGGCGTCAGAAGCTTGTGTCCAACTCAACGGAGGCTCCTTCATTTAATGACCATGTGACATTAGACATGGAAGTACCCTGAGGTTATCCATGACTGGAGCCAGACTGTGTGTCTGCTGACCCCCCCCCCCCCCCAAATGCTCACAATGTGGGTCAGTCTCTTCACTGTGCACCCCTCCGGGAAACTGGACCGGTCCACAAACTGCTGATTAGGGAGTTTTAAAGTTTCCTACAGGAGCGCTATTAGATCAAAGAACAGAGAAGTACGTACGGCCAACTCAATCTAACAAGGGGCCTGGCTAATCAAAGTTGAATTCACGGTAAGCCTCCAGGTTTCACTGTGAGCCAATATCTGAAGACAATGTGATTTTGATTTAGCTCTGGCTGGGGAAATGTGGGCTCTTTGAAACCCCCACAGGGCTAAAGCGCTAAGACCACCTCTGTGATTGACAGCCATGAAACACGGTTGCTTGTGGACCGGCCCCGCACCAGGCGGCATTTGTGCGGAATCAAAGGTTTGCAAGCTGAGCTTTTGAAAGATTGCAGGCGGAAGAAACAAATGCCCTAACTGGCCCACATTAAAATACACAATCGAGTTAACAAGAAACATTTGTCAGAGAGGGGACGCTTCAAACAAATGACTGTGAATTTGTTTCTCTTGGGTAGACAAACTCATTACAAACCCAATAGATATTTAAGTTATACATTTAGTCCGCATGTGTTTGATATATGGCTGAGCCCCGTCGGGTGGAAAAGCCCAACATTAAAAGGGACTTTCTTTTCCCTTGGCTGTGGTTCACATCTTCTCTCCCTTGTGGTTTTCACAGTTATTTGGACACGTGGGTCAAGGTGTGACTGGGGACTTCTTGCCACAGACTTTGGTTGCCTGGTCCTGTCTCCCTTCTTAAAGGTCTGTTGTTCAGTGGCGGCCGCTGGGTACTTCGCCACTAGGGGCGCTATACCAAATATTTTGCGAACATGTACAGTACAGTACTGTACCACGCAAGACTCATGGCAAGACGTGAGCGATTCGACTCACGCTCACGGCAATGAATCGGCTCTTATGAACGAGTCGCTCAGCTGTTACTACAACAACACACAACCAGTCAAATAAAGTATAGTCTAGACTCTAATTCACAACTTGAAACACAATATAAATAGAAAAGTTAGAAACAAAACTCGCCCGTCTCCAAACACAGGCAGATCTCTCCCTCTCTCCTTCTCTCTCTCACACACAGCGCGACGTGGAATCGATTCGTTACACAATCAGACCTATTATATACCAAGAATAACTTCAGTATGAGTACAGGGCTGTACACATATTTTGCATATTGTTAAATGAGCCAAGGCTAGCTATTAAACTATCGATATGAATCGAAAATCTGGGACCCTGATGTAAACAAGACAAACGACTTTCTCTGGTCTGCATCCCCTTAACAATTGTGTGTATTGAGCCGTACTGTATTGTACCCATTCTGCAATCTGTTAATAAAGTTCTCATTCATTCATTCATTCAAACATAGACGATATTGAACAAGCCATAATCCACGTATTTTCAATCCGAGAGAGCTGCAGTAGTTAAATCAATGAGCCATCGATAAATAAACAATCAGCAATGTCTCGCTTCATGAATGGCCAGCAGTAGTACTGCTCCTAAAAAAACTATTTACAACCGTTAACGTTAAGAAGAGAGAGAGAGAGAAAGAGAGAGAGAGAGAGAGAGAGAGAGAGAGATTTCTTCAACCTCGAACCTAAATTCCTTAGCAACCCGTGTTACCAAGTAAACAAATCACAGAACGATAGCCAGTTAGCCCGCACCAGCCTAGTAGTACTACTAACGTTAGCTCCCAGAACGATAGCCAGTTAGCCCGCACCAGCCTAGTACTAGTACTAACGTTAGCTGCCAGAACGATAGCCAGTTAGCCCGCACCAGCCTAGTACTAGTACTAACGTTAGCTCCCAGAACGATAGCCAGTTAGCCCGCACCAGCCTAGTACTAGTACTAACGTTAGCTGCCAGAACGATAGCCAGTTAGCCCGCACCAGCCTAGTACTAGTACTAACGTTAGAGAGAGAGAGAGAGAGAGAGAGAGACTCACTGTTTAGTTGAAACGTCCAGGGCAGGAGAGCTTGATATCCGCCATATAGCTTGTTAGCCAAGTGTTAGCTCAGCTGAGCTCGTCGACGTTAGCACAACACTCAACAAGTACATTCCTTTGTCCAAAATACTGGCGTCGGCCAATCAGAAATGCGGCTATGGAAATTCTCACGGAAGTTCACGCTGCTTTCTAGACCGCTTCAAATCGCGCTCGGATTCCAACATAATAGTCATATTTCAACGCACAACGCCGTATGCACTGATTGGCTGTGACGGAGACAGCGATCAAACTGTGACGCGCAGTCAGAGCGCTATCGCTTCTTGCCCGGGCGAGAAATACAAAAAAAATAAAATAAAAAAAAACGTGATGTCACTTCCTGCTCTGGAAAACGCTGTTTTTTTAATTTAGATAATAACGTTATATTGTGCATTGGAAATACAAACATACTTAAAATGAGTAAATATTATTCATTTTAAACATGTTTATATTATTTATAGGGCTATAAAACAAAAAACAAAAAAGTTTTTTTTCTTCTTCTCTCATTTAACAGGTGGGTCGGCGCCCTAGCGCCACCAGTGGCGAGCCGCCACTGCTGTTGTTTTACCAAGCTACAAACAACGAGCCTGAGAGGCTGTTGTGTCGCGAGAGGTGAAGCAGTGGTCCGAGAGCTCAGAGGCCACGCTACAGGACACACTGGGGGGCGTAGACTGGGGGACGATACAGTCGAGCTCCAGTGACGTCAGTGAATATGCTGATGTTGTTGTTAGCTTTATAGCAACATTAGCTGACGGTATTGTCCCGACAAAGAAGGTGCAGGTTTTCCCAAACCAGAAACCATCGTGGGTGGACAATTCCATCCAAGTGGCCCTGAATGCTCGTACCGCTGCTTACAACTCGGGCCGAGCATCGGGAAATATGGACGAGTATAAGGTAGCAGCCTATATGCTATGCAAGATAGTGCGGGCTGCTAAACGGCGATATGCGAACAAGATGGAGACACAGATGGCACAGAACGACACAAGAGGCTTATGGCGGGGAGTACGAACGATAACTGATTATAAAGTCAGCCCCCCCTCAATAGTGAATCAAGTCAAGTCAAGTCAAGAGTTTTATTTGTCACGGCATACACGTATACAATGAAATGCGGGTGGTCTTGCCCGCAACGATGTGCAATACAGTGGTACAACATATAATAGAATCCAATAAAAAAACAACATTGTGCAATAAACAGGTAACAGGTACATGGTGTGACATCTCGGTATCTGTACATAGTTATTTACAGAGCATATAGGACATGCTAGGTAGCTTTGGTAGTGCAATTCACTGTTCCTGTTGTTATACTAATTTAAAGTGGCCTTTCCTTTTGGCCATAAGTGTGCGTGTGTGCGGCATGAGTGTGTGCCCGCTCATGTTAAAGTGTTAAAGTGGCTGCTAGTGTTTGAGCGTGCACAGCGTGCGTGTCGTGTGTGTGCTCATGTGTGCTTGTGTGTGGATAGTTCAGTGTTCTGTGGCACTCAATGTTCATTGTTCAAGGCTCTGATGGCCTGGGGGAAGAAGTTGAGCCTAAGCCTCTCTGTCCTAGTAGCTGGGGTTCGCAGGCGTCTGCCTGACCTCAGCAGCTGGAACAGGCTGTTATTGGGGTGGTGGGGGTCTTTCATTATTCTGCAGGCTCTGGATTTGCACCTCTTGTTGTATAGAACCTGCAGGGGAGGTAGTGCAATACCCGTGGTACGCTCGGCTGAGCGCACCACTCTCTGTAGGGCCTTCTTGTCCTGTGCCGTGCTGTTTCCATACCAGGCAGTGATGTTTCCGGTCAAGATGCTCTCTACAGCTCCTGAGTAGAAGGACTGGAGTATCTTCCCCGATACTCTGAACTTCCTTAACTGTCTCAGGTGGTAGAGGTGCTGCTTCGCCTTCTTTACTACTGTGTCTATGTGTGTTGACCATGTCAGATCCTCTGAGATGTGGACCCCCAGGTACTTAAAGCTGCTCACCCTGTCCACGGTAGCCCCGTTAATCATCAGTGGTGTGTGTGTCTCCTGCTGTCCTCTCCTATAATCCACGATCAGCTCCTTGTTTTAACAATGTTCAGGAGCAGGCTGTTGTCCTGGCACCAGCGTTCCAGTACCTCAACCTCCTCCCGGTAGGCCTTCTCGTCGTTGTCCGAGATCAGCCCCACCACCACCGTGTCGTCTGCGAACTTCACTATGGAGTTGGAGCTGAACTTGGCCACACAATCATGTGTGTAGAGTGAGTACAGCAGGGGGCTCAGAACACAGCCCTGGGGGGACCCGATGCTCAGGGTGATGGTGTTGGAGGTCTGACCCCCCACCCTGACCGCCTGGGGTCTTTCACTCAGAAAGTCCAGTACCCAGGCGCTCAGGGCGGAGCTCAGACCCAGCTCGATCAGCTTGTCCACCAGTCTGGTGGGGACTATGGTGTTGAACGCTGAGCTGTAGTCAATGAACAACAGTCTCACATAGCCCCCCTTCTGACGGTCAAGGTGAGAGAGGGTGCTGTGCAGTACCTGGGAGACCGTGTCGTCAGTGGACCTGTTTGTCCTGTATGCAAATTGCATAGGGTCCATATCACTGGGGAGGGAGGCACAAATGTGGTCCTTGACCAGCCTCTCGAAACATTTCATGACCACAGAGGTGAGTGCCACCGGTCTGTAGTCATTTGGACATGTTGGGGAGGGTTTCTTCGGTACAGGGATGATGGTAGACATCTTGAAGCAGGCAGGGACCACTGACTCCGCCAGGGATAAGATAAGATAAGATATTCCTTTATTGATCCCCTTGGGGAAATTCAGGCATAATAGCAGCATGGGGGGGAGGGGTACATGTAGTAAAACAACACAGTATACAGGTAGTAAAAGACAACACAGGCAGTGTAAACAATTTGATCAATATGGTCAATATAATTTACTATCTGACTAGCTGAGGAATATTCACATTATTCACAGTGTCACATAAGGTGCAGTATGCATGAGGTAGTGTTATAATTTACTATCTACTGAGTATACATTAATCAAAGTACCAGGGTAGTCTACTTTGTCCCCCTTGGGTTCCTATAAGTCCCAGGTCAATGTCTGGTAGCAGTCGCTGTCGCTGCCCCCTGTTGTGGGGCCTGGAGGCTGCTAGTCGCTGCCCACTGTTGTGGAGCCTGATGGCCGCTGGTATGAAGGACTGTCCGAGGCGGTTAGTTGAGTGTCGGGGGGGGATGAGTCTGTGGCTGAACGAGCTTCTCATCTTGACTAGCTCGTCGTAGAGGGGGTGGTAGGGGTTCTCCATGATGGCATCCAGCTTCCTTATCATCCCCCTCTCTACCATCACCTCAAGTCTAGGTAGCTCGACTCCCACCACGGAGCTAGCCTTCCTCACCAGCTTGTTGAGCTTGTTGGTGTCCCTTGAGTTGATGTAGCCTCCCCAGCATGCCACAGCATAGAAGAGGATGCTGGCCACAACAGACTGGTAAAAAGACTGCAGCAGTTTGTTGCACACATTGAAGGACCTGAGTCTCCTCAGGAAGAACAGCCTGCTCTGTCCCTTCCTGTAGAGGGCCTCTGTGTTGTCCGACCAGTCCAGTTTATTGTTCAGGTGTACCCCAAGGAACTTGTATGAGTCCACCATCTCCACATCCACCCCTCGGATGGAGATGGGAATCGGGGGGGGCCTCTTCTTGCCCCTCCGGAAGTCCACCACCAGCTCCTTGGTCTTACTGGTGTTGAGTTGGAGGTGGTTGCTGTCGCTCCACCCCACGAAGCTCTCCACCAGGGCTCTGTACTCCTCCTCATCATCGTCGGTGATGTAGCTTACGATGGAGGAGTCGTCTGAGAACTTCTGCAGGTGGCACCCGCTGGAGTTGCGGCAGAAGTCTGAGGTGTAGAGGGTGAAGAGGAAGGGTGACAGCACAGTTCCCTGGGGGGCGCCGGTGTTGCTCACCAGTACGTCAGACTGACTGTCCTTTAGTCTGACGTACTGTGGCCTCTCAGTGAGGTAGTCCTTGATCCAGGCCACCAAGCCGTGCTCCAGCTGCATCGTAGAGAGCTTCTCCGCTAGCAGTGACGGCTGGATGGTGTTGAAGGCGCTGGAGAAATCAAAGAACATAATCCTCACTGAGCTGTGCGGCTTCTCCAGGTGCGTGTACGCTCTGTGGAGCATGTAGATGATGGCATCCTCCACCCCGATGTTTGCCTGGTATGCAAACTGCAGGGGGTCGAGGGAGTCACGCACCAGGGGCTTGAGGTGTTGCAGGACCAGTCTCTCAAACGTCTTCATGACGTGTGACGTCAGAGCGACTGGCCTGTAGTCGTTGGGGGTGCTGGGACGTCCCTTCTTGGGCACCGGGACAATGCAGGAGGTCTTCCAGAGCTGGGGCACCCTCTCCAGCCTCAGGGAGAGGTTGAAAAGATGCTGGAGCGGTGCTGCCAGCTGCTCTGCACATACCTTGAGCACCCTGGGATTGGTGTTGTCCGGTCCTCTGGCCTTGTTTACGTTAATTCTGGAGAGCTGCCTACTGACCTGACTGGTTGTGATCGTCAGGGTTGGGGGTGGTGGGCAGTCTGCTGGTGTTGGGGGTGGGGTGCCGTTGCTGATGGGTGTGGGTGGGTGGGGGGTGGGGGGGCTGCTTTGTAGGTGTGATCTGGTGCTGGTGTCGATGGGTGGGGGGAGGGGTGTGGGGAGGCCACTCTGGTCAAAGCGGTTGAAAAACGAGTTGAACTCGTTTGCACGCTCTGGAGGGCCCTCCACAGCTGTGCCCTGCTGTTTGAAACCAGTGATCTTCCTGACCCCCGCCCACACCTCCCTGGTGTTGTTGGCCTGTAGTCTGCCCTCCAGCCTGTCCTTGTAGCTGACCTTGGCTGCCCTTAGCTCTTTTTTGAGCTCCCTTTGGACAGCCCTGGCCTGCTCAGTGTCCCCTGCCATGAAGGCCCTCTTTTTCCTGTTTAGCAGGTGTTTAATGTCCTTGCTAATCCAGGGTTTATTGTTTGAGAAGCAGCGTACCTTCTTTGTGGGTACGATGCTCTCCTCACAGAACCTGATGTAGTCTGTGATGCAGTGGGATAGTCCATCAATGTCATCACCATGGGCCCTCTCAAACATATCCCAGTCTGTCGACCTGAAACACTCCTGTAGCTCCTCCTCGATGTCGTCCACTGTGGGACAGACATGGTGGTCGGAGGCTGTCTCTTAATGAGAGGCATGTATGTGGATACAAGCCTCACAAGGTTGTGGTCTGACTGGCCGAGGGGGGGCAGGGAAGTCGCACTGAAAGCCTCCTTCACGTTAGCATACAGGAGGTCCAGAGTTTTGTCTCCCCTGGTTTTGCAGGTGACATACTGGGTGAAGTTTGTCAGGGTCTTGTTCAGTCTGACATGGTTGAAGTCCCCATTGATAAAAATAAATGCATCCGGGTGTTTTGTCTGAAGCGCCGCGACAGTGGAGTGTATGACGTCACTCGCCTGCGCCGCCGCGCTGGGTGGGATGTAAACAGTTAGAGCCAGGACGTGTGTTATTTCTCGCGGTAAATAGTATGGCCGCAGACTCAGTGCCAATAGTTCAATGTCGGGGGAACAGATACGTTCCTTAATGGTGATGTGCCCCGGGTGGCACCATTTGGAGTTAACAAAGACAACAAGCCCTCCGCCTCTCCGCTTGCCGCTCTGTTTACTCCGGTCGGCGCGCACCACCGTGAAGCCCTCCTGTTCGATTGCACTGTCCGGGATGTTCTCGTTCAGCCAGGATTCGGTGAAGCACAGTAGGCTTGCCTCCTTGTACTCACGCTGGTTGATCATCAGGGCTGAGAGCTCGTCGGTCTTGTTGGCCAGCGATCGCACGTTCCCCATGACGACAGCGGGCAGGTAAGGCTTGAATCTCCTGCTGTCCTTTATCCTGTCCTTCACGCTCGTGCCAGCTCGATTTCCCCGTCTGCGAATCCTTATTTCGGCTGGTAGATTCCTCTGTGGTTCTGCAACTCTGTTTCGAAAGCAGAGGAGAGCCTCCCTCGGGTAAACCAGCCCGCCGTTGTTGCTGTTGTTGTTGTTGTTGTTGTTGTCCTGCCGCGGGTAAACCAGCCCGCCGGTGTCCATTGTTCAGAGCTGTGCTCGACCGAACTTGCCTAACTCAGCTAACTTCACAGAAGTTGTTACAAATGCCTTAACTTGGTCTAAAGCAACGCACAGTCACTTATACACCTATTAAGTAAGAATAATCACAAAAAGAATAAGTAAGAAAGTAGTAAACGGGATAAGAAGTAAAGGGGGTGGGAGCTGCTATGAAAAGGCTGCCACTCTCCTCGGCGCCACTACACTATTGATTACTATTGATTAAATATGGCGGTGAACACCGGGGCCAGCTGGTTGGTACAGGACTTAAGTATGCTTCCTGTTATACCATCTGGGCCAGCAGCCTTCCTGGTGTTCACCTGCATAAATGCTCTTCTCACACTGTGTTTCGACAACGAGAGAGCGTCCCCGCCCCCCCGCGGTTGCCCCCCCCCCCCTCCACAACAGCCGGCGCGCCAGTGACGTCACTAGCCGGAGAGCTAGCAGCGCCACTGTCTACACCAAACCGAGCGTAGAAAGAGTTGAGTTTGTCCGCAAGGGAGGCGTCGTCGCTCCCCATTGAGGGGGCGCTGACTTTGTAGTCAGTTATTGTCTTCAGTCCCCGCCATAAGCCTCTTGTGTCGTTTTGTGCCATTTGTGTCTCCAGTTTGTCAGCATATGTCCTCTTAGCAAGTTTAACAGCCTTGCTGAGTGCCGATGCCTCTCTCGCGGATGAACTAAACTCCTTTTACGGCAGGTTTGGAGCGAGCAGTGGCGACGTTAGCTCACCGGCTAATGACATCACTGACGCGCCGGCTGCCGCGGGAAGGGGGGGCTCATCCACGGGGGAGGGGGGACACTCTCATTGACGGAACACAGCGTGAGATTGATGTTTAAGGGTATAAATACTCGGAAAGCGGCTGGCCCAGATGGGATAACAGGACGAATACTTAAGTCCTGTGCAAACCAGCTGGCCCCAGTATTTACATCCATATTCAATATATCCCATGGTCCGTGGTCCCTGCCTGCTTCAAAATGTCAACCATAATCCCTGTGCCAAAACACTCCTCTCTAACTAGCCTTAATGACTACAGACCGGTGGCACTCACCTCTGTGGTCATGAAATGCTTTGAGAGGCTGGTCAAGGATTACATCTGTGCCTCCCTCCCTAACATGGACCCACTGCAGTTTGCATACAGGGCTGTGTGGCCAGGTTTAGCTCCAACTCCATAGTGAAGTTTGCGGACGACACGGTGATGGTGGGGCTGATCTCTAACAATGACGAGAAGGCCTATCGGAAGGAGGTTGATGAACTGGCACGCTGGTGCCGGGACAAAAGCCTACTCCTGAACATTGGTAAAACCAAAGAGCTGATCGTGGATTTTAGGAGAATACAGCAGGGGACACACGTTGTGGATAAACGGGGCTATCGTGGACAGGGTGAGCAGTTTCAAGTACCTGGGAGTCCACATCACAGAGGACCTGACATGGTCTACACACATAGATTCTGTGGTGAAAAAGGCGAAACAGCGCCTCTATCACCTGAGACAGCTAAGGAAGTTCAGAGTATCGGGGAAGATACTCCACTCCTTCTACTCCGGGGCTGTAGAGAGCATTCTGCCTGGTTTGGAAACACAGGACAGGAAGGCACTCAGCTGAGCGTACTACGGGTATTGCACTACCACTCCTGCAGGACTTATATAACAGGAGGTGCAAATCCAGAGCCTGCAGAATTATGAAAGACCCTCACCACCCAAACACCCTGTTTAAGCTGCTGCGGTCAGGCAAGCGCCTACGGTCACATGCTGCAAGAACAGAGAGACTCCGACTCAGCTTCTTCCCCCAGGCCATCAGAACACTGAACACTGAACTCTCCACTCACAAATACACATGAGCACACACAGACACACACACACCACTCATGCGGCAACCGCTAAAAAAAGAAAATCACTTTAAACAAAATGTCACTTTAAAAAATTTAATCTTTAGAAACACTTTAAAAGAAGGAGGTTCTGTATAGTTTAGATACATTAAAAGTTAACATTGTAAATTGTATATTGCATAGTAGTGTATATAAGAACCAGTTTCTCAGGAACCTAGCATGTCTTTTTTTTTACCATGCATATCTTGTGTCTTATCTATTAAATTTTTTCGATGCCTATTTTTTATTTTCTTTTATCTTTTTCCCCCTCCTTTTTCCTCAGATTTTTCTCCCATCCCAATGTTAGTCGTTATGCCAATTCCCAATCCCCTTCCTGGTCGCTGCGCACTTACCCCCCACAGTCGGTCTGGGAGAATGGAGGCTACCACGTGCTTCCTCCGACACACTTCCAGCCAATCAACCGCTTCTTTTCACCTGGCAGCGCGGATTCTCACTGAGAGGGCGTAGCGTGTGGAAGGATCACACTATCCCACTTAGATCCTATCCGTGCTTAGCAGGCGCCCCGACCGAACTGTAGGAGTCGCTGTTTACAACGACCCGGACCCACCCCGCCAGCTTCTCCCACCCTCTAATACTGCCAATTGTATTAGTGTGAACGGCCAGCCAAGCTGGTGACAACCCCGGAGCTGTGAGCTGGATTCGAACAGGCGAATCCAGCCGCTCCGGTGTTGGTGACGAACACAATCTCCGTTACGCCACCTGACCGCCCCTTTTTCGATGCCTATTTTATTCTATTTTATTATTGTATTTTGCACAATCAATGCGGGCAAGACCACCCGCATTTCACTGTATGCCCTGGTATGTATGTGACAAATAAACCTCTTGATTCTTGATTCTTGACAGTGATCCAGCAATGAGGTGTGATGCCTCTGGCCTCATAGTAACGATGTGGTGTACGCCTCATTAATAATGAGAAAAAAATATTCCCAAAAAGAAAAGCAGCGTTTGGCCTGCTCTCTGATTTATAATAAATAGAATATGTTACAATCATGGCGAGAGCCGCCATTTCTCTACCTACTTCCACGCCCTTATATGGGCAGCTTCCGACGCCATCTATCAGCCCAGCTGAGAGTCATCAGCCCATCAGCCCAGCTGAGAGCCGTCAGCTCATCAACGGTCTGGATATCAACCCTGCAGATCCTGTTCCTGATCATCTCAGTGATATCCTATCTACCCTAGGCAGGGGTGTAGCTCCAGATTCTGGGCCCCATGAAAGAATGTATTTGTAGGCCCCCAGTGAATGCGAGCGCGCGCAAGCGGAAATTTTTTTGGCAATTTTTTTATTGATGAAAACATTGAAAACGCATAATATGGTTTTCACCTATACATTCGAATCAGCAGTTCAGCACCTGCACTGTTGGTGGGTGAGCCTAGTAAAGGATGTCGCATTGCGTTCATCTTCAATGAATGGACCAATGCAATAGTCTACCAAATCCCCCCCTCTCTCTCTATATATCTCACACACACACACACACACACACACGCACGCACGCACGCACGCACGCACGCACGCACGCACGCACGCACGCACGCACGCACGCACGCACGCACGCACGCACGCACGCACGCACGCACGCACGCACGCACACACACACACACACACACACACACACACACACACACACACACACACACACACACACACACACACACACACACACACACACACACACACTTCAGAAAGAAACATAGTATCAATGAGAGCTTCAATAATACACCTGAGTGATGTCTAGTAAAAAAAAAAAACGTTTTTTTTTTTTTTTTTTGGGCCCCCCCCCCCAGTGCTGGGCCCTTGGAATCATCCTAAGCTACCCCCCCCAGCTACGCCCCTGACCCTAGGTATGAGGACGTACTTAGCCTTGCCTGCTCTGTTTGTACTGCCTGCCATGTCCTAACCTCTGTTCTCCCTGTGCCCAGGACCACCACTCCCGGCCGACACTGTCTCCTGACGTACTACCTGCCTGGACATTCCTGAGGAACTCTAGCAAGAGTCACTATTCGTCCAAAGTCGCACATTCTTGTATATTCTCTACTGCCTTGTCTGCTTGGTACCCAAAGGAATTAAAACCTACTTAAAACGCTCCATTCTCTCTCTCCCTGTGTTCTGCTATTGGGCTCCGCCACCGCTGCCCTAACAAGAATACATATTTTTTAAATGGTGCGTGAAGGAATGTGACATGTCGGTGTAATAAAAAAGTAATTAGCCTGCAGGAGAATCATATTACATAAAAGTGACTTCTTTCCAAATGAAAAAGGTGTTATCCTCATATGGTGGTTAATACATATGGCTTGCCGATGTATTAGCGATGCAGATGCCAAATTATTTCTGTCCAAGTAATACAACTGGATGAAAAAGCTACTTAATATAGAACTATGCCCATTTTCAGTTAATATTCCTTGGTCTAAATGAGTCAGGTATAAGGTCTGAAGCCGCTCCATAGATAATGAATTGGGAGGGATGGTAAAGGTGACATCGATATATGTAGTATATGTATACATTTTCTGTTTCAGCGCTAAGAGCAATACTATAGAATAAACCTAATAATAAAATAAATATAAACATTCTGCGGGTCCACAAATTCAGTCATTTGGGTGACATCACAAGTCATACAACATTTAAATGTGTGTGTGTGTATAGGGAGGGGACGGCGACAACAAAAGTGTGCATATCTACCCATCTCCTGTCCCTACAAGCCATGTCCACTTAGCCTTGTGTTTTGGGACAAGAAAAGTGTTGACAAGCGCTTGTTGAAGCTACATCCGACAGCCTGCTGTTCAAAGAGCTACAAGGTGGGAGAGTGAAGTCAAGCCTGTCCTGCAGGTTGGTCTCCCTGCGTAGCAAGAGGCCCCTGTTGAGGGACAACCACAAAGAAACGCCATGGACCGCCCAGGTGTAAAGGTACAATGAGTCCTGTCACAGAGCCACAACACCTTCCGTCACGGGACATGTGCTGGTGACACCTCCGTCCGGCCTACTGCTGGGGATGTGGGGTAGACCAGGGCTGGTGTATGAGAAAATCACCGGACCACAGAGAAAGATGGGTCACATCTTTCAGTCGACTTCAACTGAGAGAGTGAATTACAATAGGAAAAGCAGGGAAGATGCTTGTTATCGATGCTCCTATAGGCAAGGCTTTGTTTAGCTTGTCAAGTAAGTGTGGGAATTAGCCTCGGTCTGCAGGGCATCCCTCCTCAATGACCACAGTGCTCGGCGTAGCTCATTGCAAGCATACAGGAGTCATACACCATCGGTTAACCTGAACACACATGGAAGCTATTTAGCACGGTCCTGCTGCTGAAGGGCTACAATAGACGTGGAAGTGGCCTGTTTGGAGATGTAGAACTCTCTATGGCTAATTGGACGTATATATCACACTATTCATGAAACCGGCTCTAGAGGGAGTCTCCTTTGAGCTAATGAGGTTGTATGTTTTCCAGACTGAGACTATTAGCCTGGATCTAGCCCCATGTCCGCCCCGCGCCAACTATTTGACAGATTCCTCCTGAGTGCGTTGGGCAGCCTTCTTGGCGGCTGTCCCTTCTGTGATCAAGATCTTGATGTCTGCCTCGCTTCCTGTAAGCACTGACCATCCAGAAACATCCCCTTATTAGAGGACTGCCGTTCTCAGACTACTGGCAGAGGTAGCCGGCACAGGAAGCCACACGTACAAGAGTCTATCTGTTCCATCAGCCTGAACACGAGATATGAAATACAAGGTTATGCCCCAAATAGATCATTTAGTCAATAGAATTTGCAAACACTACTTCATTTACAGGGAGAGTCCACCTTTCAAACCCCACAGTTATGCCATTTCATAGGAAATTCACACAAATTAGTTTTTTTTAAGTGATCAAATATTTGTATTTGGAAGACTCTCCCGGTATGTGGCTTGGTTTGGTGAAGATCCACGGTGCAGGAAGGGCTTCTTAAGCGGAAAAGCACCAAGTCCTAATTTTCATCCTTGTTCCAATAAACACAAACCGCCACGTCGACGGTGTTCAATATTATCGCAGGTGGCAGTATTGACACCTAGATATGACGCACTTTTGAGCCATCCAAGCTTAAACACACTGACCCACATACAGAAACTAAGCCTCACATTCTCAGTGTTTGTTTTCATAGAATTAAGCCTGAATGTGTTGATTTGACCTGTTTATGTGAAGACCTGTCCTGTTGGCTGAGTGACCTCGACGCCGGACTCGAACATGCTTTTCATACTGCAAGCCCCCCACCCCGTCTCTGGCTTGTCCTGTCTGTGTCGGCCATTGTTTCGCTCTGACAAAGACATTCACCCAGAGGCTACAAATCCCTGAGCCAACTGGAAACAATCAGCCACTCTCCAGAACGTTTCCCTTTGCCATGGGCTGGCTATTTCTCTCCGCACTTTAGACAAATATTGTTCTTTAATATGAGAAAGTATTACACATGCACTGCATTCCCGGCCGCGTGTTGCTTTTTAACAGCGGAGCAGTGCAAGAATGTGACAATTTGACCATGTGACCGCGGCAACGCGGGAGAGCGGCAGTGCGGAAATAGGCTGTCTATTGCCATTCTCTAAGACAAACGCTAACCTTAACCAGCTCCTTAACAGCGCCTAAACTTAACCGTTCTAACCTTAACCAACTCCGAAACAATGCCTAACCTTAACCTTAACCTTAACCATGCCTAACCTTAACCTTAACCATAGAAAGAATATTGCCATTCTCTAAGACAAACTCTAACCTTAACCAGCTCCTTAACAGCGCCTAAACTTAACCGTTCTAACCTTAACCAACTCCGAAACAATGCCTAACCTTAACCTTAACCTTAACCATGCCTAACCTTAACCGGCGAAAAAATACACGTAAAAAAAAAAAAAATCACGTTAAAAAAAAAAAATTTATGGGATTCGAACTTGTCAACAACGGACCGCAGGACTGCAGGACCGCTGCGCTGCCAGGTGAGCTGAGCACCGAATGAAAATCATGGCGGATTAGGGCGGTTACATAATGCCGCAAGCTCTGCCGCTCCGCTCCCCTCTCACCGGATGCTTTGGATTCCCGCTACCTTACAGTCATAAGGTAACAAAAGTCTTCCTTCGCCAAACAGTGGGGCTGAAGTGTTTGTGCGCGCTGTCCGGAGGCACACGTCAGCGGGTGGCTCCGTCTGATCCAAAAACACAGAGGTTAGCACCTCGCGGGGCCCCGGCGACAGTCCCCACATCAATCAGAACTCCGGCATGTCAGGGCTTAGCTAAAACTAGATCTCCCTCGGTCATTATTCACATAGGCCCCGTAACAACAGCACTAGTGGAGCCAGCGAGTCAGACATGTTTATAGCTCTGGGAGCGTCTGCCTGCCCGTTTGTTTTCCTCTTTCCTTCTTCTCGTAGGCGAAATAAAGAGTGCTAAACAAAACAACGTGGGCGCATGGTGTTCCTCAACCAGACGTAGACTCAAAAGGCGTTGCGACCGGGAGGAGTGGTGTGGGGACAGGGGTAAAGGTCAGGGTAGAGGTCAAGGTGCAGAGTGGAGGTATCTGGTAGGTCAATCGAGAGACACTGCCGGGCCTGGCCTCCAGAGCCTGGATTCTGTACACATGCTGAGAGGCGATGAGGAGGGGAGACGAGGGAGAAGATGAGGGGGGAGACAAGGCTCTCCGCTGAGGCCTGAATGAGACAACACTGACTTAAAGGGATAGTTCAGATTTATTTTTTTTACATTGAGTGGCATGAAATACTTGCCAGTTAGTGTCAGCTTACTTAGGGTGCTTTCACGTTTGGAGCTGTTGTTTCTAAACCTGGAGCGTCCCCCCCCCCCCCCCCCCCCCCAGATCGGTTAGTTTGGGCATATGTGAACACAGCAATCACACTCGGGTGTGGAACAAAACAAGCGGACCGAGACCGCCTAGAGAGGGTGGTCTCGGCACGCTTCCAATCGAACCCTGGAGCGGTTTGTTTGCAGTGAGAATGCAATCGACTCAACAGCACGTTGGGCCGCTTTATAAAAATAAAATAACAAATAACACGACATGACAAAAGGAAGACTCACACACAAATATGCTATGCATAGCTAGCTAGCTAACGTTAGTTGGAATTGTCCTATGGCTTATGAAAAATAGCTTATGATTATAAACATATAGGCTTAAATATCACCTAACCAAGCTTACCTGATGCATCTTTGGAAGATAAATTGTTGGGTGAATATGTCGTTGTATGCATTCATCAGCGTGTGTCTTCTAATCAGATGCTTATTTTGTTCATAGACTGAACACTGGTATATCAACCAGATAATTCCAAGTTTAAAACAATTATCCATACACGCTGCTGATTTTCCATACTTTTTTGTGATTTGTGTATTGTGTATTTGCGAGGGAAGAAGAATCTGAGGGAAGACCGTCAAAATTCCCAGAAAAGTCTGACCAATGAGAGAACAGTTTGCTCGCGCATGACGTTTGTTCGGGTCTGCTGTTAATACAGCCGTGTGAATACAAACCGAACCAAGGGGCAAGTGCAACATTGTATCATATTAGTCCCTGAATCGGAACAAAGCAAACAAACTACAGGTGTGAAAACGCCCTTAGTCAGCCCTTGACAGCACTGACTGGAAAATAGTCTTTGATAATGCGATGGGCAGATTAGACACATAGCCATAATTTAAAACATAGATTAGGCGATATTAACGTTAACATTGGCGCCGATGGTGGCATTCAGCCGGTAAAACGGAAAACCAGGCGTGGCGCTCAAAGTGTTAAAGAGGGTTAAAGAGATATTACACCCATTTTATGAAGCCTATTTGATTAGCCATGAATTGAAAGTAATTTCAGTCCATCCAAAAAATTATTTACACCAGGGTTTTGGTTTTGGAGATATTGAGATGTAGGAAGTATTAGCATTACTCAGAAAATCCACATGTAGAATTGTCCAGGGACAATTCACCCAGAGTGGTCTCCATCCATCCAGATAGTTCCAGTGTGATTTGCCAACTTTTGGAGATATCTACCGTAGAGACGTCTGCTGTCACTCCAATGCAGTTGAATGGCGCTCTAAGCAGCAAAAAAAACGAAATACATTGGAAAAACTCAACAGTAATGTCTCTTTCCAGAAATAATTACGTGGTTATTCTGGATAATCCACAGATCTGATTGTGAAAAGTTTCTTTTAGGAAAAATGTTCTACCGAAGTACACCTCCCATAATAGTATTGTCGTGGAAATTACTAAGAGAACAAAGGATGAGCAGAGTAAATCATTCTGAGTCGAGTTATTTATATAAAAACAATTAACATAGATTTATTCATTGTGGCTACAGTGAAAGTGCTCAGTTCCTAATCAGAGAACCAGAGTGTACACAAGCGTCTGACCAGGAAGTGAGACAGAACTCTGGTCAGACATACGATTAAATACATTATTGAAATGACGTACATTAGACATCCAGATATGACAGAAAGGATAACCAAAATATGCCCAAAGGGAGAAATGAATAAACAAGCCTTGGCTAGGCGGTTTGATTGATTGATTGAAAACTTTATTAACAGATTGCAGAATGGGTACAGTACAGTACAGCTCAATACATACAATTGTTAAGGGGATGCAGACCAGAGAAAGACTTTCGTCTTGTTTACATCAGGGTCCCCCATTTTCAATTCATCGTAACATATGAGACATACATGACATACCGATAGACAGTACTGCTACATCTATACATTTATGACATACCAGATTTGCAATTACAGTACTGTTTGTGATACAAAAAGAGTCCAGAAAGAAAAGAGTATATACATTAGACGTAGAAACTGTACATTGGATTGGGTAGGTGGGGGTGGGGGGGACTGTACATTGGAGGTGGATGGGTGGGTGGGGGGGGGGGGGTTGGGTAGGAGTGGGGGGGGGGGGGGGGTTGGGTAGGAGGGGTGGGTGGGGGACACTGTACACCTGTACAAACAAACACTGTACATTGGATTATTGACAAGACCATACTTGGTAATTTACTGTACATTGGAGGGGGTTGTGTTCGGACATTTACAGGGGCCAGTTTCGAGTTGCAGTCTCCCTTAGGTGTTTTTTGAGAGTGTTTTTGAAAGTGGGTAGTGATTCACATTCCTTTACAGCTTTGGGTAGGGCGTTCCACATTGATGTGGCATAATTGCGAAACGTGTTTAGTCCCTTGTTTGAGCCGAATCTGGGTTTAACATGATTTGTGGAGCTCCCTCTGGTGTTGTGATCGTGGTATTCACTGACCTTTGGGAAGTATTTTGTCATGTACATGGGTACCTTGGTCGTGTAGTGTATCTTGTAGACCAGGCCCATTGCAAGTTGCTGTACTCTGTCGTCTACTCTAAGCCATCCTAGGTTGTCAAAGTGGGCAGGGGTGAGGTGGGTTCTAGGAGTAAGGTCAAGCAGTAGTCTGACCAGTTCGTTTTGAGATGTTTGTAATTTTGTTTTTAGCGCCTTTGAGGTGCTTTGGTACCATGAGGTGCAAGCATAGTCGTAGTACCCTTGAATGAGTGCTCCTGCTAGAGTCTTCAGGGTATTCTTGTTTACCAGTGAGGAGATCCGGTACAAGAATCGAGTTCGTTGGTTGACTTTTTTTATTACATTGGATGCCATTTTGTCACAGGAAAGATTTGCCTCTAGGATGGAACCCAGGTAGGTAATATCTTCTTTTCTTGTGACAATATTGTCACCCACTGTAACTGAGAAGCCGTCGGTCTTGCTGAGTTTGTTATTTGAACCGGAGAGAATGGACTCTGTTTTGCCCATGTGTAATGATAGTTTGTTATCAGCGAGCCATATGCAGATTTTGCCTAGTTCTGAGCTGAGGGTTTTTTCAACTTGTAACTTGTTATTGTTATGTCTTTTTTTTATTATGTTTTTGGTAGACTTTTATTGTTTTTACTACCGGGCAGTCCGGTAGAGAGAGAGAGAGAGAGAGAGAGAGAGAGAGAGAGGGAGAACGGGAGACAGAGCGGGGGGAAGACATTCGGCAAAGGACGCCAGGTCCGGGAATCGAACCCGGGTCGGCCGATTCGCGATGCAGCGCGTTACATGGTTCGCCACTTGTTATGTCTTTAACTGGAGTGGGAAATAACCTTGCTATGGCTCACACACTAGAAAAGAAAAAGATAGGTCAAATGTAGGGATGTCCGATATTATCGGCCTACCGATATTGGCATTAGAATGTAATATCGGAAATTATCGGTATCGGTTTAAATTCTTTATTTTTTTTGACATTTATTTAACCTTTATTTACCCAGGCAAGCAAGTAAGAACAAATTCTTATTTTATGTATTGTCAAAAGTATGCATAATGTTGTGTTAATTCCATGACAAGAGATATGTTATGTTAATGTTACCATTTCTTTGGGGAGAAACCCAGCATATATCGGTATCGGTTGATATCGCTATCGGAAATTAAGAGTTGGACAATATCGGTATATCGGATATCAGTAAAAAAGCCAATATCGAACATCCCTAGTCAAAAGTCATCTTCTCCCCACACGTTGTTAAAGAGACAGTCGAATATGTATGATAGAATATATATTTCAACACAGATCTATAATGACATGATAATATTGCCATGACAGTATATTAATAAAAAACTAAAAGTGCTGTAACCGTGCCATCAAGGTGCGCATGGAAGGTAATTAAAGGGATCCTGCCACAGCTGTGGTGCATTTTCTTCTCACATTTACCGTCCTGGCGGGGAATGTACAGATATCTCAGGGAATGGTAGTTGTATTGGTGTTTCTTTGGGGTGTGTGGAGTTTACTCGTTCTCCCCGTCTTTGCATGGGTTTCCTCTAGGCACGCCGGTTACCTCCCAGACCAAAACACATGCATGTTAGGTGTCCTGCCGTTGCCCTTTCACCAAGGTACTAGCATCGCAACTGGTCCTTACTGCTTCTTACTGCTCCTAAATTGGATCCAATGCAGAGAACGGATTTCCCCCAAGGGGATTAAAAAAGGTTAAATTTAATTGCAGGGGGGTTGTTATGAGTAACTTGTGAAGAGAGAACAGCGATGCTGGCAGCACTCCCGTGCCTGGCACGTTTCTGACAGTAGAACGGGGCAGGGACGCGATTGACGTCCCAGATGCTGGGGGGGACGTGAGACAAATTCTGAACAGTGTTTAATCAGCATTTTCCCACATTTACCGTAACATATGATTGGGTTCAATCTCTCATGATTCCCAGAATTATCATCAATCACTGGTGGTACAGTGGTAAAAATACAGCTAATCCCAATCCCAAGCCTGGGTTTGCTGCCCGGGTGGGGAATATGTTTAGCAACTTCTTGGCATGAGATTTGAACACATTTAGCAACTGCTGGATTTTGCACAAGATTGCTCACAAAGAAAAGGAGAGAGAGAGAGAGAGAGAGAGAGAGAGAGAGAGAGAGAGAGAGAGAGAGAGAGAGAGAGAGAGAGAGACAGAAAGTCAGAGTAAAAGAGAGTCTGGAGGCAAAGAAATTAGCAAGATTACTCAGCCATAGAAATATGAAACTCAGTCATTTTGTGCAAAGTCCAGAAGTTGCAAAATTATGTGCAAAACTAAATTGAACGCAATTAAGCCACCAGGTTGAGAGTGCAAATCCTTTATTACTAGACTACCAGTGCTTGTTGGTAAATTAGGGAAATCATTCATCTTCTAGCTTGTTTTTTTTCTTCATAATTACATTTTTGTGTAACTACGGATGTAACTAATATTTACAGGAATCCCAAGGAGGCAGCTTATATTCTTTAAAGTGGGTGTGAGAGCATGGGCTGTTTCCGATTTGCTGCGCTACGTGAAAGAGTAGAGTTTACAGAGAGACTACCTGAAGCTATGAGGCTTCACCTTATGGAGTAATTAGCCCTCACGTTGTGTATTATCCCAACCCGCTGCACATAACTACGCTACACAGAGAGAGAGAGAGATGATGCACTGTTTTACGTGCCAGGCTGTTTGCCACTGTGTCCTGTGTTGCAGCAAGCAGCTGCTAATTGGGAAGCTGCCTGTCAGGGCTCAAAAGGCCCTCCCCCGCCCCACACACTGCCACTCTACTGCTGGAAGACACTGTGGGAGCAGTGTATCCCCCCCCCCCCCTTCCACCACAATTGACCTTTTGTTTGTGCTAGTTATTATAATAAATATATCTTTTTTGTTTAAACTTGACCGTTGGTGTCTGTGTCCCCTTTATGTTGCTTCCCTCTGAGCCAGGGTCATAACATGCACCAGGCACGTGCACACATAGAGGCCAAGGGGTGCTTGAGCAAAAGTGTCAAAAAAAATGTCAGGATAGAATAAAAATATTAGGTAAAGAAAGAGAGATGCCCCATATTCAATTGCAGTTTGCACGGAATCCTCAGCGTGCCTCTCCGCGGACCTATATATTTTATGCATAGCGTGGGTGGTGATGATGATGATGATAGAAACCGCTGTGGCGCATACAGTTGAATGCTGGTATTACACTCATTGAGGGACACGAAGAAGTCAAGTCCGATGGGATTTGGGAATCTCAAATACAAATCGGGATTGGAATAAAAAATGCATTTATATTAAACAATACAGAATATACAGCACTTCTTGGGGTCTGTAGGGTAAGCACTTATTCCCTCCCCCCTGAACATTTATGGAGATGTATGGGCCTTTTAAGTCAGTGATAAAAGTGTCTTTCAAGGATAAGTGAGCTCCTGCACTGATTATTATAGTTCAATATTCAATATTTGATCACCAAAACCCCCCAAAAAACATAAAAAGGGGGCCCCCCCCCACCCGAAAAGGGCCCTTAAAAATTCGGTTAATATATACACACAAGTGTAGTGCCCTTTTCAGCCTTTGAGCACCTGCCCCTCTAAAGTCCTGTGCACGTCCCTGACATGCACACATACACAAGGCTGCCTCCAGTCCCTGCACCCACCTCAGTCTCCCTCACCCATAGCTCACCAACACACACACCCTGCACCCACCTCAGTCTCCCTCACCCGACACCCATAGCTCACCAACACACACACACCCTGCACCCGCCTCAGTCTGCCTCACCCATAGCTCACCAACACACACACACCCTGCACCCGCCTCAGTCTGCCTCACCCATAGCCCACCAGTATACACACGTGGGCCTATGCAAACTGATCTTCCTACGCACCACTCCCCCTAAGGCAATGGTAGAGGAAACACTGCGGTCTAAATATGAGTTTTAGTTCATCAGCACAAATATTTTACATTACCCCTGAACATTGCAGAGCATAGCTTCCTTTTTTTAGATTACATTTTTACTTTGTTTACATTTACTTTTTCAATGGGAACTTAACACATTCGGGGCCATTCGATTAGACGCCAGCTTTTCATTACAACTTTTCACTGTGCGTGAGGTTGTTTATAGAGCTAAATCTATATTTTATATTATTGCTATGTGTCCATTGTCATTGTCAATTGACAGTATAAACCTTCCCTTCAATATGCCATAAAGAAATAATTTTTTCATCAATACGTTCCCGTTTTATAGCGTTGTGAATACGAGCGTTATATCGGAATGGTCTGGGATAATTCCTGCAAGGCTAGTTATAGGGCGCTAAGCTAATAACGTTAAATCGCTTGGCATTTTGTCCCTACACAAGCTAGAGTTAAAAATCTAAATGCATATGATCGGTATCATGTTCCACCATGAATGCATGAAAGGGGGGGCGGGGGAAGTCGTTTCTGATTATTGATTACCATGCTGACCGGGGCGGCTGGGTGGCGCAGTGGACATTGCGCTCGTCACCAACGCAAGGGACACCGGTATCGAATCCGGCTGTCAGCGTTGCCTCCGGCTTGGGCCGGCCGTCATACTGACTCAATTGGCAGAGTCAGCGGGAGGGGAGTCGATGGGTGGTAGTCTGGTAGTTGTAAACAGCGACTCCTACAGGTCGGTCAGGGCGCCTGCACAGCAAAGACAGGAAATGGCGGGTGCAGCCTCCCACACGTTACACCTCGCCAATGAGAGTCCGCGCTGGCAGGTGAAAAGAAGTGACTGGCTGCCTCCACATGTATCGGAGGGGACATGTGATGGGCTTCTATCCTCCCTACGACCGGCCAGTGGGGGGCACATGCGAGCAACGATCAGGACAGGGGAGGGAGAATTGGCACGAGAGGAAATTGGGATGGGAGAAAAATCACAGAAAAAGGAGGAGAAAAAAGTAGGTCAAAAAAACATACGCTGACCGGGTGGATGGCTATGAGAACAAGGCCCAATCCGGCTGAAATTGACGTCAAATCGCTCTTACCTGTGGCCGGTTGGATTCGAAAAAGAATTTCCCAGTTATTTGATCGTCATCTGGTAGATCGATATGTCCATTGGCTGATGCTATATTCCTTTACTGCATACTGAATTCGGCGTCGCAAAAAGTATTCCAGGCAATCTGGTGAAGCCATAGCTTCAGGCTAACAGAAAAGTCCACCCGGAGCGAAATAAAAGTGACACCAGGTCTGAAACAAGGATTACTGCATTCTCGAGACAGTGCCACTACCAGGATCTGGCCGGTACTGCACTTTCCGAGTCCCAATATGCCTTTTCCAGCCAAAATACAGCTCTGTGACATTGAGTAGGATATTAAAATGGAATAAAAGCAAAAACTAGTTAAACGCGTATATAAGTGGTTGGCCTTCAAGCGTCGGCTTCCAATAACGTATATATACGTGGATAGCCCCGAATGTGTTAAGAAACCTACCCAAAATCATCTCCTGATTGCATGAACAAATTGGTCGCTCCTTATAATAATATATACCTCTGCATGTGGAGTACTTCCTTGTTTACGTTAACTAACTTATTGCTTTCTGTAATGCCTTTATAGTCCAATATGAGCATTGCTTTTTTTGAAGAGGTAATATTTTTGTTAGCGCGCCCAGGAGATAAGGTATATTGTCCTTTAATGTGATTTTTCAGAGAAATAGTTTTAAATTCCACTGACTTTCATCAGCATTCCTAACAAATGTCAGTTTGTGTAACGTCTGGGTTTTCTCTCCCTATTCAGGATTGGAAGCTCTGCTGCCATCCTGGAATTCTCACTCTGTCTCTGTAATTATCCCTGATTGTTGTCACCTGCCTGTGTTTTGTGTCACTGGTTCTGATTGGGTCTGCCGGCTGTGTTGAGGCCTTTATAGTAATACCTTGCCTCTCTCTTGTTGTCGGTTCTTCAGCAGTGTTACTGGGAACAGCCATCTACGGGCAGAAGTCGGATATCTCGCCCATTATTATGATTTAATGTTATCTTTGCTTAAGGTCGAGAAGTCGGATCTCTCACCGCCCTATTCTCTATTTGCTTTCCTTAAATTGTTTCTCTCAGTACCCTTCCTTGTATTACTATTTACCTGCTTTACTTCGTAAAGTTATATTATCGCTCAAAGTGTTTCTGATAATAAAATAACACATATTCGAGAAGAGCAACACCCTCTCCGTCTCCTTCTTCCGTGCCACACTTGAACTCAACATTCTTACCTGGATTCCTAACAGAAGAACCGACCGACAAACATGAGTAGGATCCAAATTAACTCACTTGGGAGCCCTGTCCATCGATGCCCAGGACGGGATACCCAGGGCGATGTCAGCAGTCAACTCGGCGTTAGCAGTGGCTAATGCCGCCACCGTAACGGCAGCTGAAGCGGTGGCTGGAACAACGCGTCACGTCGGGGAGGAGGGGACGCTACATCCTGCTATCCATCGAGAGGTTCGTGAACCACGCCTGCCACCACCAGAACACTACGGGGGAGCCCCTGTAGGTTGCAGAGAGTTTGTCACACAATGCTCATTAATCTTTGAATTACAACCACTCACGTTCACTACCGAACTTTCCAAGGTAGCATATATAATCACTCTGCTTACAGGGCGTGCTCTCTCTTGGGCTACGGCTGAGTGGGAAGTTCGGTCGGCGGTCTGCCACACCGGGTAATTTCCATCTATGAGGCGGGCGGACGCCTCACCGCCTGCCGACAGGGAAGTCGCTCTGTGGTGGACTACGCAATTGACTTCCGCATAGTAGCCCGAGAGGCGGCCTGGGCAGAAGTGTCGTGTTGCGTGTTGTTTTTACAGGGGCTCACCGAGCGAATGCAGGACGAGATGGCGTCACAAGAGCTCCCCGAGCAGCTGGAGGGAATCATCAACCTGGCGATTCGTCTGGACAATCGCCGCCGTGAGAGAGGCCGTGAGAGGGAGGCTTCATTTCAGGTACTCTCGCACCCTCCTCACAGTGACGACACTTCATTGCATTTTTCACGGGAGACTTTGGGGGATGAACCAATGCAACTGGGGGCTATGCGTCTCTCGGACACAGAGAGGCAGAGACGCCTCGAGCAAAAATGGTTTCACTGTGGGCGCAGTGGTCATCGTCTCAACACCTGTCCTGGGTTATCGGGAAATGGGAGGGCTCGCTAGTCTTGCGAGGGGTTCTAGCGGGTGGGTTATTTTCCTCTGTCACAGATGAGTCGCGCACTTTTTTTGATGTCACGTTGGGTGGGGGGGGGGGGTTACCTCAAGCAGGCTCAGGCTTTAGTGGACTCGGGGGCTGCGGGCAACCTGATGCATGTGGGGTTAGCACAGGAGTGGGGGGTGCCTTTAGAGACTTTAGAGAACCCCATTCCTGTGCAATCTCTGGACGGTCAACCTCTGGGTGATGGGCTCATCACCCAGCGCACGGCGCTACTGCGTCTGCAGGGGGTGAGTGGGAATTATTGTATTTTTTTGTTGTTATTTCTCCCCATTCACCCATTGTTCTGGGCCATCCCTGGCTGGCAGCTAACAACCCTAGCATTAACTGGTCGACGGGTGAACTTTCTTTGGATAGGAGTGTTGAGCCGGTTTCCACTGAAAGTTCACCCACTCTGTTTTCTTCTCTCCCCTTGTCTTTCTCCAGGATAGCGGTTGGCGTTGCTGAGTCTACAGTACTTCCTAATTCTGATTTAACGGGGGTCCCCAAAATGTACTGGGATCTGGCAGAGGTCTTTAGTAAGACGCGTGCCAAAGCACTGCCACCTCATAGACCCTACGACTGTACCATATATCTTCTACCTGGTACCACTCCGCCCCGCGGTCACATGTTTTCTCTCTCTCGCCCTGAGACACTGTCTATGAACACCTATATTCAGGAAGCACTGGCCGCGGGGCACATACGTCCGTCTACCTCCCCTGCAGGCGCTGTTTTTTTTTTGTGGATAAAAAGGATGGTAGCCAGCGTCCTTGCATTGATTATAGGGGATTAAACAACGTTTCCATCAAGAACCGCTACCCTCTACCTCTCATGGACACCACCTTTGAGTAGGGATGCCCCCCGGACCCCGGTTTTAAACGGGAACCGGTACTATATTAGAAAATACCGGAGTATTTATAAGCTCCGACGTCCTCGGTACTGCTATCGATACTCTAGAGAAATTATTATTATTATTATTATTATTTAAAAGTTGCGAACGATCTCTCCTCTCTCTGTCTCTGCACGAGAAGCAGCGAGTCATTATTACACACACTCCTCGCGAGTCGCGCTACACATACATACGGGTACTCCTTAATGAAAGCGCTGTCAATAGTATGCAGCTGCAGCACGTCAGACAGCAGCGCTTACAAGCCCCGCACATACAAGCCCCGCACACCTGATGTGCTGCAGCTGGAAGCATCTCAGCGCTGTCTCCGTGCCGACGCGCGCTGCACACAGACACAGACAGCTCTGCATGGACTGAGTCGTGATGGCGGATAGAGCGAAGCGTTCACAAGTGCAACAAAACATTTGCCAGTAAGGGTGGCAATACGAGCAATCTATCAAAACATTTGTTTGCAAAACACTATATTAGTGTGCAGAAATGCGCCGTATTCGACTGCCTTGCGCGCAGTGGTTCATCTGCATCCACGTCCACTGCAGCCGGTAAGCCAAGATACGGAGTTTCCTAGGCTAATAACGAATTATTACAAATAGGCTAATAAACAAAATAATTGTTTAGCTACAAATACTACAATCTAAAAACTTTTTATAGATCGTCAAGCTGAGGTCAGCCACCAATGTGTCCCAGGCCAGTGAGCCCACCACACATCCTCCCTCTACCTCCACCACCCAAAGTCCTTTCTCCCTAGCAGCTAGAGGAAAGATGACAGATGATAGGGTGAACGAGTGTCACAGGGCTGTGACAAAGTTTGTTGTCAAAGGCCTGCACCCGTTCTCTACAGTGGAGTCCAAGGACTTTAGGTAACAACTAATCATTCAGTGTATATCGTTTTTTTTGTATACATAGTTGTCTAACTTGTCTGTTGTTGTTATAAGTTATTATTGAAGCAGCTATTCCCACCACTCCACACACATTTACAATAATTCAATCATTTCTAATCTTTACTGTAGGGAGATGACCAATGCTCTCAACTGCAAATATAAAAATCATAAAAAAATTATCAAAAAGAACCGATAAGAGTATCGATAAAGTACCGAACCGTTAAGCAGTATCGATAGGAGTAGTAGTATCGATAAAATCCTAACGATACCCATCCCTACCTTTGAGTGCTTACAGGGGGCACAGGTCTTCTCTAAACTTTACTTACGTAATGCATACAATTTGGTCAGGATTAGGGAGGGGGATGAGTGGGAAACTGCATTTAACACGCCCAACGGGCATTATGAGTATTTATTCATGCCCTTTGGTTTACCGGCTCAGTGGCCTCGTGGGTAGAGTGTCCGCCCTGAGTTCGGGAGGCTGGGAGTTCAAGCCCCGGCTGAGTCATACCAAAGACTATTTAAAAATGGTACCCATAGCCTCCCTGCTTGACACTCAGCATCAAGGGTTGGTTTGGGGGGAAGTCCTTGCGACATACTAGCGTCATGTCCAAGGGGTGTACTTGTACATCAAGCTGCCTCACGCTACGGAAACAGGAGATAGGCTCATGCCCCATGTGCCGTTACGGCTCGAGAACCATTGGTTCTCAAAGGCAAAACTTCTTTGGTTTACCTAATGCTCCGGCAGTTTTCCAAGCCCTGGTTAACGACGTGCTGCAGGATTTAATTGGGGTGTAAGTGTTTGTGTACTTAGATGACATCCTAATTTTTTCTCAGGATATGGTGCAGCACCAAATGCATGTTCGTGAGGTGCTACAGCGTCTCCTCAAGCATCAGCTATTTGTTAAGGCAGAGAAGTGTGTGTTTCACACTGACACCGTTTCCTTCCTGGGGTTTGTGTTGACGAAGGGTGATCTTTGCATGGATCCAGCCAAGGTGAGTGCAGTCTTGGACTGGCCATGCCCTTCGTCGCTCAAGGAATTACAATGTTTTTTGGGTTTTGCCCATTTTTACAGGCGTTTTATTCGCAATTTCAGCGCCTTAGTCAATCCTCTGACAGCTCTCACTAAGGCCTCTCTCCCTGGCTTTGTATGGTCGCCTCGGGCAGAGTCAGCCTTCTGCGACCTTAAACATCGGTTTACCTCTGCCCCTGTACTGATCCGCCACGATTCAGAGGCTCCGTTTATAGTGGAGGTGGATGCCTCTGATATTGCGGTGGGGGGGGGGGGGGGGGGGGTGATCTCTCAGAGATGTTTAAAGGACGGGAAAGTGCATCCTTGCGCTTTTTTTCCACGCCGGCTGTCTCCGGCCGAGCGTAACTACGACGTGGGTAATCGGGAGTTGTTGGCAATCAAATTGGCACTGGAGGAATGGAGACATTGGTTGGAGGGGCCGGCACACCCTTTCATTGTTTGGACTGATCATAAGAACTTGGCTTACATCCAGGGGGCTAAACGCCTTAACGCTTGCCAGGCCAGGTGGGCGTTATTCTTCACTCGAGCTCGTCAGTTTGATTCTCCGGACCGGGAGGAGAAGCCCCACCCTAATATTCCACAGGCCCTTATTTTGGCACCCGTGTCATGGGGCATAGATAGGGTGGTAAGATCGGCTCTGGCACGGGAGCCCGATCCTGGTGGGGGTCCTCCGGGGCGGATGTATGTGCCTAAGGCTGCGCGCTCGCGACTGCTACATTGGGCACATACCTCTTCACTCACCGGCCACCCTGGGGCCGCCAGGACCCTGGAGTTTATCCGTAGGAGGTTCTGGTGGCCTACAGAGGAGGGGGATACGCGTTCCTTTGTGGCGGCCTGTCCGGTGTGTGCGCATAGTAAGACCTCTCGCCGTGCACCGGCGGGTCTCCTCCGACCGCTTCCTATTCCCAAACGTCCCTGGTCGCACATATCCCTGGATTTTATTTCTGGCCTTCCCCCGTCAGATGGGTTCACTACCCTTTTGGTGGTAGTGGACCGCTTCTCCAAGGCGGCCCACTTCATTCCCCTTCCCAAACTTCCCTCAGCTCGAGAGACTGCTGACCTGGTGGTGTAGCACGTCTTTTGGGTCCACGGGTTACCAGTGGATATTGTGTCCGACCAGGGGCCCTCAGTTCGCCTCCAGGTTCTGGAAGGCATTTGCCTCCAGCCTCTGCGCCTCCGTCAGCCTGTTGTCTGGGTTTCAACTGCAGTCGAACGGGCAGACGGAGCGCGTCAACCAGGATCTGGAGGGCGTCCTGAGATGTTACGTTGCCGGGTGTCCAGCGACGTGGAGTAGGAGGTTGGCCTCGGCTGAGTATGCGCATAATACCCTCCTCTCCTCCTCTACTGGTATGTCTCCCTTTCAGTGTCAATATGGTTTTCAACCTCCTCTGTTTCCCGAACAGGAGCAGGAGGCTGAGGTACCATCGGTCCAGGCCCATGTGGTTTGCTGCCGCAGGACGTGGAACCGGGTTCGGACGGCGCTGCGGAAGGCCTCGGTTAAGACTCAGCACCAGGCTAACCGCAAGCGGCGTCCGGCTCCGGTTTTCCGTCCTGGGCAGCGGGTTTGGCTTTCCACCCGTGATCTCCCTCTCCGGGTGGAATCCAGGAAGCTAGCTCCCCACTTCATAGGACCCTTTAGAGTGGTTCGTCGGGTGAACCCTGTGGCTTACAGGCTGCGGCTCCCGGCCTCTATGAGGGTTCACCCGACGTTTCATGTGTCCCTGTTGAAGCCATTCCTCTCATCGCCCTTGTCCCCGCCACTTCCTGCAGTTCCGCCGCCCCGCATCCTTGACGGTCAAACGGTCTACACGGTGCGGAGGATCTTGGGTTGTAGGCGGAGGGGTAGGGGATTCCAGTTCTTGGTGGATTGGGAGGGGTATGGGGTAGAAGAGCGTTCCTGGGTGCCTCAAAGGGATATCTTAGATCACAGCCTTATCGACGATTATTGCCGGCTGCATCCCGAGGCACCCAGATGAACGTCAGGTGCCGTTCGTCGGGGGGAGGTACTGTAACGTCTGGGCTTTCTCTCCCTATTCAGGATTGGAAGCTCTGCTGCCATCCTGGAATTCTCACTCTGTCTCTGTAATTATCCCTGATTGTTGTCACCTGCCTGTGTTTTGTGTCACTGGTTCTGATTGGGTCTGCCGGATGTGTTGAGGCCTTTATAGTAATACCTTGCCTCTCTCGTTGTCGGTTCTTCAGCAGTGTTACTGGGAACAGCCGTCCACGGGCAGAAGTCGGATATCTCGCCCGTTATTATGATTTAATGTTATCTTTGCTTAAGGTCGAGAAGTCGGATCTCTCACCGCCCTATTCTCTATTTGCTTTCCTTAAATTGTTTCTCTCAGTACCCTTCCTTATATTACTATTTACCTGCTTTACTTCGTAAAGTTATATTATCGCTCAAAGTGTTTCTGATAATAAAAGAACACATATTCGAGAAGAGCAACACCCTCTCCGTCTCCTTCTTCCATGCCACACTTGAACTCAACATTCTTACCTGGATTCCTAACAGTTTGTCAGTTAAAGAGTTAATGATCGCTCATGCTCGGGAATGATGCTAAAAATTCTATTACAACGGGAACGTTTTTAAAGAGTGGAAAGTTCCTATATGCAAGAGGCTCAAATCCTGTTTGAGCTGTGGGCTTCAGGTTCAGACGGTGCGTCTCCACAGGGAGGATACAGCCTCGAAATCTACAGTCTGGAACCAGACCCCGAAAGATGTATATCAGGAAAGTCCCAGGGACAAGCAATATATCCTTACATGTAATACCTGTCCCAGTGGATAAGAAGGGCACATATCCAGAGAAGAACATCCAGCCGTCAGCGCCAAGCCCTCCCTAATCCACTCGCTATCATCAACTCATTAAAATAGTCCTAAACTCAAACAAAGGGATTCCGTCAAGTTGGAGCAGCACCACAATAAAGGTTCATATGCCTCACGCACCGCCCTGCTGGGCTTTACCTATGGAAAACAAAATACTACACATCAATGATTGCCTTTTAGATGATTACCTTGGTTTCTCCAAATAGTCACCACATGGCTCACAATGTGGTCATCAGTGAGAGAGGTGGAAGCAAATGGTCAGAGATGCCTGGGACGGGAAGCTGGCCAGGTTACGGCTTCCTCCCCTAGAGGTGTTGATAATCAAACCTGGGAGCAGTGGGCCAGAGGATGTGTGTGTGTGTATGTGCATGTTTTATTTTGCATGCATATTAGCTATAAGGAGAATCCCCGTAACAGAATGCTGACAACCTGACATCTAATATACGGCTGGTTTTGCCTGGAGTATCCCGTGTCTTCAATATGTGTAAACAGAGCTGCGCCTCCGATCCCTGATGAAAGTAGCAGCTTATGACAGAATGCTGAGGTGCTTGAATAGAAAATAAGTGCAGAAGTATGTCAAGTGTACCAGGTTCTGTACAGTACAAAACTCTCAAAATGTACTGCATCAGGCAAAAGCTGATCGTGCCGCCTGAACGTTACATATTTCATTGTTGAAACTGAATCATTGCTGTGCATATTCAAATTAGATGGTCATTTTTAAATCATGCCATCAAACTAATTATCATTCTAAATAGGGATGTCCGATATTATCGGCCGACCGATATTATCTGCCGATATCGGCAGTAAAATGTGATATCGGAAAATATCGGTATCGGTTTAAAAAAAGAAAAAAACAATAACAATATTTGTTATATATATATCCAGTGAAATGATTAGTTACCTGAAATTATTCCGTTTTTTGGGGTGGGAAACCCTGCATATATCGGTATCGGTTGATATCGGTTGATATCGGTATCGGAAATTAAGAGTTGGACAATATCGGAATATCGGTATCGGTAAAAAAGCCAATATCGAGCATCCCTAATTCTAAACAAAACAAAGTATGCAATAGTAATTTCCCCACAATTTATAAAGAGCCAGCGTTTTGGATCAAAATTTAAAAGACTAAATGAATGCAGCATTATGCAAGTCCATTATGATAGTCATGATCACAGAAGACAAAAACATGTAGCTCTTCTCTGCATCTACATCAAAGCTTTGGCTTTTACATAAGACACTAGACACCAAAACATCTTTGATAACTGAACTTTAGAAATAATTGAAAATGAAAACAATAGTGTCGTCAAACACTTGCTGTCAAACTGCCATACAGGTTTTCTAGGCGAACTGATTAGCAATTGTGATGCAGAAGAACTACACTACTAAACTGGACAATGTCGTTGAAAGTCACGAGACACATTAAACACGTTGATTTAGTGATCTGTGAGTCTAGTAATCAACATTTGAACATTGTACTAAATATGATGAGTGTGTAATTTATTATGTCTATTTTTACTGCTGTGAAGCACTTTGGGCTGCAATTCTTGTATGAAAGGGGCTATACAAATAAAGTTTATTATTATTATTATTATTATTATTATTATTATTATTATTATTATTATTATTATTATTATTATTATTATTATTATTATTATTATTATTATTATTTAGAACTGCACTTTGTATGTAAGCACAGCACAAGTTAAGATTGTCAGTTTGGCCTCTTGTGTTGAGAGTTTCACACACTGAAATGCTGTTGTGGAAAAAATTCACCAATCTAAGCAATCTAAGAAAAACTGTAACACCCATTCCAGTTGCTTTACATTGCATATTGACTCACTGCTTCCCTTCAAGGCACGAACTAAGCAACTCTTGGGCAACATATTTCTAAGGTGCAGCACACATCTCGTCTTGGTGCCAGCCAAAGACAACCAGGCAGAGCCCTTACAGTTGAAGCTTTATTTTACACCCAGGACTCCCTGTGAACCTCGGGCATAAGTCTCCCTCACCCCCTTGATACGTGATCATTGGCAGCTTTTACCAGATTATCACCACCCGTTAACAGGGCCCCAAACAGCTGACTGGCTCCAGGAGTGTGCTCTAGGAATTAGCCACCTGCTACAACAGTGATCCACAACCCACGTAGCGGTGACAAACTAGCTAGCTCGCTGCACAATGTATGCAGGATATACATGTCCTCACGGGGGGTAAAGATGGCGTCAAACAAGGTTGGGTCACACACCCAGCGTGCCCAGCAGGAAGTGTTGCTTCCCCGAAACGGGGCTCCGAGGTCAGAGGTTGGCAAATGGGACCGTGACAGATCGCGTTACCGTGCACAGATGTGGCAGAGACAAGGCCGTGGTCACCCAAACGTAGCACGAGTCTGCGGATGACCTCAGATACGGGGGAAACGTGTTCCTCCACAATATAAGAACATACAGATATACGTGTGTGCGCTGTGTGCCAGTATGTGGGCGTGTTTGTATTCTCTGCAGAGTATTTCCAGTAGCTTTCCGTGTGCCGTGCCTCCTCAACTCGCCTGTCTGCCGTGTCAAGAGCGATGAGCACAGGAATGAGAAACAGGTGTGTGTGAAATGTGTGGATCCCCCCTTTTTCTCTCTCTCTGTGACCCCCCTCCCTCCTTTCCCTCCCTCTCTCTCTCTCCCTTCCAAGCCTTTTGGAGTCTGGCACGTTGAGCTGTATTTTATGGCACAGGGGTGAAGGGAGGATGAGGTGAAGGGAGGAGAAGGTGGAGGAGAGACAGAAGGAGATAGGCTGATCACATGAGGGGGAAAGAACACTGACGGCTGGGAATTTGTTGCAGTGCCACACTTGGGTTTTTGTGTTGTTGTGTTATTTATGTATCCACATCATCATCATATGAATTGAAAATGGGGGACCCTGATGTAAACAAGACAAAAGTCTTTCTCTGGTCTGCATCCTCTTAACAATTGTGTGTATTGAGCCCTACTGTATTGTACCCATTCTACAATCTGTTAATAAAGTTTTCAATCAATCAATTCAATCAATAAGAGTTATGCAGATACAGTATTATGGATGGCTTGTAGCCTATATCACCCCAGCTTCAAAACTCACCTCGAGTCCTGTGAAGATTTTTCTTCAAATCCATTGACTGATTGATTGATTATTGTATTAACAGATTGCAGAATGGGTACAATACAGTACGGCTCAATACACACAATTGTTAAGGGGATGCAGACCAGAGAAATACTTTCGTCTTGTTTACATCAGGGTCCCCCATTTTCAATTAATCATAACATTTATGACATACACGACATACAGATAGTATTGTTACATCCAGACATTTATGACATACAAGATATACAAATATACAGTATATACAGCGCCCCCTCAATGGGGAGCGACGACGCCTCTCTCGCGGACAAACTCAACTCTTTCTATGCTCGGTTTGGTGCAGACGGTGGCGCCGCTGGCTCAACGGCTAGTGACGTCACTGGCGCGCCGGCTGTTGTGGGGGGGGGGGGGGGGGGGGGGCAACCGCGGGGGGGCGGGGACGCTCTCGTTGTCGGAACACAGTGTGAGAAGAGCATTTATGCAGGTGAACACCAGGAAAGCGGCTGTCCCAGATGGTATAACAGGACGCATACTTAAGTCCTGTGCCAACCAGCTAGCCCCTGTGTTCACCGCCATATTTAATCAATCCCTTGCGGAGTCAGTGGTCCCTGCCTGCTTCAAGATGTCTACCATCATCCCTGTACCGAAGAAACCCTCCCCAACATGTCTCAATGACTACAGACCGGTGGCACTCACCTCTGTGGTCATGAAATGTTTCGAGAGGCTGGTCAAGGATCACATTTGTGCCTCCCTCCCCAGTGATATGGACCCTATGCAATTTGCATACAGGACAAACAGGTCCACTGACGACGCGGTCTCCCAGGTACTGCACAGCACCCTCTCTCACCTTGACCGCCAGAAGGGGGGCTATGTGAGACTGTTGTTCATTGACTACAGCTCAGCGTTCAACACCATAGTCCCCACCAGACTGGTGGACAAGCTGATCGAGCTGGGTCTGAGCTCCGCTCTGAGCGCCTCGGTACTGGACTTTTTGAGTGAAAGACCCCAGGCGGTCAGGGTGGGGGGTCAGACCTCCAACACCATCACCCTGAGCATCGGGTCCCCCCAGGGCTGTGTTCTGAGCCCCCTGCTGTACTCACTCTACACACACGATTGTGTGGCCAAGTTCAGCTCTAACTCCATAGTGAAGTTTGCAGACGACACGGTGGTGGTGGGGCTGATCTCGGACAACGACGAGAAGGCCTACCGGGAGGAGGTTGAGGTACTGGAACGCTGGTGCCAGGACAACAGCCTGCTCCTGAACATTGGTAAAACCAAGGAGCTGATCGTGGATTATAGGAGAGGACAGCAGGAGACACACACACCACTGAGGATAAACGGGGCTACCGTGGACAGGGTGAGCAGCTTTAAGTACCTGGGGGTCCACATCTCAGAGGATCTGACATGGTCAACACACATAGACACAGTCGTAAAAAAGGCAAAGCAGCGCCTCTACCACCTGAGACAGTTAAGGAAGTTCAGAGTATCTGGGAAGATACTCCAGTCCTTCTACTCCGGAGCTGTAGAGAGCATCTTGACTGGAAACATCACTGCCTGGTATGGAAACAGCACGGCACAGGACAAGAAGGCCCTACAGAGAGTGGTGCGCTCAGCCGAGCGTACCACGGGTATTGCACTACCTCCCCTGCAGGTTCTATACAACAAGAGGTGCAAATCCAGAGCCTGCAGAATAATGAAAGACCCTCACCACCCCAATAACAGCCTGTTCCAGCTGCTGAGGTCAGGCAGACGCCTGTGAACACCAGCTACTAGGACAGAGAGGCTTCGGCTCAGCTTCTTCCCCCAGGCCATCAGAGCCTTGAACACTGAGTGCCACAGAACACTGAACTCTCCACACACAAGCACACATGAGCACACACACGACACGCACGCTGTACACGCTCGCACACTAGCAGCCACTTTAACATGAGCAAGCACACACTCATGCTGCACACGCCCACACTTATGGCCACAAAGGAAAGGTCACTTTAAAAATAGTATAGCAACAGTAACAGTGTATTGCACTACCAAAGGACCTAGCATGTCCTCCATGCTCTGTAAATAATTATGTACAAATACCGAGATGCCCCACTATGTTACCTGTTATTGCACAATGTTGTTTTATTGGATTATATTATATGTTGTACTACTGTATTGCACATCGTTGCGGGCAAGACCACCCGCATTTCATTGTATACTTGTATGCCGTGACAAATAAAACTCTTGACTTGACTTGATTTACAGACAGAGTTTCTAAAAGAGAATATATACATTTGAGCGGGAAGAAACTGTACATTAGGGGGTTGGGTGGGGGGGGGGGTTTGGACATTTGGAGCCAGTTTCGAATTGCAGCCTCCCGTAGGTTCTCTTTGAGAGCGGTTTTGAAGGTGGGTAGGGATTCACATTATTTTATGGCTGTGGGTAGGGCGTTCCACATTGTTGTGGCATAATTGCTAAACGTGTTTAGTCCCTTGTTTGATGAACGTGATTTGTGGAACTCGCTCTGGTGTGGTGGTCGTGGTATTCACTGACCACTGACTGACACAGTTTTTAGCACATTCCCTGGTGTTATTATGATCTGCTTTAAGTGATGTCTTAAACACGTGAGGCTAACATCTGAATGCAGCAGTTCTGTTCTGGCCATGTGTGTGATCTGTGGTAATTGTTAGGCTATTACCATATAACTTTCTAAGATTGTGTCAAGTGAGTTGTTGAGCTCCCATTAATCTGTTGTATGAAAACAAAAGGCTGACTGATTAAGCTGCTCGTTCGTTTTAATCACTGGTTTAAGGCTTTGAATAGAAACTGGCATTTCTTAAATCGACGTGAATAAAAATAGACTGACCCACAGCCCCCCTCCCCTCCCCCTACATTCACCCCACATAAACTACACAGGAGTCGGTTTACATAGCGCCATACCTGCCCAGTGCCCACCCCCCATTGTGGTGGAGAAGTCGGGAGGGACTACCCCATCCCGCTGCTGCACAGTTCATCGTCCCACAGTGAGTGTGCTGGCAGTCAGCGCAGAGAGACGCACCGTCCCGTCAGTTCGCCTGTGCAAGTGTGCAGTTATAGCGGAACAACAACGAGCACACAGGCTGTCCTCACAACATCAAAGGATTTGAAAGACCAGAGTGAATGAAAACGACCGTCTCTTGCATGCGGCACACGGCAAGGTAAGCATATGATACAAGTACATTTCAAGTGATAACCCGGTGTCTAAAGTTGCTATTTTTGCGTTGTAGACTGTTGTCGATCAATAATGGACTATCATTTTGTGATTTAGGCTAGTACTGTCCACACAGACAGTAGTTTAAGTTCGATAGTTCAGTTGGGTATATTGGCTCGATTTGGGGAGGATATTAGAGCTATTGCTTGTTATGCATGTGTTCTGCATTCTATTCTCAAAATAATGCAGTATTTTGCGCAAATCAAAAGCACAGGTGAGGTCTATTGGCTGATCATTGGCTGGTCTATTGGTAAATGTAATAAGGTTGTGACATGTATGGCTGTTGTCTTTTTTTCTTTAAATATATTTATTATTTAGCTAATTTATATTCCTAATGTCATGAGCAGTTTGGTTCAGACATAGCTGGTGCCACATGATATCATAATGGTGTGTTTATAGACATAGCAAAATGCTAGTTGGAAATATAATTTGTAACTTGACGTTTAAATTGTAACGCCAGGCTATGGTTGTCCCATAATCAACACTGCACAAGACATAAACGGATAGCTCTGGTGGCTTTGGCGACGGTGAACTTTCATCGACTAAAATTGTTTGAGAAGTTGACACGCGCGGTAATTCATCATCTGACATGTAAATCTATGAGGGCAGAGGGCCTCTGCTTAGCTCACCCCTGTGGTGTTCCAGTCGTTCATAACGGGAGGGGGGGGGTAAACGTTTCCCGCTGTGTCACAGCGGCTGTGATTGACCATCCGCGGTGCATGGTCTGATTGGACAAGATTAATTTCACCGGGGGCAAAAAGGTTATCCCATAATTAGTCTACGTTCATGTAAATATTTACATCTGGAGAGAATCAAGGAAATCATGGCCCAAAGCCCTGTAATTTTGAATTGAGTGAAACTGTTTCTTCTAACATTCAGGCCTATAATGCAAATGTAATACATGGTACTGTGACTCATTAGGCTGAGGCAACATTGCAGACTACATTTGGCACCTGATAACGCAACCCTGTTATATTAGGTTCTCAAACTTTTTCATGTCAAGGACCCCCAAATTGACAAACATTTGACTACATTTGATGATATTTCATTCCAGGGTCCGCCGTCTGATAAGATGTTTGTTTTTATATATTAATATTATAGATCATTACTGTTGATATGCCGTAGGTGGAGTGATGACAAAAGAGAGAAACCTATAGTCACACTGTATTCATTGTAAATAATAGTCATACATTCTTGTAAACGAGATAATATGGTGAGATATAATTATTCTTGAGGGGGGGGCTTTAATGGTCCCAGGGACTCTCAGGACCCCACTTTGAAAACAGCTGGGCTGAGGAGATGCATTAAGGAAGTAGGCCTAGTTACTTACCGTGCAAGACAACTGTTACCTGATACTTCAGAACCCAACAAAAGCAACAGAGGACCTAAACCTTATGGGTCTTTAAGAGGTCATTATGCGATCCACCCATTCTAAAAGGGGAGAAACTCTCATTATTGTCCCTGACAGGGAGACATGGTCACAGCTCCGGGGGGGGGGGGGGGGGGGGGGGGGGGGGGGCGACCTGATGTCTGTGGACGGAGAGACTCTGGCTGGTCAGGGGGGTCAGGGGTGTAAGCATCAGAACCAGACCAAACAGCCAGGCGAGCAAACCAAACATGTCTTTCAACCACAAACAGTCTGAGCTTGATAGGTGATCACCATGTTTTTCATGTTGCCCCCCCTCCCCCCATTTTTGTAGCTGCAGTATTTTGAGTCACACTCTGGGTTGCGGAATTACTCATTTAGTTTTGACCGAGAGAATGTGCTCGATGCAGATTATGCTGTATAATGCATTAGTGGTGATGATCATTTATTCATAAGACCGCATTTTGCATTTAGTGAACTGCAGATCTTTCAATGAAATTTCCAGCATACAATCCTGAGTGATTTCAGTAGGGAGAAACAACAGACCTCAGCATCAATGTGTACAGTCACTCACTATAATGAGTACTTCTTAATTCTCCATGCTTCATACTATTTGTATGCAATTTTCAGTATGTGAGCCATTAGTGTGCAAATGCTGTACGTAAAAGAGATTTCTTTCTATGAATACTAAAAAGACCAACATTTGAAGTGTGTAGTGGATGGTTGCTAGATTGTTTCAATCTCACAATTATTTGCGCCAGGTCACTTCCCATCTTATTTCCATTTCCAGGTCAGCATAAATTTCCAAAACAAATGCATGTACAATAACAACATGTTCACCACCGAAGCATCATTTGTGTGTTTTCTTTTGGCAAAACTGACAATATACCCTCCTGACTGCACACTGCACAGCTAGCACCTCCTGTTAGCACAGCTAGTGGAAACAGCTGTAAGTGAACTTCCTCGTTCCTCCTATGTTGTATCACACACATTGCACTCCATGTACTGAGCAGTCAGCTCCAACAGTATGTAGTATGATGTACATACTTTTATGTATGTAATACATACAAGGAATTTGGATGTAGCTAGTCTCACTTAAATAAGACGTATCATTGGCCCTAGAGATGAGCGGAGACGAGGTAGTACGCTGCGTTTTGGAGCGGAAGGTTTACACCCATCGAAATGCTGTCATTAATTATGATTTTGTTTTCATTGGGAGGTTGTAGCCTAACCCACGGACGTGACTTGGTTTGTATCACTTCAAAGCTGATTATGAGTCACCAGGTCATAAATCACAACACCTTCAATTGTCAGCTCGCTCATCTTACTTGTACTACTCAGACGATGCAGGGAAACGGCACAGCACTACCCACAGTACACCCACCGACCAGAAAAATTACAGTTCGGAGCAGTTATAAACATCTGTAACCCCCTTTCCCCCTGCTCGCTTCATATGGCAGTGTGCTAATTTCCCAGCTGTAATAAGGGCTGTTTGTGTGTTTGATGCTGATCCCAGTGGAGCAGACAGGACTACTTCCTCTCGTCTCAGCGCACGAGGCCCAGGGGCACCGGAACAAAGCAGCCTGGCCACAGCGCCCCCCCCCCCCCCCCCCCCCCCCCCCCCCCTGCCTGTCTGGGCTGTTGACAGGAGCCCTGACATCATTACCATGACTAAATGAAAAGTAATATAGGCCACGCCACCCCATTTAACAAGGCTTCATATCAGCATCCATGACAGTGGTGGAATTTGGGTGAATTACCAATGCAAAGAGTCTCTACCTCTGGGGACCCTTTTGGTTGTGTGTGTACCACATGCACATACAAGCAAGCACATGCACATGCACAAACTATATTATTGGTATGCTCCACTGTTGGTCAAGGGACTGAACATTTTTACGAGATACACTGGTAGTCTTCTCTCGATCATTTTCTCATTACACTCTCATTACAGTCTGGTTACAGTCTGGTTACAGTCGGGTTTGACCCACCGCCACATCACTGTTGACTGGCGGTGAATGAGCGGAAGCCACAGGACCTTTCATGGTTTTTACTTCACAATGGGCCACTCATGTGTTTCTTATCGCTTAAAGTTCACCCAGACCGCGTTCACATTTAAAGGAATTCCTTGCTTCTTTTCCATTAACAGCTCGGTCTCGAAAAACAATCATTTCCCAAAGAGGAGCGTCTAAACATTTTGTTTAGTTCAAAATCCTTTGTCGTGTCGCATGGTTGCATTGTAAAGGCCCCCTAGTTACAGCGGGAATCTCACATTTCTAATTAGAGGGGAAAGGGGACTTGTCAGTGACATCATCAACCTTTCCCCCGGCTCTAGGTTAGGTGTGTTTGTGTGTGTGGAGGAGAGTGAGTGTCAGCTGGTTTTAGAGATTTGACAAGCACAACACGCCTTCCTTCACGCAAACTGTCGGGACGAAAGCATATAATTTGTCTTTATTGCTCCTGTTCCCCGGGTCGAGGTCATTGTGCCCCATGGTCTGCGTGGGAACTTCCTCAGCAACAGTTTTAAGGAACAATAGTTTGAAAAAAGGAGGAAGAATTAGTCAAGAAACCTGCCCTTTGTCCTTTGTATCTTGAACCGGAAAAAAACGGTATTTGCAGGTTTAATCTTTCTCATGGTTTTATAACGCTGAAATCTCTCTCTCCTCACGAATTGGATCAACGCTATTAGCTCACAGAGCCCAGATGTTTACCAACACGTTCATATCTGCATCTGAGGACCCTGAAGGATATCACCATTGCGACCGATCCTGTAATTTTTCGGCACCCACTTTCATCTCTCTGTTGTTACATCACATCGACCCCCCCGTCCCCCGTCAGCCCTCATATAAGTCAATACATAATTCATTCTGTGTAACTAAACCATGAAAGATGGCTCTGACATCTCTCCATCTCCTTCCAGTCCCCAGTGAGCTGGTGACAGCTGTGAGAGCAGCCCTTCTCCCAACGCCTCTCACATCCATATAATTGTTCACAGTCCGACCAGGTGCCTCCATGGTTCCGCCACATCAGATCACACTCAACCTTACCTCCCGATGCCCACTCAGCCGCGAGCAAGATGACACAACCTAGAACCTTCCGTCCGCACAGTAGGGGTCCTACCGATGCAGCCTCCCCCGAGATCCACCAGAGTTTGTCTCCCCCTTCCAGATGCATGGTGATTCTGAGTGGGGTGGTGGAGGTTCTGTGGCACTTGGGGCCTGTTTGTGGAGAAGCCGGATGACCAAGTTGGTAATGAGAGAAGACAGGTGACGGGTTCAGTTGAGGTGACTCACTAAAGGGTATTATGGCAAGGAGTGAAAAGAGCTTGTAATGGGTCTGAGTTTGAGACGTTTGAACACTCATCTAGTTTTCCCCATGGTTGAGTCTTTTCTTTAAGTCGGAAGGATTAGGAAAATGTGGGTTAGGTTTAGTTGAGTTTGAAAAGTGTTAGTGTGTGTGCCTGTGTCTGTGTGTGTATTCCAGTTCCAGGACACATTATCAAGTATTTCTGTTGTACTCCACAGTGCCCCCCTCCCCCACCCCCTCTTTTGTTATTGGTACATCTGCCAATTTTAGCTAAACCTATTAAAGTCGGACTGAAATTCCATCTGTGGCACAGAAGGCACTGTCAACAGCTTTGCCAACTGCCATATATTTGCTGCCATAATGCACAATTTCAGGCCACAGTTCATCCATAGCTGCATCATTAGCTAATCGATGCCGGTACAGTGAAAGTGGTGGTGAGTGTGTTTTGACACAGTAGGGGGGGCGGTTGCATGGAGGTCTGGCAGTGTCATGACAGATGCCCCAGTGTTTAGAGATGGGACGGGCCTCCAGGCAACCCCTGACCAACCCCCAACCAACCCTCCTCCGTCTTGAGTCGGTGACAACACTTTAACTGCTCCCACAACACGTGGGTGACATCGTAACAACGGCAACATGTGTTCGGGAACAGCCCCAACAGACGTTGTCGTGTCGATGTCCTTTTGGCACCTTAGGTTATTGACGGTTTGGTTTACTCAGATGTCGCTGCTACCCAGGTTTGTTTGACACAAACTTTTTGGTCAATAGTAGTACCAATATATACTTTACTTCTCCCCTTCAAGAAAAGAAAATGTGTCCGCTCTCCAGAAAGAGCCCTCCTTTTAGAGCCTTCGAACCAGCCGAGAACTTAATGAGGGTTCACTGTGTAAGACTCCTGGAGATGTAGGGATGGGGCCCAGATTTATGTGTGTGTATATTATTGTATATACAATCCCGGTAGGGTGTTTCAGAGGGGGGATCTCCGTTACCCTTAGTTGCAGAGTTGAATTCCCACTTCGAGACACACTGTAGGCCTGTGCTGCTTGTATTGCTAGTCACATAGCCGGCCCTAAGTCAAGCTGGCGTGCGGAGGCACACCAGTGGTTTTCATAATTAACAGAATAAAACTGTCCTTTATCTGGCGTGCTTGGCTCAGATGTCTACACAGTCTCATATACAGTGCACACAAGTGTGTGTGTGCGTGCACATGCGTGTGTGTGTGTGTATGTGTGTGCGTACCCACTATCAAAACAATCTCCAGACGGTGTACCCTCTCCACACACGCACGGCAATTCCTCCCATCGCCCCTCAGAAGACTTTCTTGGATCCACCGCTGCATTCCCTGCGTGTTTTCCACCGGGGACGGGTTTATGCGCAGCTTTTACAATTATATTTTCTGTAGACTTTCTTTTCTGAGAGGATCCCAGTGTACTGTACATCACACCCCCCCTCAATGCATGAGCTCACCCTTCATTAGTTCAGTCATCGGCGGCGAGGTATCACAGCGCAGGCTTAACATTCCTGCACAGAGTGCTGGACAGGGAGACTGGATAGTGGATCAGGTGTCTCTGCCTGTTACAGCGTGGATCATGAGCGAGGCTGGCAGCGCATCTGCTCGTTGCCTCTGGACTCCAGAGATTTAGAGGATTCGTGTCTCCAGACACGGATAAACTTGTGGAATAATCCGATGATACGAAAAGCGCAAATTCTATGGATAGGTTATTAACTCACAGCCCTGAACTAAATAGAAGTTGGAGGTCCTTCAGTATGGATTTGAGTATTTGGGAGGACATGGTTGGATGGTTTGTGTGGAAATAATGATGTGTTTTCAGGTCAGAGAGAGCGCATGTAGGTTGTATTGGGGTATGCAAAGTGGTAGTAGGCGAAGCTTGTGCTCAATGCTTTAAAACGTGTAGCTCACAAAGTAAATAGTGAGTCATTGGCCAATGCTCTCTATTTATCAGCTTAAACAGCACTGGTCCAGGTCCCTACAGTTTAGGGGGGAAAAGGGAGCTTGCATGGTTGGTTGATAAAAGTAAGAATAATGGTGAACATTTTATCTCAACAGTCTCTTATCTTTATTAGCATTGCATGGGCGTTAGAGTTGATAAAGGCTTGACTGTAGGGATGGTTGGCTGAATTACAATCTCACATGACTTCTTGGTGATATGATGATTATTATTTTAATTATTAGCTCAGCTTAGAGGAATATGGTCGTGTGACATGCAGCCACAACTGTACTAAAGGTTTTTGATCATTTTGAGCATAACAGTCAAGCTACCTTTGGCCGTTAATTGCTTTTCGCCCCTTGAATATGATTGCATTAGCAAATTCTGACAAGCACTTTATCAATGCATTACCATATCTTATTGCTGTCATCTTCATTCTCCACAACTGCGTAGACCTTGTATCTTGGTCTCCAGCACTCAGCTGTTTAGCCATTATTAGCTTCCAATGACAAAAGAGCCCCAGCGGTGAGTTAAGAGGCTATCTTGTCTTTTTTATGACCGTGGGGAGGTCTACCAGCCCTTCTGACCCACTGCCACGTTACATGCATGTGGAGGAGACCTAGGCAGCCTTCCCACCCGTAGATCAAGGGACTAATGCTGCTCAGGGCCTCACAATAGTAAAGGGATTTATGATTGTCCTTCTGGCCTTGTCTGTGGTGGGTATGTTAGCGTGTTGTCTTTGGTGGGTATGTTAGCGTGTTGTCTTTGGTGGGTATGTTAGCGTGTTGTCTTTGGTGGGTATGTTAGCTTGTTGTCTTTGGTGGTACTGGGTATGTTAGTGTGTTGTCTTTGTTGGGTATGTTAGCGTGTTGTCTTTAGTGGGTATGTTAGCGTGTTGTCTTTGGTGGGTATGTTAGCGTGTTGTCTTTGGTGGGTATAGCATGTTGTCTTTGGTGGGTATGTTAGCTTGTTGTCTTTGGTGGTACTGGGTATGTTAGCGTGTTGTCTTTGGTGGGTATGTTAGCTTGTTGTCTTTGGTGGGTATGTAAGCTTGTTGTCTTTGGTGGGTATGTTAGCGTGTTGTCTTTGGTGGGTATGTTAGCTTGTTGTCTTTCGTGGGTATGTTAGCGTGTTGTCTTTGGTGGGTATGTTAGCGTGTTGTCTTTGTTGGGTATGTTAGCGTGTTGTCTTTGGTGGGTATGTTAGCGTGTTGTCTTTGGTGGGTATGTTAGTGTGTTGTCTTTGGTGGGTATGTTAGCGTGTTGTCTTTGGTGGGTATGTTAGCGCATTATCTTTGGTGGGTATGTTAGCGTGTTGTCTTTGGTGGGTATGTTAGCGTGTTGTCTTTGGTGGGTATGTTAGCGCGTTGTCTTTGGTGGGTATGTTAGCGTGTTGTCTTTGGTGGGTATGTTAGCGTGTTGTCTTTGGTGGGTATGTTAGCGTGTTGTCTTTGGTGGGTATGTTAGCGTGTTGTCTTTGGTGGGTATGTTAGCGTGTTGTCTTTGGTGGGTATGTTAGCGTGTTGTCTTTGGTGGGTATGTTAGCGTGTTGTCTTTGGTGGGTATGTTAGCGTGTTGTCTTTGGTGGGTATGTTAGTGTGTTGTCTTTGGTGGGTATGTTAGCGTGTTGTCTTTGGTGGGTATGTTAGCATTTTGGTCCTGTGGCTACATCTCTTATATTTAACTGTTTTCTTTTATCCTCCCTCTCTCTCTCTCTCCCTCCCTGACTAATGGGACAGAGTGACCAGGTCTTATCTTCAGAGCCAGAGGAGGGCCGCATTAATAATGTCTCTGCTCTGAGAATTAGAAGAAGACCGCCATCTATTCTTTGCCCGGTCTATTCAACAGGCCTTCTTGAGGTCTGGTTAATGACCGAACGGGATGAAGTCATTAATTGTTGACCATTAGCATCCGTTAGCTTCACATTCACATGCGGTGACTTCAGGGAATTGAAAAGTGTGCTTAAATCCCAATGAGGTGTGGTTAAAGTTTGAACATTGAGACAATCTGAGTCCAACTGTGATGTCAAAGACGTCATTCATTAAGAGACACGGCAGATGTTTTTTAGTGTAGAGACAAGGTGATGTTAAAGGAGACAGAGAGAAAAGAGGAGAACGGAAGGATGGAGAGATGACCAATTTGGTTCTTTAGTTCACAGCAGATGTCTCACATCAGTCAAAAGATTGATTTGACAGGTAAGGGAGTTGGAACACATTCTGAAGTGCTTCAAAGGTGGTCCTTGTGAATTTATTATCCCCTTATCTTGTGTTTACCTGGTTGAATAAATATTTCACAGTGAAAACATACTCTAAACCTTTTTGATATGAAGGCCAGCTGGCTTTATTTGGATACGCCCCGGCTAGCTTAGATCAAGCTACACTTCTGCAGGCAGTTGAGAAAGCTCTCCTGAAACAAACAAGTACTTCCTGGTTTTTCCCTCTACCCTCATTCCGGGGCACCGGCACGTTCACATTAGAAACATGAGCAGAACTCCTGGCGTTCACCCTCTGGTGTAGCCAGGGTCTGCCAGCGTTTTCCCATAACAAAACTGGAAAACCCCAACATTTAAAATGCGTATAAATCAGGCGACAGGTCTGTGGTCAGGGGGCTCTCGGCTGTCCTGATCATGGGTCCTGATGGGTCCTGATGCAGCGTGACAGAAAACACCTGGCTCCTCTTTGGCTGCATGGGGTGTCTGCTTAAGGGGCTGGTTACACGAGCCGGATACGGAGCCGTTGTTGCTCAACGCCCATGCAGTAGAGACCTGCACGGTTATTTCCAGTGTTTACAGCAGAGCTGTCCCGAGTAGCTGCAGCTACCATGTGTTGTCAAGTTATTGTTATAAGGAGCCCAGTCCAAGCTACAACAGTCTGCATTCCTTTAACAATTGTTTGTATTTAGCCGTATTGTATTGTACCCATTCTGCAATCTGTTAAATAAAGTTTACATCCATTCATTCTGCTAGCATTAACGTTACCAAGCTGCTAGCCACAATGCTATACTGTTGTACTGGCATATTCCATTCACGTTAGCATGTAGGTAACAACATCGGAGATCTTTTCGTGAGACTAAACTATCCGCTCTTGGTGGTAAATTGTGTTGATGTTAGTTTTGTTTCATCAACAAATGAGGCAGAACACATAGTGAATGTATCCGTTTTGTTTATTGCACTTTTATTGCACTTTCTTTGATGAAAAATAAATGCTACGTTGGCTAAATGGCTCACGCGAGGCATTTAAAGATGGTGGTTTGTTGTTTTTTTGCAGGAAGTGTAAAACTTTTGTAAAACATTAAACTTTTCTGATTGGTTGAAAATTGCCTTCATAATAAGATAAGATATTCCTTTATTGATCCCCTTGGGGAAATTCAGGCATCATAGCAGCATGGGGGGGAGGGGGGAGGGGTACAGGTAGTAAAACAACACAGTATACAGGTAGTAAAGGACAACACAGGCAGTGTAAACAAATTGATCAATATGGTCAATATAATTTACTATCTGACTAGCTGAGGAATATTCACATTATTCACAGTGTCACATAAGGTGCAGTATGCATGAGGTAGTGTTATAATTTACTATCTACTGAGTATACATTAATCAAAGTACCAGGGTAGTCTACGTTGTCCCCCTTGGGTTCCTATAAGTCCCAGGTCAATGTCTGGTAGCAGTCGCTGTCGCTGCCCCCTGTTGTGGGGCCTGGAGGCTGCTAGTCGCTGCCCACTGTTGTGGAGCCTGATGGCCGCTGGTATGAAGGACTGTCCGAGGCGGTTAGTTGAGTGTCGGGGGGGAATGAGTCTGTGGCTGAACGAGCTTCTCATCTTGACTAGCTCGTCGTAGAGGGGGTGGTAGGGGTTCTCCATGATGGCATCCAGCTTCCTTATCATCCCCCTCTCTACCATCACCTCAAGTCTAGGTAGCTCGACTCCCACCACGGAGCTAGCCTTCCTCACCAGCTTGTTGAGCTTGTTGGTGTCCCTTGAGTTGATGTAGCCTCCCCAGCATGCCACAGCATGTTCGCCACCTACTGCCACCTACTGCTTTGGCATTGTACTACATCACTGTGCTCAGGAGGCAAAACCAATGTCTAACTTGCCTGCCATTACGTTGCGTTCTGAAAAGCGAAACTGACCCTGACAACAAAACGAAAACTGGCCATTAGTGTAACCGTTTCAGTCTTCCGTCAGTTTCACAGAGAGAGGATAGTAGGGGGCAGAGAGAGAGAGAGAGAGAGAGAGAGAGAGAGAGAGAGAGAGAGAGAGAGAGAGAGAGAGAGAGAGAGAGAGAGAGAGAGAGAGAGAGAGAGAGAGTAATAGCTACCCGCTGAGAGGGACAAGAGCAGAGGCGGGGCAATTGGAGGGAGCGGTCACAGGCTTATCAAAGGAAAGGATCACAGTAGAAGGTGCTGGGTACTAATTTGACTCATTATGGTCAATGGGACTAATGGTTGCCTATTGTTCCTGTGTAAATCTATGTTGAGTCACCCACCTGGTGTGTGTGTGTGTGCACGTGTGTCCTTTTATGACGAGAGCAGCGGTGTGAATTTTACTGTCAAACTTGACCCTTTCATTGTAAATCTATGCTTAAATCCCTGCAGTATTTCCTCCCTGGTACTCCCTTTTATCCATCAAATCCTTGTGCAAATCCAGAAGAGATATGAAAACACTTCCACACAGAAACCCCTGGTTCTCTATGTTTTTTTTAGCAATGTTCCCTATTGAGACATAGTGATTCCCGAACAACCGGCGGCTCGTTGTGATTCACATTGATCTATGCGTCGCTGTGTGCGACAGTGCTCTGGGCGAGAAATAACCTCTGAAAGCAGAAAGCGTCCGGCTCGCTTCAAATCCTTAATGTCACATTGAATGAGTACAAACAAGCGTTATATGAGTGCGGCAAAGGACACTCTGTCTCTGACACAATCTGTCCTTCGCCCAGTCTACGGTTGTTTTTATCAGCAGATGGTGCATTCAATGTTATGATGGAGTAATTGCATAGCCATAAGTAACTGTCCCGTGTTTGTTTCATTATTTGGCATACTTACACAAATAGACAGACATAGGCCCGACGTAACTCCCCCAACAAAGGAAAGCCCTTATCGGGATTAATGGTTTAGTTTAGGCTAGAATGGCGCTAATCCCTCTCAACGCTTCAGTAGCATTAGCATGCCACCTTGAGGTAAACTCAGACGGGGGGAACATATTGTTCCCGGAAGAGAAGTGGCTAATAAATACTATATGGGGAACACCCCAACCCCAAGCCTTCACCTCAACCCCTACCCTCAGTTCCGCTTGATTTTTCCACTCACGACTTCCGCCCTCCCCCACCCCCCCACAGTCTAGCCCCCCACCCTCCCCATCCACACCTGTTGCAAGACATTTCTCCGGGAACTTTTCCTAAACAATGGCTGTCTTTCCCGGGCGGAGGCTACCTGACATCTGGAAAGTGTAGCAGTAGACTACCCCCCCCCCCACACACACACACACACTGAATTTATGGTGGGCCCTGTGACTGAGAGAAGGTACTCCATAACAAGTTACTAAGTGACCCTCTAATGTCTCATTGTCTGTACTTAGCTGTATTGCAAATTTGCGTGACTTTGGTGACCAAGGACATTGTTCTAATCTGGTTGTATTGGACCCCCAAGCTATAGTTTCTTTCTGGAAGGTGATGGATTTGCTTGGCATGCTCGCCAGTGTTTTTTCATCTACTTCTATGTTACGTTACACCACTTAATATTCCACGACTGACAGATAGCTTATATTACAACAGCGAGTGCTTGACCATGTAGGACAGCTGCCACTATTAATGGTGTGTCGGACAGCTCGGATTCATCCTAAAGCCAGAGACACAGGTCCTTTTCCTGCCAAAGGAGGTCAGTCATTGTTTTCCAACGGAAGGGCTAAAATAGCATTTGGTAGATATTCTAAAGCAGGCCGTAGGCGACCGTTAGAACAACAGTGTAGCTGCAGTCTCCAGCTGTCTGCCACAACAGCAGCAGCAGCACGTTTCTTTCCAGATGGACATTTGGAAGGGAGGTGGTAGCGGTTGTAGATGAAAAACAGACTCCACCTATGTCTCCAAGTTTCTGTAACAGCTTTGAGTTTAAAAAAAATGTGGTCTTTGTCTAGCTGCTCTACACATGGCAGCCTCTCACAACCTCCTGTTTTTAACGCCTATATAAAAGAAAAGGAGCAGAAAAAAAGGCCTGATTAAGACTGCAAACCAACTGTGCACACAAGTCGCTTTCATCTACCAGGCAGGGCCTTATTGCCTTGTGCTGACACACACACACACACACACACACACGCACAAGCACGCACATGCACACGCACACACACACACGCGCACACACACACACAAATGCAAGAGCACACATGTGTATGGATATAAACACACACACACACACATTATGCATACGGGCACACGTGTACACACACATACTAGAATGTGTATGTACAAACACAGACATATGCACACTGACACATGTACTACAAACCCATGCACATACGCACACAGACATGATAACTGTGGTTGGATGTTTTCCAGCTATAAATACTGCCTGTGCGCCTCCTTGGGTAGAGCCTATCCCATTATAGGCACATGCGGCATCCCTCCTCCCCTCCCCACTCCCTCGTAGTTGTAGCCTAAAAATAAAATAAAATAAAGAAAAAAATGCTTTCTATTTCTATTCAACACACACACACACACACACACACACTGGCAGTTTAACAGGGCTATGCGCTACCTTGGGTTTAAATTTGAATTGCTCTACTGCCGGGGCTTGTGTATTTAAAAGGACAAGCTGTTATGGCCAGTGTGAAGAGTTATTACCTTGGAACTGTACTCCATTAGTTTATTTAAGCATTTTTTTTATAAGTTGTTTAAATATTAATGGTCCTCATCTAGTATTCAGTGATGTTAAGGAATGCAAATGTACTATGTGTGAACCTGTGAAACTCACAGCATGCTTATGTGATGTCGTGATGGTGCCACTTTCCTGTCAGGTACCACTAGCTTTAAGTCTCACAGGTGTGCCTGTGAATTAATTTACCTTATGTGCACTTTTGAAATGTCTTAGAAGTAAGGGTTCAATGTCAGGGCAAAATCTAAAGGTTTCTGTTTGAGAAAGACGTGGCATGTCTTTCCCACAGGACTTGTCTTTGCCTAGCTCTTCTCTCAGACCCCCCCCCCCCAGCCTTTATAGAAATATGTTCAACCTTAGTTGTGCTTAGAGACCACTATCCTCTCTGCCATCTGGTCTCTCTGCTGCCTTCCCTGGCGAACCAGGAGTCCAGACTAAAAACCCCCTTTTTCTCTTTCTTTCTGTTTCTCAGGTCCCTTGGGTGCACATGAGGTGAGAACAAGGACAAGACCTCCTTCTCCCCATCCGTCCATCAACCTCCCAAGTGCCACTGGTGCCGGCCGCACTCAGGTCACCTCAACCATGGCGGGCGCCGCACAATAAAAGTCTCAATCCGGCATCCCTCAGGCCGCCTGCACAAAGCAAATATTTGAGGCCATTATATCCGAGGGCAGCTGTCACCGAAAGGATCACCAGAGAAGTAGTGTTGCTGGGGAGGGGGGGAGAGACGAAAAGACGAGAGGAAACATAGATGAAAAGACGGGAGGAAAAAGTAACCCTTTCAAAGTGAACCCTCCCTGCTATTTCTGCTGTGCTGTGGGCAGGGAGCGTCTCATTTGGGAGTGCTCTTGGCCGCTGGAAAAAGGATTTCCCTGCGCCCTGCCCGCCTATCCAAATGCCTGTGTAAATACTGGATAGAGATATCAATTTGTCTGGGCTCTAACACTACCCAACAAAGAGTCTGTAAGCTATCTATAGCAAATTTCACAACAAACTGGGCCTCTGTGGTCTCTGAGACTGCTACCTATCTATTACCTCCTCAGGGGAGATTTAAGAACTGTGAGAATAAGAATGGGAGCAGCTATAATTCATTTCCATAGCTGAAAGGCTATCCAAAAAGTTCCCTCTCTGCTTGGAAGTTTTACGCGACTCCCAGGGGGACACCTTTCTCCACAAGAGCTGGGCAGCCATTTTAGGGTTGCAGTTTTGATGTCTTTACCCAGTTGGGCAAAGCAACATGAAGCCACTGACACCTATTGGATCCCCCTCTCCTCTGAGGCTCCTCAACAAAGGTCCAGACTACCTGCGTAGGCAGATCGATGGCGGGGGCCAAGGGCGCTTCATCAGTGCCGTGGAGAGGCTGGAGGCAGACAAAGCTAAATATGTTAAGAGCCAGCATGTCATCAACACTAAGCAGGAACCCGTATTGGTGCCCTGTGCCACCCCACCACCACATCCCAGACGACCCCTGACTGTACCCACTTCCCTGACCCCTCGTCTCCCCTCTCGCCACGCCTCCAGCACCCCTTTCTCCACCCTCTCCGGCTCTCTGACCTCGCGAGATGAGAACGAGAACTATGATTCCAGAAAGGAGAACCGGCGCACCTCCACTGACGTCGAGGCGAATAACAACAGGAGCAACGCCAACAAGGTAATGCCTCCCAGTCCCAGGACCCCTCGCGCCGGTCTCCTGGTAGCGCCGCACAGCGCCCCCATCCTGCGGAGGAGCACGGGCAAACGCATGCTGCGGCCGGACTCCCTCGTCATCTACCGGCAGAAGAAGGAATGCAAGAGCCTGAACGGCGCTGTTGTGGTGGGGAACAGTAACGTGGAGGTGAAGGGGTACAGCTTCGTCCGCCGCCTCTTCCAGGGCTCCATGAGGGAGAAGAGTGGCGGAGGGGAGGGCGGGACCCAGAGGATGGTGATCAGCGAGGAGAAAGCTCCGTCTCGGGACGGAGACTCCCACATGTCCTGGACCAACGACAAAGACACCGTGGACGGGGGGCCGGGTAGCAGGAGGTCCAGTAAAACCGACAATGAGCGCTCTCAGGGGTCTATTCCCAGCCCCGGGTTCAGCTGTACACTTGAAAAGACTAAGAACGGATTTACAAACGGCACCGCTAATGGGATTAGTAACGGTGTAACCAACGGCAACGAATCGAGCGACCACGATGACGAGAACGACCCGTGGAAGAGAGTGCCGCCGCCACGCCGGAGGCGGTCACGGGAACTGCAGCGCTCCAAGTCGGACCTGCAACTGCGCTGCTCGGTAGCGTTGTCCGAACAGGAGCGTTTCTTTGACTACTGCGGGCTGGACGGGGACATGGTAGAACGGCTGGGCCGGGATAACTTCCTGTCCGGGGCCAGCTCCATAGACACACTCTCGTTGGCCCTCCGGAGCGTGGGAGGAGGCGGCGGATCGGAGCCCAGTGAGTTCTCCCGCCACTCGGGGGAGGGGTTGTTCCAGGAGGAGATTGCTGAGAAGATTCCCTCTGGCGTGTCGATCATTGAGAGAAATGCCCGCGTCATCAAGTGGCTTTACGGTTGTAAGAACGCTGCCCGCGAAGGGCCCAAAGAGTCAACCGTCTAGCCCCACCCCCTTTCTCTTACCCCCCCCCAGAGAGACTTATTGTTTCATGGAGAGAGGAGACTGTATATTGTACTGCACCCCTTTATCTCTGGTCAGATTGATATGCTGTATTTATAGATCCTATGGAAATGTATGAAGATATAATTATACCTTATTTCCAAGTGGAACCACCCCCGCCTCCCACCCCCCTAGCAAAGTGTTGCAGTGTCATTGTGAGTGTGTGGAATGGGAATGTCCAATATTCTGTCCACTATTGGCAGAACTGTATTGACTGAAATGGCTCTCATTAACCCACACTGTCACCACAAGGCACATACATGTGTGGGGGGAGAGGGTCATGCAGCACAGTGGATGCTGTATTTAGTGTCCTTGACACCAAACATAACCCAACACTCTCTCCAGATCTTTAGAATGGAAAACCACTAAGCTTTTTTTCTTCTTTTTACTGGAGAACCGTTGTGTGAGTGTGAAGTGAACCGTGAGTACCTCATTCCGAACTGTCCCAGTTTAGTTTGTGTGTTGCTTTTTATTATATATTTTCTTTCCTTAAACGCAGGCGTTGGAACAAACACGTGAGGCTGTTAATGCACTGAGCTGGACAGAAAGCTAGAGAGAGAGAGAGAGAGAGAGAGAGAATCAGCATTGACTTTTTTCAGGGACTCATCTCGTATACTGTAGAGCACTGAGCTTTACTCTTGAGGAGTGTGCGGATAGTGTAAAGATGAGGAACCAATCCGGGTCCTAGTCGTATCAGTCCTCTCAACGTTTCTTTGATTATCCACGCCTTGAAAGCGGGCTAATCTCTAGCACAGCAGCTACTGACCGTTAATCAGTTACACGCTCATATTGATTTTCCACAGTTAGCTAATGCTGGTTAACAGTGGACTCTTTGTTGCCTGTCGAATTAGTGTTTCTGTGTAAGCTATACTGTAGTGGCTCAGATGGGGTGACGCTGGGCTACTGCTGGTCATTTCCTAGAGAGCGACACTGGACTTTTTGCAAGCACAAAATATCCATTATGTGGGCATTTATATCCCACGAATAAAGTTGAATTTAGAGATGCATTTATGTCACAGATCAAATTATATCATGAACTATAAGATATCCACTTTGTGTAAAGGGACCATAATATTTCAGAATCATACTGTGGGATGTTCCCAGGGTGGTAAAGTACACGCCCCTGACAGTTTAGGGAGCGTCGTCCTGCCGAGGGAGTGATTCCAACCACCCCTCCTCTGGATACCCATAGATTCTACCTCACTTCATCAAGCCATTTGTGATTGCCTTCTTTATCTCCACGAAAAGGTCATTTCCATCAGTTGGCACAGGGGAAGATGCCACTGAAATATGAAGCGGAGGTTCCGCGTTGGTATGTATAGGTTAGAATGTGACCCAGAGGGAGTAAGAGAGAGGGGAGGGGGGCACGGGGTTAAGCGTTATTGGAGCGAAGGGCACGTGATATTCTAACATATAATAAATTAACACAACTTCCCATAGTGCTGTATTATGTTTTTATTTTTGTATGTAGTAGCATAGCACCCAAAACCCTGTCAGACCACCCGTCAAACTGGAACTGTTTAGAAATCTCTCAAAAAAATACTGGTCATTTGCATGTTTACAAAAGGGGCTCTGTAACATTCTCAATCTCTATTATGTTTTATTTTTCACGAGAGGTTTAGTTTTTAATTTTCCAAAGAGTTTTGTGTATGATGTACACAGAGAAATTACAAGAATAAATAAATATTTGTGGGAAGTCCTCTCTCTGCTGTGTTTTTATTTTTAATTGATGTTGGATGATGTAATTTACATGAACGGTAATTGAGTACCACAGATGAAGATCCATATAACTGTTTCAAGCTTTCCAGAGGAACAATGTTTTCAAACTTTTATCATCGAAGGACAGTAAGTTGGGAGTATTGTGTTGATTAAAGACAGTAGGGGTTGAGTACTTTTCTTGTGATATATCACATTCACACTCCCAGTGATTTGGAGTGACTTTATAACTTCAAATACTGTACATGCACTATCCAAAACATTTCAAAACTGAGTTATATGGTTCTCTACTGCAAGGTTATATTTGTATGTTTGCTGATACGAGCCACTGGACAGACTTATTTGAATGCTTTATATCCAAGCAATTTGGCATTTGCACAATTCCAAACAAATTCTAAATATTATTACATACAATCATTAGATGTAACATCTAAGACGGGGGAGGGGGTGTTTAACTGGTTCAAAACCGTTTGCTAACCTTTAAGGAGTAGCTTCCTAATCTTCAGAGAGGAACTCACTGACTGTTGTGATGTTGTTCTGTTCTTGACTCTTTTGTCATCTCCTTGCCAACATGCCACCGTGTCTCATCTTTCACATTACCTCAAGTGGCGCTGCTAATCCTTTTCTTTTTTCTTGTGCATTCCACTGTGTAGAGAGAGCACTTGAGTGAGTTGCAACAGGTTGTGTTTGCTGGCAACAGAGGGAGGAGTGTGTGTTGGCCCGTGCAGTGCTACATCTGTGGTCACATCGGACGCTACCTCCGCCCTGTCTAGTGTCCACTACTCAGGGTTGTAAAAAGTACCCAGAAATTATACTTAAGTGAAAGTATGGGTACCGTCTCAAAATCTGACTCAAGTAAACGTCAAGAGTATCTGGCTAGAAACACACTTGAGTAAAAGTAAAAACCTTTTTTCTGTCTATTCTTCTGATAGCAGGTGTTTAATCAAAGATCCCCGCTTTCTAGTCTTGCACAAGGACCAATCAGCATGGGTATGGGCGGGTTCATTTTCCATTGATGGGGATTTGATTGGCTGTTTTTAAATAAAGTGCGGCCGTAGGATTAATAAGTTAATAACGTTAACTTTAGTTCGGCCAGAGAGACAAATATACGAATTAAAATGGTTGGACCTGCGAGATTTGTACTTTGTACTTTGTAGGTCTGCATTGTAAGGAGTAAAAAGTATGTTTTTTTCTCTGAAATATAATTGAGTAAAAGTACAAGTATACAACTCTAATAATACTCGAGTAAAGTACAAATCCCCAAAAACAGTACTTAAGTATTGTAACAAAGTACAATTACTCAAGTACTTTACACCCCTGTCCACTCCTCCTGACTCACTCACTCTAGCCATAAATGTCATGTATGTTGTGTATGTCATAAATGTCTATATGAATTGAAAATGGGGGACCCTGATGTAAACAAGACAAACGTCTTTCTCAGGTCTGCATCCCCTTAACAATTGTATGTATTGAGCCGTACTGTATTGTACCCATTCTGCAATCTGTTAAATAAAGTTTTCATTCATTCATTCATTAGTGTCCACTACTGCTGCTCACTCCTCCTGACTCACTCACTCTAGTGTCCACTACTGCTGCTCACTCCTCCTGACTCACTCACTCTAGTGTCCACTACTGCTGCTCACTCCTCCTGACTCACTCACTCTAGTGTCCACTACTGCTGCTCACTCCTCCTGACTCACTCACTCTAGTGTCCACTACTGCTGCTCACTCCTCCTGACTCACTCACTCTAGTGTCCACTACTGCTGCTCACTCCTCCTGACTCACTCACTCTAGTGTCCACTACTGCTGCTCACTCCTCCTGACTCACTCTAGTGTCCACTACTGCTGCTCACTCCTCCTGACTCACTCACTCTAGTGTCCACTACTGCTGCTCACTCCTCCTGACTCACTCACTCTAGTGTCCACTACTGCTGCTCACTCCTCCTGACTCACTCACTCTAGTGTCCACTACTGCTGCTCACTCCTCCTGACTCACTCACTCTAGTGTCCACTACTGCTGCTCACTCCTCCTGACTCACTCTAGTGTCCACTACTGCTGCTCACTCCTCCTGACTCACTCACTCTAGTGTCCACTACTGCTGCTCACTCCTCCTGACTCACTCACTCTAGTGTCCACTACTGCTGCTCACTCCTCCTGACTCACTCTAGTGTCCACTACTGCTGCTCACTCCTCCTGACTCACTCACTCTAGTGTCCACTACTGCTGCTCACTCCTCCTGACTCACTCTAGTGTCCACTACTGCTGCTCACTCCTCCTGACTCACTCACTCTAGTGTCCACTACTGCTGCTCACTCCTCCTGACTCACTCACTCACTCACTCTGGCTTTATTTTCCTTTTTAAGCCTGAGGCACTAGTCCTTCTCCTTTGTACTCTCTTGGCTCTCTATCCCTGTCTCTCTATCCCTGTCTCTCACTGTCTCTCTCTCTCTCTTAGCTCTCTCTGTCTCTCTATCCCTGTCTCTCTGTCTCTCACTGTCTCTCTCTCTCTTAGCTCTCTCTGTCTCTCTATCCCTGTCTCTCACTGTCTCTCTCTCTCTCTCTCTCTTAGCTCTCTCTGTCTCTCTATCTCTGTCTCTCACTGTCTCTCTCTCTTAGCTCTCTCTGTGTCTCTGTCCCTGTATCTCTCACTGTCTCTCTCTCTCTTAGCTCTCTCTATCCCTCTCTCTTAGCTCTCTCTGTCTCTCTCTCTTAGCTATCTCTGTCTCTCTATCCCTCTCTCTTAGCTCTCTCTGTCTCTCCCTCTTAGCTCTCTTTCTATTACAGTTTTTCACATTTCATGAAACTGTCCTCCCTGTTCCCAAAACTAAACACAAAACACTTTTCTCAAGCTACATACAGTCATACACACAACCTCACGTTCTCTTTTCAAAACCAAACTATCACACCAAAACAGTTCCCCATATGCTCAAAAGCAATTAGAAATTTAGTAACAGTATACATACTGCATTTGGAAACATGACCTATACATGTACGATATAGGCCTACAGTAATGTATCTTGTACACATCCTTCTTGCCCCCCCACTGTGCACTCTGCACTGGCCTATATAGGTGTGGTCACATCATTTGCAACAAGTGTCTTACATTTTGAATCGTTGTGTTTAATCAATGTGACCAGATGTGTTCATTGTGTTCAACTTTTGCTGACTGTGGCTATCATTTTGCATCACATGAGCTTCAATGTACACATTTGATCAGAGATGTTTGTGTTTTAGCAAGACAAAATGTGTTTAGAATTGTTAGAAAAGGGGATTGAGTTTTGTGAATTGTGTCTAAAGGTGAAATGTGTTTAGGGTTTTGGCAAATGGGGGCTAGTTTTATTGAATGTGTTTAGGTCATTTGGTTTTAGGGTATTGGGTTTTGTGTTTTAGCAATAGTGGAAAAACTGTACAGTAACTCTGTCTCTTAGCTCTTTCCTTGCCCTCTCTCAGCTCTCTCTCTTAGCTTTCTCTTAGCTCTCTCTATGTCTCTCTCTCTCTCTCCCTCATAGACACCACATCTAATTTCCCTCTCCCAATGAGGAACAATAGCCTTCCTGTCTCTGTGTGTGTGTGTGTGTGTGCGTGCGTGCGTGCGTGTGTGTGAGAGAGAGAGCGAGTGTGAGAGATAGAGAGACCTGCTGTGACATCCTGTTATGGGTTCATAGGACAAGCTATAAACATATGGTCACGTTTTGGGCCCCTACTACCCCCGCCCCCCCAATACTCACCTACAGATAAACAGACAGCCCCCCCTATTTAATCTTAATCCAGGCTTGATAGACAGACTTTACATTGGTTTTATGCTGAGCACGCAGAATTTGGAGAAAGAAGTTGCTTAGAGTACCTGTTAGAGACTTCAAAGTCTGGCCCGTTGAAACGTGGATGCTAAACTGGCGGGGCTCCTCCGTCCTGGATTGTGAGCTTTGATGCTGCTGATGTGTGTTTTTCCTGACGTTAAACTGCAGGGGGTCCTGCAGACAGCCAAACCTCCCGCCTGAACACATGTTTATACACACCAGCCGATCCCAGACCAGACAAGACCAGGGAATTCCATCCCTAGCACTGAGTAATGACACAAGAAGGTATTGGTCAGTTCAAAAGAAGCCCATCCTCCCACTCTATTGTTTAGTCTAATAATGAAGGTTCACTTTATTCACAGAGAAACAGGTTTTATTTTTTGGACCAATAGACAACAAGAGTAGCACCTCCTCTCTTGAACCCTTTTCTCCTTCACACGTTTTAGTTCAGACATCCCACACTGTAAAACAAAATTACTTCTGCAAATGGCGTCATCTAAGCCACTTAAATATTAAAAGCAGTTTTATGCCTCTGAGAAACCAGGGCGTAGTTTCCAGATTTACTCCACTGTGTTCGTTCCATGAATATCAGAGCGGTCTTTAGGCACTCGGTGACAGGCAAGCATAATTGACCTATTTATAGAATGGTACAGAGAGCGTAGCTGGGAACGGACAGACGGAAACGGAATAACATTTTGCCAGGAGAGACTGCAGCTCGTTCCTGCTGTCGTGACGACACGGTTGCTCTCGCCGTGTACAGACAGGCAGAATATAAGCATCTCTCCAGTTGTAAAAGCTACTGTTTTGGTCACAGCTCGGTGTATCATGATATCATTATTTTCTATCCCAGTGACCCAAAACAGTGGTTTGTCTTTTGAGTTATTTTCTTCCTGCTCTGTGCTCTGAAAAGTAAATGTGTGTCAGAGTTAGCGTTGGTGGTGAAGTGTGTCAGAGTTAGCATGGGTTGTGAAGTGTGTCAAATCTGGCCTAGTTCTTCTGGGCCAACAGCTCCAGCAGGCTGTGGTCGTCCTACGCTTGAGAGAAGCCTGCATTCGGGAGTCAGAGAGAGGACGCAGACACACAAACGTAGAGGATGGTACAATCTATGAGGACAATGATGGCATAATTCAGCTATACCCAGAGTATGACCCTTTAGTAAATTAATCTCAGAGACTGGCCTTGGGGGGCAGCGGTGGCCTAAAGGTTAGAGAAGCGCGTTTGTGACCGGAAGGTCGCCAGTTCAATCCCCCGGACGAGCAGGAAAATCTGGGTGGTGATGTGCCCTTGAGCAAGGCACATAACCCCTCAACTGCTCCAGTGGAGTTGCTCAGTGGCCAACAGTGTCAGACTGTGGTTGTGCTGGGCAGCTCCCAGGTGTGAATGGAACTGTGTGAATGGGAAGCAGGGCGTGACGCATTCTTACTTACCCTGGTAAGTAAAGGTAAAAAATAAAATAAAAAGGATTTGTATGAACCAACGGTAAACAAGAGAGGGGCAGGGGACTTGTTTGTGGCACAAAATTACGGTCTGCATGTAACTGAAGTTGCGTGCTGGATAAGGTCTCAAGCCAAGGGTCAGAGGTCAGCGGCACATGACCCCCACTGTCTGCTATAAGATACAGGCAAAGAGTGACTCATACCCGGGCCACAAATACACAACTTCATGGACTTCAATAATGCAACGCAGCAGTGTCTTTAATGGAATTGAATCAGTTATGTAATGATGTTGCAGAACTCAACAGACAGGCTACATGTGGCCTTTCAGTCTTACCACAGTTCCAGTCAAACACAGTTACTGTGTACTTACAGTGTGTGCCCCTTGTCCTAATACCCTACTTCACCAGTGTAAAAACCCAGCAACCCTATCACCCTGTCCCTCCCTTCCCACGCCAAACTCTTGCCAGAGGATCGCTGAAACTTTAGCCCAGAGACGACGGGAGGTGTTAGTGGAATCTGCTTTGGTGTGTCCTTGCCTCCCTAACAAAAAAGCCCGTCTCAGAGCACAGGGGATCCGATAGCCGCGTCAGGTCATAAATCAGGAGGCTGGGTCCTTTGCACTCTTCCCGTGCGTGACCCCGGCCTCCCAAGGGGTCAAACCTGTGGGAAACATGACCGGGAGCCGCGGACCGTCTTCAAATGACCGATTGACGTCAGGGAAGACAACAACGGGAGGATTGGTCGCGGGCTGAACCCGGAGGCTTCGAGTTCAGCCCCTGTGGAGACCTACAGGAAGAGAGGACAAGAGCCGTATGTGTTTTCAGTGTGTGGTCGGGTCAAATCACCTCCATTGTAGGGCGAGGGCAGGGGCTGACCGCAGTAGGGCTGAACCGAAAACGGAAGACAAAGGACTTTGACAATGCAATGACTTGGTCTGTGGAGTACTAACCATTTTTCAAAAGCAGTTATACAGACTCCGTTAACAAGATGCCGTCTTTGTAATATACCCACTCACTGGAGGCCCTTCAAGCTAGGCCGTGAAAACCTGCAAAGGTCATTAGTGACAGCTGCGGCGTCTCAAAAGTCAAAGTGGCAAATTACTGCGCAAACCGTTCACCTCATCATCAAAAACAACAACTAGACATATGAACTAATTCCAGGTTATTGCAGCGGTGTTTGCTCTGTAAGTGATATGGCCAAGGACATGTGGTCCAGATGAAGTGCTGAGACCGGCTAATGCCCTATTATGATTTAACACCCCCTTAAACACCTGGAGGGCCGCTACCGTCAAATACTAATGACGTTGCCAGATGCCACGTTATATCTTGACAGGGGAGAGTGAGAAGAGAAAGTAATAATTGTTGGCGGCGACGGGCCTACTGTTTGGGCCGACAGGTCTTGAGACTGTGTGGTGGAGAATTGAGGGATTTTGTTATGGTTTGAAACCGACCCCAATCGCACAACACAAGACGGGTATGAGAGTAAGCCAAAACAGGGCAAATATTTATTATAGAACAAAAAGCGGCACAGTCCCTTTAAGGGAGAACACAAAAACACTAGAGACAAGGAAATCTGGAAAATGCGGCACTGTGCCTTTAAGAGGCGAACAGGCTAAGGGACTAAGGCTAAGGGCCAGGGCTAAGGACCAGGGCTAAGTGTCAGGGCCAGGACCAGGGTCACTGGAGAGGGGGACAGGGACAGAGGCCCGGAGAGGCGGGCTGGAGACAGGGACAGAGAACAGGGTTAAGGCCTTGGACAGGGCGAGGGCCAGAGCTGCTTACAGGGAAGAGGACAGGGTTCCGACGGCGGAGGCCTGGCACGGGGACAGGGGCCCGACAGCGGAGGCCGGGCACGGAGACAGGGGCCCGACAGCGGAGGCCGGGCACGGAGACAGGGGCCCGACGGCGGAGGCCTGGCACGGGGACAGGGGCCCGACGGCGGAGGCCTGGCATGGGGACAGGGGCCCGACAGCGGGGGCCTGGCACGGGGACAGGGGCCCGACATCGGGGGCCTGGCACGGGGACAGGGGCCCGACAGCGGGGGCCGGGCACGGAGACAGGGGCCCGACAGTGGGGGCCGGGCACGGAGATCCTCCTCCTCCTCCTCGGATGCTGCAGACGGGCAGCGCAGAACAAAGGGGGTCCCAGGGGACCGGGATGGGAACACGCCGTCCTCCCGTGGAATACTAGGGAGCGACGACGAGCCTCACCCCAGGAACGAGGATCACGAAGAGACGCCTTCCTCCCGTGGAATCGGGAGCGATGGCGTGCCGCCTTGACGTCTGGAGTGGGAACACTGGAAAACCTCCCGTAGAGAATTAGAGAGCGAAGACGGTGTCCCACTCCAGGCAAACGGCGACAGGTGGTGATGGCTGGGCCGTCGTCTCACGCCGGAGACGCGGCAGGTGATGGTGACGTACAGAATGGTAACGTACAGAACTCCATGAACACAGACACAGATACAGATACAGAACGACCCGACCAGGACTGGAAGGGAGCCTGCCACCTAAGTACTCTCCCGAGCAGATTGCAAACTCCCAACAGGTGCGTGAGGGTAGAGGAACAGAATGTCCAAGGGTGGGGGCTGGTGAAGAGTAGGAGGTAGGCAAAAGTTCTCACAAGGGTGGGGGCTGGTGAAGAGTAGGAGGCAGGGAAAATTCTCGCAAGGGTGGGGGCTGGTGAGGTGAGGAAAGGGAAAAAAAGGTCCAGGGAACAGGCGAATCCTCACAGATTTGTTCTGTTTTCAGGACAAAGTTGGGAGAGACGTCTGAGAAGAAGCCATGTGTGCAGAACTACCTTGTGGTTTGTTTTCACCTGTGCTGTTTTGCATCACAGATTAAATTAAACAGAATACTACAGATTTTTCTTTTCTGATAATTTCATTGATTGATTGATTGATTGAAAACTGTATTAACAGATTGCAGAATGGGTACAATACAGTACAGCTCAATACTACCAACTGCTAAGAGGATGAAGACCAGAAAAATACTTTTGTCTTGTTTACATAAGGGTCCTCCATTTTCAATTCATCAAGACATTTATGACATACAAGACATACAAATACGGTACTGTGTAAGAAAAAGAGATCATAAAAAATATATATATAGGCCTACATCCGAAGGGGAAGAAACAGTACATGGGACTAGCGAGACACAAACTTTAGAAACACACTTCACAAGTCGAGAACTATAGAAATGATCCCTGAAAGTATAGTCTTATTGACACATATTATGAGTCGAACGCATTCTTCTAATTATGTTATAGATCAGCGGTTCTCAACAGGGGTTCCGCGGCACCCTAGGGTGCCGCAGAGAGCTGCCAGAGATTTAAAAAAAAAAATAGTTTTATTCTTTTTGGATTACAGAAAATTATCACTAAAGTGCTATCTGGTGCAGCTGCACTGTTTTCCATGAAAATACCATATTTGGATAAATCTGAAAATCATTATTTAATAAAACACAGAAAATGATCACCAAGTTACTCTGGATAAAAAAAACCTTTACAGACAACATTGAGACAAAGCTTCCTGACACATCTCCATCCAAACTCTTGGAAGAACTCATTGAAATCTCATCTGATACCACCTGGAGAGCTCGTTTCAGAGTGTGGTGCTGAGTACCAAGTATCTCATAATGCAACAGTTAAGGTGTTGATACCATTCAGCACCACATATCTGTGTGAAGCTGGCTTTTCATCCATGACAGCTCTGAAAACAAAATATAGGGCCAAGTTGAGCCTTGAGGATGACATGCGTGTTGCCTTGTCAAAGATCTGCCCACGTATTGACCGTATTATTAGCCAGCAGCAGACCTCGCATTGAGCTAGAAATGTCCACTGAGTGAACGAGTGCTTATTATCAGTATTTATTTATATTTTTTGAGAAATGGTAACTTGGTGATCCTTTTCTGTATTTAAAAAAAATACATGATTTTCTGTTTTTAAGAAATGGTCAAACGTATCCAAATATGCTATTTTTATGGAGAACAGTGCAGCTGCAACAGATAGCACTTTAGTGATAATTTTCTGTATTTAAAAAAAAAATACACATGATTTTCAGTTTTTTTTAAAGCAAGCACTTTTGTCATCATTGTAGCAAAAAAGACACGACCGGAAAAGTCTTTATCGTATGTAGGGGCGCCCTGGAATATGTTATTGAACACAGGGGTGCCTTGGCAGCAGAAAGGTTGAGAACCCCTGTAATATAGATCATACCTCAAAAGGTCACACACACCCTTTCCCTTTGGTATTGGTTTCTTCCAAAATTTCAACAGGAGGGAAACAAGCAGCACTTGTGGTGGTGATGGGTCTTTCCAGGAGGCGGTTTGGAAAACAGGTCACTACTGCTCAGTCTGAGCTTTTATTGGCAGTGGAGCAGACACTGCTGTGTGATGTCAGCACTGTCTCATCTGTGCTCATGCTGCTTCCTATGGAGCAGACACTGCTGTGTGATGTCAGCACTGTCTCATCTGTACTCATGCTGCTTCCTGCACTGTGTTTGAAAATACAGCTATTACCATGTTGGCAGGTTCCTTTCATCTGTGGCTTTATTTTCTATGTTCTCTAAATGTATTTGCATTGTGGATATATAGCCTTTTTATATGTGAATTGATGCGGAGAAATATATGCAAAGTTGCAAAGGAGAGTAAGGGAGGGAGGGAGAGAGAGAGAGAGAGAGAGAGAGAGAGAGAGAGAGAGAGAGAGAGAGAGAGAGAGAGAGAGAGAGAGAGAGACCAGAGGTAAAGTGCCAGACAGCAGCGCGTGCCTTTGGTATCCCCCCCTTCTCTAATTGTGGGATAGGAGCAAGAGCCTGGGAATGCTGGGTAACTGGGTGTCCTGGGTTACATGCCTCTGTGTGTGTGTGTGTGTGTGTGTGTGTGTGTGTGTGTGTGTGTGTGTGTGTGTGTGTGTGTGTGTGTGTGTGTGTGTGTGTGTGTGTGTGTGTGTGTGTGTGTGTGTGTGTGTGTGTGTGTGTGTGTGCGTGTGTGTGCGTGTGTGCGTGTGTGTGTAGTATCAATGACCACTTTTCATTGTTCTGAACAATACAAACTGTCACTATTCATCCCTGATCATTATTTCTAAAAATAATAACGTTGTGTTAGTAAACGTAAACAGTTAACATGAAAAACTATTCACATTCATAATCTGTCTTTTGCAGAATAAAACTGTGTGAGGGTTCCAGAGGCAGATGAGTGGGAAGGGAGTGAGCTACCTATGGTCTGATCTATTCCTAGTCGTCGTGTGGGAACACGAAAACATCAGGTCAACAGCTGGCGACGTAAAAACATTCATCTACACTTCTCCCTCTTTGACATTCGACTCCCCCGGGGGCACCAAGTTCATAACATATTACTGTCCATTGCCCCCCCTATGGTTTTCGTTTACCCTCTGTTTCGCTTTCAGTTTTTGATGTTTTCACCAAACAGGGTGAAATGGTTCGCCTTTAAAGAGTCGGCCATATGTTCACAATATGGCCCGGTTACAACCGATGACTGGCTCTTTTTTTATTAAATTTTTTTGAATTGAGCTTTGATGTGTTTCCTCCTCAGCTAGTTAAATTTGGTTGTGAAAGTAGTACATTTTAAAAGATTAATCATCCGCTACTTCAAATAGTCTCCCCTGATCCCTCCTCCTCCTCTTCACACAACGCTTCAGTGACAGTGAAGCATTTAAAATAAGTCCATTTTAGGTTTTTAGTAAGGCTGTCAAAGTTATCGTGTTATTAACGAGTTAATGCAAAATTCTTTTAACGGCACTATTTTTTTTACTCAAGATTAACAGGCTGTTTTTTATTATTATTATTTTTATTATTTTTTTTCCCCCTTTATTTACCCAGGGTAGGTTTGATACTCTCATTGATACTATGTTTGTTTCTGATTCTAAGTGTGTGTGTGTGTGTGTGTGTGTGTGTGTGTGTGTGTGTGTGTGTGTGTGTGTGTGTGTGTGTGTGTGTGTGTGTGTGTGTGTGTGTGTGTGTGTGTGTGTGTGTGTGTGTGTGTGTGTGTGTGTGTGTGTGTGTGTGTGTGTGTGTGTGTGTGTGTGTGTGTGTGTGTGTGTGTGTGTGTGTGTGTGTGTGTGTGTGTGTGTGTGTGTGTGTGTGTGAGAGAGAGAGAGAGAGAGAGAGAGAGAGAGAGAGAGAGAGAGAGAGAGAGAGAGAGAGAGAGAGAGAGAGAGAGAGAGAGGAGGGGGGGAGACAGAGAGACAGAGAGAGAGAGGGGTGTGAGAGAGGTGAGGAAGGGGCAAGAGAGAAAGGAGAGCTGTGTGTGTGTGTGTGTGTGTGTGTGTGTGTGTGTGTGTGTGTGTGTGTGTGTGTGTGTGTGAGTGAGAGAGAGGGGGGGCGGGGGCTGTGAGTCCTCAGCCCTTGTGTGGGTGAATGTAACAAGTTCTTAACTTTTTCTTTCCCCTATTATTTCATGCACACTTTATTCATTGTTTTAAATTACTATTTTCTTTTAAGTTATTTTGTGCATCACTCTGTTTGTTTTGAATTTGATGCAAATTTGCAATGCATGAGGGTCATCCTTGTGTGTTAAATGGCTGCTTAAACAAAAACATAGTTCAAGTGTAAAGTTCAATACACTACTGTGTTAGTAATCATTACTATGATGTTACAGTTAGTAAATAGTTTTTTTGTTTGGTTTTTATACATTTTGTTCTTGATTTCAGCATTTTGTTTTACAATGCAGATTGCACATCTTAGTTACTTGAAGATTCTGGACAGTATTTCCCATTGTGGCAATAAATAAACATGCATTTTCTTGCATAAAGCAAGCATTTGTCTACTCTCATGTCGATAAGAGTATTAAAACTTAAAAAATATACGTTTATGGTAGATTTAGAACAGGTAAAAAAGATGCGATTAATTTGCGATTAATCACGATTAACTATGGACAACCATGCGATTAATCAGATTCAATATTTTAATAGATTGACAGCCTTAGTTTTTAGATGCACATTGTTTTAAAACCTTCATTATCTAAATGAAGACAGTTGATATTTTGTACATTTGAAGTGATTTGGATTGAGTGTACAGCAGCTCCCAAAACATTTCAAAACAGACATATGGTTCTTAGTCCCAAGGGTTCAAATATCAAACCAGGGTCTGATTTGAAGCTGTTGTTCATCAGGGGAACCATGAGGCTCACACTGAGGGAGACTGAGCCCAGGATGAAGACAGTGACCTTGGGGCTGTCTCTGAGAGAACAGAGCCTACGTCTTCCCAGAGGAACCATCCGATTATGAAGCTAGAGTGAGACCCGACCCAGGGGAGAGGCTAGAGGGAGGATTTCGGCTGTCTCCGTCTCTCCCGCTTTAATTGCCAACTGTTTATCTGCAGGGGGGGGGGGGGGGGGGGTTGACGCGTATTCCCACGAAGCTAGAAGCCTAACTGGACCACACTGAAGGGGGTGGGGTGAGGGTGGGGGGCGGTTGGGAGTGGATGGAGTAAAATTTTGTAAACAGATTACACAGTGCATGTGCTTGGAAAAGTGTAGTGTAGTGTGTTCTTGTTTTCGCAATAATTTTTCCGTCCTTGTGGGGTCATTGTTGGGGTCAGGCATAGGGTTAAGGGATAGGGAAGAGAAAGGAGGGTCTCTAACTACACACCATCAAGACCCCTACGCTCTGCATCTTCAGGCTGCCTGAGGCCCACTCCTATCCGGGCTCCTGTGGGGTCTTTGAAACAAAGCTATTCCCCACGGTGGTGGAACAAACCGGTGGTGGAGAGAGCGAGAGAGAGCGAGAGAGAGAGAGAGAGAGAGAGAGAGAGAGAGAGAGAGAGAGAGAGAGAGAGAGAGAGAGAGAGCCAATGCACACCCTGCCAACCCCACAACACACATACACACAGCACATGCCACCACCAATCCCATACCACACAGATCTACAGGTCAACCCCATGACCGACAGATCTCCACCTGGGGAGCTGACCATGCATCAGATGTTCAGCAAGCTTTACTCAATTGTGGTCCAGGACAAAACCACTGGAATATAACACTGTAATAATGGAATACAAATCTTTTACCATTTCAAGCTGGAATATACAAGGTCTGAGGTCAACTGCCCTTGGAACAAAGAGCAGAAACCCAGATTTGATCACAGAAATGTCAAACACAGACATCATGGTCCTACAAGAGACATGGCACAGAGGAAATAGTCCTACTGGCTGCCCTGCAAACTACAGAGAGCTGTTGGTACCATCCACCAAGCTAACATGGGTCAAACAGGGAAGAGACTCGGGAGGCATGCTAATATGGTACAAATCAGAACTAACCCACTCCATTAAGCGAATCAAAACCGGAGCTTTTTTCATCTGGTTAAAAATAAATAAGGAACTTACATCAACCGAGAAAGATATCTACCTGTGTGCTACCTACATCCCCCCAATCGAATCCCCATATTATAAGGAGGACATGTTCCCAATCCTACAAGACAAAATCAACCAGTTCCAGGCTTGCGGTCACATCGTAGTCTGTGGGGACCTCAATGCCAGGACAGGATGAGAACCTGACACTCTCAGCACACAGGGTGACAAACACATACCAGGAGGTGGAAACATCCCCTCCCAAATATGCCCCCCCAGAAAGAACTATGACCAAACAACAAATAAACATGGGTCACAACTTATACAGCTCTGTCGCTCGCTGGGACTGTACATAGTTAACGGTAGGCTCCGAGGGGACTCTTATGGTAGGTACACATATAGCTCATCTCTGGGTAACAGTACAGTTGATTACTTTATCACTGACCTCAGCCTAGTGTCTCTCAGAGCGTTCACAGTCAGCCAGCAAACACCCCTGTCAGACCACAGCAAAACCACTATCTACCTGAATAGATCAACACCCAACCAGGAAATACCAAAACCAAACAAACTACACACTATTAAAAAACACTACAAATGGAAAGAAAGCAGTATGGAAGCATTCCAATCCGCTATCAAGCTACAAAAAGTCCAATCAAAATTAGCCCAATTCCTGGAAAAAAAACGTCCAACACAACAGCAAAAGTGTAAACGGGGCGGTAGAAAACCTCAATAACATATTCGACATTACAGCTTCCTTATCCAACCTAAAGGCCTCAAATAGGAAAGCGAGAAAAAAAATATGCATGACAAATGGTATGATAATGATTGTAAAAATCTTAGGAAGAAATTAAGGAACCTATCAAATCAAAAACACAGAGACCCAGACAACCAGAACACACGTCTCCAATACAGTGAAACACTGAAACACTACGAAAACACAGTCAGAAAAAAAGGGACCAACACGTTAGAAACCAGCTACAAGATATAGAGGAATCCATAAAAACAAACAACTTCTGGAAAACTGGAACAAACTAAACAAACAACACCATGAGGAGCTACCCATCCAAAATGGAGACGTATGGGTAAACCACTTCTCCAATCTCTTTAGCCCAATACAAAACAATGAACAGCAAAAACACATACAAGATAAACGTAAGGTTATGTATATAACCTAGTTATATGAGTACTGGCTAAGCCTCCCGCTCTTAAGCCTATCGAGATATACCTCATCTCATGTACCTATTGTACTCCATCAACGAAAAAAACAAGTACACCCACACCTGCCGGGTTCCGCCCCTATGGAGGCGTAGCCTATAAGACAGTAGGCATGGTCACCAAACACTCTTCCTCGCCAAAAATCCCGTTTCCAGTAAAAGATCCCTCAAAAGGGAACTCAGGGCCGCTTAAGAGCGGGACGCTTAGCCAGTACTCATATAACTAGGTTATATACATAACCTTATGTTATATTATCGTACTTGGCCATCGCGTCCCGCTCTTAAGCCTATCGAGATATGGGGTAGAGCGGACGCGAGGCCCGACAAATGTACCCCCTGAGGACCCGTAAGCCCACATCAAGGGGTTGGGGAGCCCCGTCACCCCATCCTTCCTAATGAAGGGGGGGCGCAGTCAAATCCACCTGAGTGCGAGCAAGAGGGAACTAGAACCCCTTGAACACACAGCACAGGCGGAACCACGTGTGCCCTAACACACTGTGGCCCATACCCACACACTCCTGCTACCCTACCAAAGGACGGGAAGCAGGAAAGGCCACAGACCCCAGAACCGCCTGGGAGACAGAACCCCCGGTCATGTCCATGAGGTAAAACCTTACAAAGGGGCCCGGGGAGGACCATGAAGCTGCAGCACAGATGTCCTCCACCGAGGCCCCACCCAGGAGAGCGGCAGAGGCAGCCACCCCACAAGTGGAGTGCGCCCTGGGGATCCAGCCCAGCCAACGTGTAGCAGAGGGCAATGCCCTCGCACAACCAATGGGACAGGCGCTGCTTCGATAGTGCCTTACCGGCACGAGAACCACCGTGACAGACAAAAAGCTGATTGGTAACCCTGAGGTCCTGAGTACGGCTGAGGTAAATTCCCAAAGCACGGACCGGACATGACAGGTGAACTCACTAGCGTGAGGAGGAACCACAAAACGCCTGAACCACAATATCCCTGGAGCGGAAGGAACTCCGGATATTCTTAGGCATGAAAGCAGGATTAGGCACCGCAATCGGAACGAAAAGACAGGCACTCTGGACGTACCGAAAGAGCACAGAGCTCACTCACGCGTTTAGCGGAGGTGACAGCCAGCAAGAACGTGGTCTTGAAAGACAGCAGTCCCAACGGCGCTTGCTCGAGCGGCTCAAACGGGGCCAAGGACAACCGACGAGGACCAATTGAAGATCCCAAGTCGGGCCAAAGAGCGTTGCACCGGCTTAACGCGTCGAGCGCCAAGCAGGAAACGTTTCACAAGAGGGTGGCTGAACAAGACATTCCCCTCAAACCCCTCATGATAGGAGGATATAGCTGCCGCATATACCCTCACCGTCGAAGCCGACAGTCTACCAAGGAGAGTCTGGAGATAACCAAGGACAGCATCCAGGGGGCAGGAGACTGGGTCCCAGCCCCCCGCCTTACACCACTCTTGGAACATACGCCATCTGCCCGCATACAGCGCGACAGTGGAGGGAGCATGCGCATTCCGGATGGTATTAACCACAGAAGGGTCCATCCTCTCCAGACTTACCCTCCCACCAGCCACACCAACAGGCGTTGGCCCAACACCGGGTACTGGAACAGTGACCCGTTTTGCTGCGAGAGGGCCGTCACCGACCAAGGAATAACCCAAGGTGGAGCGACGAGTAGCTGGATCAAGACCGGGAACCACACTGCCGTGCCCCGGTCCGGCGTGACCAGGACCACCGTCCTGCGCTCACTCCGTATCCGCTCCAACAGCTGACCCAACAGCTGTACAGGAGGAAAGGCGTATAGAAGACCGGGCGGCCATGGAAAGATCGAGAAGGCATCCACCCCCAAGGGGGGATGATCTGCTCGACTGACCGAGAACCACAAGGGGCACGCAAACAGATCTACCGAGGCCTCCCCGAACCGATCCCAGATCTGTCTGACTATGTCGGGGGGGAGTTCCCACTCGTCGTAACGAGGACCGCCCTGAGACATCATATCCACGCCCACATTCTCTGCACCAGAGATGTGGACCGCCCTCAGACTGCGCAGCCTGCGAGATGCCCATAGCCAAAGTTCGACCGCCACCCGGTGCAGGCGGATGGAACGAGTCCCACCCTGCCTGTTGATATACGCCGCTGCCGTCATACTGTCCATCCTGACCAAAACGTGCTCGCCTACCACCAGGTGGTCGAACCGTTTGAGGACCAGGAGGACCGCCTTCAATTCCGACACATTGATGTGCGGGGTAGACGGGCCAGCATGAACCTTCGTCCAGCTGCCCCCCACTGCGTGGGTCCGACACGTCCCTCCCCAACCCGTGAGAGAGGCGTCGGTGAAGACCGTGACGTGTGAGCGCCTGCCGCCCATGGGGACCCCAATGGTGAGGATACCCAGCCTCCTCCAATGGGCGAGATCTCCCCATATCGACAAAGGAACCGTAAACCGTTTCCATTTGTCCCTCACCGGATCTATTCCCATAGAGGAAAACCACCTCTGTATCCTCCTCATAAAGAGGAGGCCAAGAGGAACCATCGTGTGAGCAGATGCCATCATACCGAGCAGACGCATCACTTGCAGCGCCGTGACCGTCCCTCCCAGACGGAAACCCCAGAGCGCGTGAAGGATAGACACCCTCCACTGCTCCGAGAGGGTTGCAATCATGGGCCTTGACCTCAGCGTCAAGCCCAAGTACTCCACCTGTTGACTGGGAAGAGGTGTACTCTTCTTCCAGTTCACAGCAAAACCCAGCCTGGTGAGGAATTCCACCACCAGCCTGGTATGAGACCTGGCAACCTCCTCCGAAAGACTGAGGAGTAGAATGTCGTCGAGATAGAATAGAACCCGTATCCCCCGACGACGTAGAGCAGGGATCGGCAATAGGCGGCCCGCGGGCCGACATTGGCCCGCCAGCAATCATTTCTGGCCCGTCAGATTATTTTGAGAATATGATATTTATTTTACGCGCAGGAAATATTCACTCGGGACGCCAGGGTGTCTTTTATTGTGAAGCTGTATCTATCTACCGGTAGTCATCAATAGCACTATAGCCAATTGAAATGCTAGAAATGGTCACGTGGACTGGGAGAACCAATGGAATAGTCCCTAACGAACTTTCACTTCCGCGTTCGAGATGGAGCGAGTAACAAATGTGTTAAAAAACAAAACAAACATCTTTGGATAGGGAAATGCAACAGGGAAATATAACGCTTCTTTTAATAAACAGGAGCCATACTTAAAATACGGGTTTATTGCAACAGGTCGGTGATTCTTGCGTGCCGAGCCGACGTCCTCTCTGCATAATATGTGGCGACAACAACAACGAGGAAATGGTTGTTATTACAACTGTGTTAAAGTTGGCAGATAAAGTAGCTGCATTCAACGCCAATCTGGAATTGGAGGGCGGCGAGTGGATATGTGACATGTTTCAAACATTAGCAGGGATTTTGGAGGACTGAACAACAAACAAGGTATGGTGAGTCGTGTTTTCATGCATTCTGTCTTCTGATCTGTTCATCACCCGCCGCGGTGATCTGCAACAGCTGATCTGCTGTTCATGAATGAATGAATGAAAACTTTATTTAACAGATTGCAGAATGGGTACAATACAGTACGGCGCAATACACACAATTGTTAAGGGGATCTGCAACAGCTGAGAGCTGTTCATGAATGAATGGATGAGTGAGAACTTTGTTTGGCGGATTGCAGAGTGGGTGCAGTGCAGTGCGGCGCAGTGCACACGGTTGTTGGGGGGATGCAGACCAGAGAAAAACGTTTGTCTTTTTTCAATATCAGTATATTAAATTAGCCATTGTTTTTGATCCTGGCCCGCGAAGCAACGGCTTGGGGAAAATCTGGCCCGTGGGCAAATCTAATTGGCGACCCCTGACGTAGAGGCTCCAGCGCAGTCGCTACGCACTTGGTGAATCTGCGGGGAGCCAGAGAATAGCCGAACGGCAACCTCTGGTACTCGTACGCTACGCCCTGAAACAGGAACCGCAGGAACTTCCTGTGAGGAGGGAAAATCGGGATGTGAAAATACGCATCCTTCAGGTCTATGGAGGTGAACCAGTCGCTCCTTCTGACAGCAAGCAGAAGGAGTTTGACGGTCAACATCTTGAATGGTCTCGCTACAATCAACCGATTGAATGCGGCAAGATCCAGTATAGGTCTGACCCCCCCTGTTTTCTTTTTGGTCCCAGAAAATAACGGGAGTAGACGCCTGACATCGCGTCCTCTCTCGGGACCACAACGACGGCCTGCTTCGCCAACAGAGATTGGATCTCGTCGGCCAGGGCCGTCACTGCTTCTGACCCTGACAATAGGGTCGGCACCAAACCTGAGAACGGAGGGTGGGGTTGTGCGAACTGTAACACAAGCCCCTCCCTCAACGTTCTCTCTATCCACCCCCCCAAACGACATTCTTGTCGCCATATGTGAAAATAATCCCACAGCGCACCCGTCGTCAACTGATGCTGGGCCGCAAGGAACAGTAGATAGCTGGCCCGGTCCCTCCCGCTGTGCGACGCACCCAAGGGGGGACCCCGACAGAAATGGCCGGTTTGATACGGGAGAAGCTGTCATCAAACTGGTTGACACACACCCCCCCCCCCCCTGAACACCCCTCTAGCGCATGCTGAGGAGTTGTTCTGCAGCTAGACACGCAAGGCATGAGGACCCCATGGGCTCCTACACGCCGAAGCCCTGCAGTGATATTGCTATCACCCAAATCACGCTCGCCTCTTCTTTGCAGACCACTGCCGCTCTCACGGGAGTGGGAGGCATCAGTGTGATACCCCGCCTGGCGAAGGCGAGGCCGGGGTAACCCTTGCTGTGCATTCAACAGAAGAAGCCTCGAGTCCCCCTGCTGACCACTGTAGCTAGTGGCAGCTGTAACATCAGGCTCATCCATCACACAACGTGTGGTGCAGGAGCCACGCGACAGCACAACATTCTCACGGACAGACCCAGGCTCAGCCATCAACTGGGTGTCAGCCCCTGTCCCCATGAGAAGTGAAGAATGGGGCCGCATGCGCTTCAAAGAAGGTTCGCGGCCCGCAGCCAAAGGAAAACGATCAGAGCCCTGCTTCCGTGGGTAACAGAGAGAGGATTGAACGGGGAGCGGGCTGCTCGCGGCAGAATGACGACGGCTTGTTTTATCCAAGCCGAATTCACCCAAAATGGCCGATCCCTCGGCCGCCAAGGCTGTCGGCCTTGTGGAATCCTGTTGACTCTCCGCCCAGGGCACCACTGGCGGGGGAAACATGGCCGCCTGTCGAGGGCCTCGCCACAGTCGCTGACGAGACCGTGCTCCCACCTCTGGCTGCACAGCGTGAGGCGGTGTGGGACCCAGATCAACAACCGCCTGCGCCTCCACAGAACGACCAAACAGTCTTTCCGTGGAAAAAGGAGTCGTGAGGAGAGAAAACCTATCCTCTTCCCCAAGAGGAGAGTGCTCCAACCAAACATGCCTAACAACAAACGTTGATAGCATCCTAATCCTCCCCGCAGTTATAGCTTGCGACTGAGTCAAGATATCTATAACACCACAAACATGCAACATGTTTACAATGTCGGCTGGACCCATAGCCCCACTACCCGACGCCAATGTGGATAGGAAACTAGCCAGCTGAGCCACTGGCCACCGCTACAAACCATCCTGCAGCAGTATACCACTCATCCGTCCATACTGCCACCCTCCGAGCCGATTCGCTCTCAAGCATCGGCCGGGTGGGACATCGTTCATCCCCGCCGGGGCACAGGAACAAAGCTACCTGGCTACGTAGCCACGGTACACCCGGCCTGCACCCTGTTGTTAGCCCTTTTACCCATAAAAAAGGTAAATAAGACTCAGCGAAACCCCCCACATTAGCAACCGACTGACCTTCATCAATGAACCGGGCCAGAGGAGGGAAAAGCGGCAACCCTTGGCGGGGAATATTAGAACAACGACCCATTTCAGCATCAACATTAGCATTAGCAGTAGCATCAGTAGCATTAGCGTTAGCAGCGTGCTCCAGGATCGCCAGGAAAACATCCACTGCAGTGGAACGTTCACCAAGCCACCCCGGCCCTGGCGCCGAAACATACTTCACAGCATTACTAATACCGACATTAATGCCTGATGACACAGGGCCTACCTTTGTACAAGCCGGCTCGATAGCCAAACCTTGTACGCTGCTCCTTGGCCTGCTGCCGTCAGACGAGGAAACATCAACATAGGCCCGACATATCGCTGTAACATGCCCCGAAGATTCCAGGGGTAAGCAAACCTCCGGTAGGCCTTCAAAATTACGCAATTTCTCTAATCTTTTCATAACACTAGTTACATAAGGTGCACTGCGACCGTTATGATGGAAACGAAAATAGAGGAAGAGTGTTTGGTGATCATGCCTACTGTCTTATAGGCTACGCCTCCATAGGGGCGGGACCCGGCAGGTGTGGGTGTACTTGTTTTTTTCATTGATGGAGTACAATAGGTACATGAGATGAGGTATATCTCGATAGGCTTAAGAGCGGGACGCGATGGCCAAGTACGATAATATAACTACAAAGCCTAGAGTCAACCATAAAATACTACCAGAACCCGCTAGACTCCCCAATTACACTACAGAACAAAATAAAATCACTTAAAACCAAGAAGGCCTGCGGAGCGGATGGTATCCTAAATGAAATTATCATATTCACAGACTCCAAATTCCAATTGGCTATACTAAAACTCCTTAACATTGTCCTTAGCTCCAGGATCTTCCACAATATTTGGAACCAAGGACTCATAACACCGCTCCACAAAAAGGGAGACAAATCTGACCCAAACAATTACAGTGGGATCTGTGTCAACAGCAACCTTGGAAAAATCCTCTGTATGATCATTAACCACTCTTATACAACGGCATGCAAATTTCTCGATTCTGATTGGCCATTCACACGTCTTTATTGGCAACAATCCACGGTCCTGGGCTCAGGACCCGCCCACAACCGAATCACATAACCCTCCCCGGCTCACTCCGGGAGAAAACAAGATCGCGGACAACAAATGGTTATGTTGAAAGCACCATAACGACTAAATATGAAGCGATTCTGTCAAGGGGAATGTGTTAGTATTTTAAACAATGTTGGATGATGTAATTGATGGGTCTTGAGTCAATCTAGAACAAAAGAAAAATCGCGGTTTGATTGATAGATTAATTGATTGATTTAAATTTCTACTTCCTTCTTTCTACTGACTGCAGCGTTCTCTCTCACACTGTCCGACGCTGGCGTACCCACAAACACACACACACACACATACACACACACACACACACACACACACACACACACACATACACACACACACGCACGCACACACACACACACACTGTGACACACACACACACACACACACACACGCACACACTCCTGTCTGCAACAGCGGGGGAGTCAGACTGAGAGAGAAGCAGCGCTGTTTTAAGTGAGCATGGTCTATTGAATTGATTGATTGGTTGATTGCTAATTTTATTACTGTACCCCTGGTTTCCAACTGGTTAAGTTTAGGCTAAAAGAAATAAATAAAAAAATAGGGCGAAGAAAACGTTTTTTTCCTATAGGGCAAAGAAAACGTTTTAATTTGTTTTACCTACTTTATATAGAAGCATCTAAGAATGAAGTTCTATGGAAAGTAGGTCTGCATTCCCTTAACAATTGTGTGTATTGAGCCGTACTGTATTGTACCCATTCTGCATCTGGTAATAAAATGTTCAATCAATCATTCCAATAATACACAGTTGGATGTGTTAGTTGGTTGGATGCACTTCAAGCTGCTTCCACATGAGGCAACTTCTCTCAATCATTCCAATAATACACAGTTGGATGTGTTAGTTTGGTTGGATGCACTTCAAGCTGCTTCCACATGGAGGCAACTTGTCTTTTTTGTAGTTGTGGGAACTACTTTTTCTGGCGGATGGTTTTTTCAATAAATCTTCGATTAATGTGTGTTTATTGTATAGAAATAAGGTTGGATGAATCTGGCAGTTGTATAAAAGCTTTACACCACGTGCAGTCGTGGTTTGTGACCAATAAACCATGCCTAGGGGGGTCTAACGACCCTCGGCTGCGCCTCGGGCCTAACGACCACCCCTAGGCATGGTTTATTGGTCACAAACCACTCCTGCGTGTGATGTAATGCTTAAATACATTTCCTCACGAACAACAATACCTTGAGCATATCACAGATTGGCTTCCTACCAAATCACCGTACAACAGACCACATTCCCTCAGCACCCTAATCGACAACCAAATACATTAAAATAAAAGCAAAATATACTCCTGTTTCGTTGACTTCCAAAAAGCATTTGACTCAATTTGGCACGAGGGTCTGCTGTACAAGCTGTTAGATAGTGGCATTGGAGGGAAAACCTACGACCTCAATAAAGTCAATGTACACCAACAACACATGTGCTGTGAGGATTGAGGAAAAACACACAGACTTCTTTCCTCAACACCGTGGGGTTAGACAGGGGTGCAGTTTGAGTCCAACCCTCTTCAACATATACATAAATGAACTGGCAAAAACATTGGAACAAACTGCAGCACCTGGCATCCCCCTAGCAAACACAGAAGTCAAATGCCTACTGTTTGCAGATGACCTGGTGCTGCTGTCCCCAACAAAAGACAACAGCACCTTGACCTTCTGCACAAATTCTCCCAGACATGGGCACTGACAGTAAACCTAAACAAAACTAAAATTATGATATTCCAAAAAAGGCCCAGCCTACAACAACAAAAACACAAATTCCTCCTAGACACAATTTCCCTAGAACACACAAAAAACTACACCTATCTCGGCCTAAACATCAGTGCTACAGGGAACTTCAACCAAGCTGTGAACGACCTGAGAGACAAAGCAAGAAGAGCTTTCTATGCCATAAAAAGGAACATCAAGTTAGACATTCCAATCAAAATATGGCTCAAAATATTAGACTCTGTGATAGAACCGATTTCCCTATATGGTTGTGAAGTCTGGGGCCCACTTGCAAACCAAGACTTCACCAAATGGGACAAACACCCAATTGAGACTCTGCATGCAGAATTTTGCAAATCCATTCTCCGCACCCAACGGAAAACACCAAATAATGCATGCAGAGCAGAATTAGGAAGATACCCACTAATCATCAAAATTCAAAAAAGAGCATTTAAATTCCACAATCACCTAAAAGAAAGTGACCCAGACACACTCCACAACATAGCCCTCACCTACAGAGAGACCCCTGAGAGATGCCCACTCAGCCAATTGTTTCTGGGACTGTGCTCACAAACACAAGCAGAGCCACCAGACAGAAACCACACTGGACTAAATCAAATTATAAGAAAACTAAAATTATAAAATAATAATCTGACACATTGGAAAGAATCAACCAAAAACCAGAGCAAATTGAAATGCTATTTGGCCCTAAACAGAGAGTACACAGTGGCAGAATACATGAGCACTGTGACTGACCCAAAACTAAGAAGATCCTTTGTCTAGGTACAGACTCAGCAAGCACAGCCTAGCCATCGAGAAAGGCCGCCATAGGCAGACCTGGCTCCCAAGAGAAGACAGACTATGCACCCACTGCACACAAGATGAGGTGGAAACCGAGCTCCACTTCTTAACAACCTGCCCACTATACCAAGACATCAGAGACATATACTTCCCACAAATTGCAAACACCCAAAGAGACTTTGAAAACATGGACAATAACTCAATAACTCAAAACTCCCATACCTACTGGGAGAAATACAAGAATGTGCAAACACAGCAGCAAGATTTGTGAGCTGCTGTGACAAGAAAAGGACATCCAACGGAATACAACCACCATAAAGACTGTACAAGAAATTTTTTCTGTAATGTACTGATTTCTTTTGATTTCTCTGTTTGATTGTTTTGTTTTGTTTGGCTTTGGCAATGTAAACGTATGTTTCCCATGTCAATAAAGCCCATTTGAATTGAATTGAATTGAGAGAGAGAGAGAGAGAGAGAGAGAGAGAGAGAGAGAGAGAGAGAGAGAGAGAGAGAGAGAGAGAGAGAGAGAGAGAGAGAGAGAGAGAGAGAGAGAGAGAGAGAGAGAGAGAGAGAGAGAGAGAGAGAGAGAGAGAGAGAGAGAGAGAGAGAGAGCGAGAGAGAGAGAGAGAGAGAGCACAGTATGTGTGTGAGTGAGTGTGGGGGTGAAAGATCTCTCACCTCCTTCTGCCAGAAGTACTCTGGCTCCTGGGATGAGAGTCAGTTTGCTGCACACTCCAAGCTCCACCAATCAACCATCAAAGCAGACCAGAGGGTTTGACCTCGCCCACGGTTCACCCACGGCTCTGGGGTTAGCCGTTCCTAATTTATCCCCAGTTTGGTTGGCAGGGCGAGGGAAAGCCTATCACCACGGCGCCATGCTGGGCCAGGACCTCCGCTGAGCAAATAGGTCCAATTGGTAGCCCTCAGAAACCACAGAGGATCTCCACCTGATATACACACTGTCCACTGTGGTATCTATCTAGTATGGCCATAGAGAACCAAACCTGTCAATCAAACCATGCTAACCAATCATCTGTCATTGAGGCACTTTGGCATTGAGGAACCAAGGCGGAGGAGGGAGGGGCCGTGGTGGTCTCACATACAGTCAGATGTTCTCACTAATGACATTCTTTAGGCCATCAAAGTAAGCCCTCTTGACTTACGGCTCATATCCTGAGATTTCACAAAGACCAATGAGGACATACCATACATACTGTACATGATTTGAGTTATGTCAGGACATGGTTTCAATACGGTTTTTGTGGCTTCCCTAATTCCAGAATGGTACGTACAGTATATGAAATAGTGAAAGTGAAGCAAATATTTACACATACTGCACATTGTGCTCGAAACAAGTTTGTTTGCTTGGCTGAAAGAAATGTGTATATATATATACACATTTCTTCCAGCCAAGCAAACAAACTTGTTTAGAGCACAATGTGCAGTATGTGTAAATATATATATATATTAGTGTTGTCAGGCGATTAAAAAAAATAATCTAATTAGGTCTGGTCAATTTTAGCATGGTGTTATTCACAGTCAAAGATAAAAAAAACTTTTATTGATATTCTCATTTGGTTCATTACAATTTACTCAAGCCTAGTAACAGACACAGTATTTCTGACACTGGGAATACATTCCCCGAGATCCATAGATGTCCCTAGAATCAGATACCAAGAACATGCAAATGGACCATATTAAAAAAAAGTCTGCAAATGTGTATTCTACGTTCTTATGAAATGAATGAGATAAAAAAAATATATATATATTTATTTTGAGTTAATTTTCATAATGCGATAATTTGCTGTGTAATTAATTCATCTAATTAACGCGATAAACTGACAGCCCTAATATATATATAATATATATTGTGACAAGTCTGGTGGGGTTCAGACTCGCCACGGTTCAAATACAAACAAATTCGAATGTCCACACAAGAGCAATATCAATCAATACAAATATTTATTGAAATAAGGCAGAATCCAGTTCGATAGGCAAGAGAATGGTCGTAATACAGTCCGATGGTCAAAAACACAAAACAGGCTCGCAGACAGAAAAAGGGATTGTTAAATACTCAGGGTAGTCGTCCGGTCCAGGGTCAGTACACAAGGGAGTTTCTCAGCCAGTCCAGGGTCCAGTACACAATGAACACCTTCTCGCCTTCACCTCTCCTCTCACTACCTCTCACCTTACACAACTCCGAATATCTCAATCTCTCTATGTCACAACTCCAACCTCACCTCCGCTCAATTTACTTCTGACTAACCTAGTGGCTTTGTAGTGTGTGTGTCTGGAGTGTGTGCACGTGAGATGGGGGTGAACTAATGATGTGTGTTCTATCAGTACTAATCAGCTACCTAATTGTCTCTACTCCTTCCGTGGCAATAATATCTCCCATCCTTCACATATCCATGAGAGAGGGGGGGGGGGGGGTGATATTTGACACAATATATATATATATATATATATATATATATATATATATATATATATATAGTCATTAGAAATATTAGAAATAACAACAGATATTCTTGAGAGAGAGTTCATTATCAGTGTGTTCTTTAACTAATGCATGTGGGCTGTTGTGCTCGACCTCAAGATGAGGCCAAAAAAGCAAAAACAAACACACAAATTGGCCCCCAGACATTCTGTCCTTGTAAATTAATTTGTGTAATAAATGGGGTTCCTTTCATTTGTCTTTGTGAAACCTTTCCTGTAAACTGCCTCAGTGCCTCTGGCATAAATTAGACAGGGTCTGTCAGGGTCTTTATAAAATAAAGGGCGACCCATGGGAGTTACCCATGGTTGCCTGTGTGTGACAGGAATTAGAGTCGATGTAGTAGTTACCTGTAATGCCCTTGTGTTGGTACAGTGCCAACAAACAAAGGAACTGCCATTTGAAATGCAGCATTATGAAGTATTATGAAATATGACTTCATACTGAAGAAACCAGGGCTACAAAAGGAAAAATGAGGAGAGGACGTGGTCCTCATGAGTGCTGCTACCAGACACACACACACACACACATGATGGGAGAACGTCTGGCCAGTGTTTTTCATATAAGGTCTTTAAAACATGCATGTGTTACACATAATGTCCCCTCCTACTTTGCCACACTAAACTGCCCCCCAAAGGAAAACAACCGGTCCGTGGTGTCTAACTGGCCAATTAGTCTGTCACTCATAGAGGTGTGAAGTTCTAGAATGAAGCAATTAGTCCCTCCATCAAAGCATAATGAGTTCCCCTCAGCCTGTAGGAGGTATTGAATGAAAGGACTAGGACTGCGTTCATACACAGGCTTACTGAAGTCTCAGAGAGAAGAAAATAATGTAGTAGTCAAATATTAGTACAGACAAAACTGTGGGCCACACATTTTCACTGTTTTACACCCAACTGAAGAACCCAGCGAAGCCAAGGATACAGATTGATACCATCCACACCAACACCAACATAGGTGGCACGTGGAGGAGAGAAGGAGGGGGGGGAGAGGCAAAGGACCAATGGGCAGACAGAGAGATGGAGGTTTTTCTTAATGACATCTTGATGACAGGCTGGATGGAGGGTATATGCACGGCCAGCTCCCGCTGAGGTAGAGAAGGTGTGTGCGTGTGTGTGTGTGTGTGTGTGTGTGTGTAGGTGTGTGTGTGTGTGTGTGTGTGTGTGTGTGTGTGTGTGTGTGTGTGTGTGTGTGTGTGTGTGTGTGTGTGTGTGTGTGTGTGTGTGTGTGTGTGTGTGTGTGTGTGTGTAGGTGTGTGTGTAGGTGTGTGTGTAGGTGTGTGTGTAGGTGTGTGTGTGTGTGTAGGTGTGTGTGTGTGTAGGTGTGTGTGTGTGTGTGTGTGTGTGTGTGTGTGTGTGTGTGTGTGTGTGTGTGTGTGTGTGTGTGTGTGTGTGTGTGTGTGTGTGTGTGTGTGTGTGTGTGTGTGCGTGTGTGTGTGTGTGTGAGGGGTCTTGTAAAACGAGACCACGCTAGAGGGTCTATATTGAATAGAGAGGTCTGTCCCCTACGCCCTGCGGCCCTCCATTCCACATCCACGTCTTTGCCGTGTCTTCATATCTGTACTGATCATACAGAACAAGATGTTGAAACATGCACCTCGGAGGTCTCCGGCTGTGCGGTCGTCCGACATGTTCCTACTCGGCCAGCTGCGCTACGGGCCGCTGGTTCTGGCAGGCTCGATGTGCTGAGCAGAACACGCACGGGTGCATGGTCCATCTGCAATGTGTGTGCATCAAAGCCTACACTCGGAGCTCTGCGGCTCCCACAGAGGGATCTAGGAAGGGAGCGCTCTATGTGTGTGTGTGTGTGTGTGTGTGTGTGTGTGTGTGTGTGTGTGTGTGTGTGTGTGTGTGTGTGTGTGTGTGTGTGTGTGTGTGTGTGTGTGTGTGTGTGTGTTTAGGCTCAGGGGTTCTAGCAGCAGGTCAGGAGCAAACTAAAGAACAACAGGCTGCAACAGCTGCAGCAACAGTAACCTGAGCCTGACAGGGACTCTAGAATCGATTAGCATTCCAGGAGCCACAATACCCAAATATACACATTACAATGCAGTCACATAACACAGTGGTTCTTGACCCTTTTTGGTTTGTGACCCCTAAGAACAGCGGGACACCTATTTTCAACCCCCCCCCCCCCCCCCCCCCCCCCCCCCCACGTGGTGAAGTTTAGTTTTGACACCAAAGGATGACTTTTATTTTCCGTGTTCAGCGCTATGAATCACTTAATTGATGGAGGGCTATACACTTCAAGCATGTCATATTTCACAAGCATCTCTACCAACGATTCTAAACACGGTGTTGTATTGTATTGTATTCTATTCTATTGGATTCTATTGGACTCGTGTATCTTCACGACTGCCCCCAAATCATCTCGCAACCCACAGGTTGAGAACCACTGACATAACTCACCGGCCGCCAACAGTTTTATTGGCAGAATGGCCACTTTGTCTGCTGAGCGACTAACAGACAGATGTTGGGTAAATCCAGGCTGAGAGGAAGTGGTGTTGTATGCAGACATTTTATCTCCTCCCATATCATGTATTGTTCCTGTGGAAACAAGCAGTCCAACTATGTTTTCAGAAAGGCAGATATGTCAGATGTTCACCTGCTTTCTCTGTCATTACAAGGAATTGCTAACGTTCAAAGTGTGTCCCACGTGATAACTTCAACTTCTCCATTGTGGTCCTCTATGTGAGCGGAGCACTGTCGCATGGAATTGATCTCTGCATATATAACGAATACAGAACGTAGCAGACCTCGTGGGGAAAAAACATTATACAGACTGAAATTGTATTGATTTTGGTCATTGAACGATGTCTTTAGCTCCAAGCCCTTGTTAGCAACCACAGAATCACCACAAATCAATGTATCTACAGAGGAGAGAGACAGCCCTGTAGACTTCTGTATATTTTATTGTATATTTTACAATATTCAATATTACACTTACTGTACACTTACTGTAGACTTCTGTATATTTTACTGTATATTTTATATTATAATATATAAACATAACATAGGAAATCTATATCCCGGAGCTGGGTATTTTTTATTCTTAGGCTTATTTTATTCTTCATTCGTGACTTGTTTTGTCTCCCTAAATGTTTACTGTTTACTGTGATCGATTTGTAGTGCCACATTTCCCTCGGGATGAATAAAGTATTTCTATTCTATTCTATTCTATTCTATTGGAGATGGATGATCAGATTTTGGCCCTGTGGAAAACTGGAGAGGGGGGGGGGGGGGGGGGGGGGTTCATATAGTATTTTGCATTTGTGAGGGTGAGTGACTAAATTGAGAGATCACCCCTACTCAGGGAGATAGAGGGGGCAGATAGCACAAGGGGGTCAGGTTTTCTTTTCTGGAGAGGGGGGGGGGGGCCTAAATCCATTCCTAAATAGCCAAGGAGATTACAGGAGGTTGAGATTGAGCCTGCAGATTACGAGGATGAAAAGTCAGTCACCAGGCTCCTGTGAGAACCCCACTCCTCGGCACTGATCGTGTGATAATTCATCTCCCTACCTTACCTCACTTCTCCTGAAAACATTTAACAACCAATCGGAGTGCTACCATTCTTCCTCACGCACAGCCAGACCACCTATATAAATCACTTCTCTAACTCTCTAATTTAGCAGTGGACCCCCCCCCCCCCCCCCCATTGTGTTATATGTCTGTATGATGTTTTTGTACTGCTTATTATATCACAGGCCTCCATTTGGATCCATTATACCTGGGTAAAGATGGTTTGATATTGGATATTCACAAATTCAACATATTCGATTTCTATCTTCAATACCTCTGTCCCTTTGCATGTGGGGAAGTGAAAATCTTTATTTTCATACTCAGGGTAGCGCAGACAACACATATTTAACCTTTTTAATTACTGTAGAAATAAAAAAATATTTTTTTGTATACTGTACAGAACACCATTGGTTGCTTATTTCACTCTGTATGGAATACCTTGACCCTTATTGAATTGAATTTCAAACCGTTATTTTAACAAAAAAAGTTTGCCACTGAATTCCAGAGGCGTGGAAGGTAGTTATACCGGCCAGACAGTTTTTCTGACAGTCTGTCAGCTACAGTATAAGAATCCTTGCTAAGGATTGTCTGCTCAGCACACCAGCCATCAGGAACATAACAGGAAGTTATCTACGGTATTATCAAGACCTATGCCGCATTTTGGCATCATGCCTTTTTTCTTTTTATATATACCCCTGATCGAGATTGAATTAAATGATAAACCTGTCTTGTCGATACTACTCTAACTCTAAATACCTTTCACCCACCTCTGGAATTCAGTATCTCTTCCCGGACAAAGTTCCTCTTTTGTACACCTGTCATCCATTAAAACTCACTGTTAAACACCAGCCCCGGAGCTGAGCTGGATTTGCCTGTTCGAATCCAGCTCACAGCTCCGGGGTTGTCACCAGCTTGGCTGGCCGTCTGCACTGATACAATTGGCTGTATCAGAGGGTGGGAGAAGCTGGCGGGGTGGGTCCGGGTCGTTGTAAACAGCGACTCCTACAGTTCGGTCGGGGCGCCTGCTAAGCGCGGATTGGACGTGAGGGGGATAGTGTGGTCCTCCCACACGCTACGCCCTCTCAATGAGAATCCGCGCTGCCAGGTGAAAAGAAGCGGTGATTGGCTGGACGTGTGTCGGAGGAAGCACGTGGTAGCCTCCACTCTCCCAGATGATCTGACTGTGGGGGGTAAGTGCGCAGCGATCAGGAAGGGACTGGGAATTGGCATACGACTAACATTGGGATGGGAGAAAAATCGGAGGAAAAATGGAGGGGGAAAAAGACAGACAGAAAAAAAAAAAAAAAAAAAAAACGTTTCCAGTGTTTTGTATTGTTTTCAAGCTATGTGGAGTTGTACCAACACTGACAAAATGTGAAATCTGTACCACGTCCCGTTTCTGCAGTTCAGCTGAGACAATAACGCCCCCCCCCCCCCCCCCCCCCCCACTGAAACAAGCCATTCTGAATTGACTCGATCTGTGACGTGTAAGAAATCTGATCTGCCACCGCCCGCCCACAATCAACTGTGATAGGAGGAGTTAGCATAACGTTGAAAGTATGAGCAAAACCAAGCAGCGAGTGGAAATAATGCGGAAGCGGTTTCGACAGCAGAGTTGCCACCTTCAGCTGTTCCACTGTCACCACTTCCTCAAAAGTGTTCGACAGTGTTCCTAATAGTTTCCTAATGATATCGTGCTCCACAAGCAATGAGCCAGGGCAGTGGCAGTTTTTGGGCTACACGCTGTTGTTCAGGAGACTCCTGAAATGAGACTCTTGCTTTACCGGCAGCGCTTCTCTCCCCTCGTCTCTCCCTCTCACAGACACACACACACACACTCGCCGAACGGCAGCACTTCTCTCCTCTTGTCTCACAGACACACACACTTGCCCAACTTACGTCACATATTGCTAGGTTTTTAGTGAGTCGTTCCTTATTATTATCCTCATTGGGGAAAGTCTGGGAGTGTCGCGTATTTGGATGTCATGGAAAATAAAGATTTTGACTTCCCCACACGAGACAGAGGTATCAAAGATATCATTTGAATATATCAATATGAAAATGTGAATATTCAATATGAAACCAACTTTACCCCAATATCTGCTCAATAGACACATCCACCATCTGGGACAGGTCATAGGAAAACGAGAGTAGGAGTCAGATTTTCTTTCGATTTTTAGAAAAACCAAGGCTCCTCTCTCCTTATCTCTACTTGATTACTGTACGGTTGAGTTGCTGTGGCTTCAGATTTATTTGGGGGATCTCGGCTGATGAGGTCATCTGAGTGATGTCTGATGCCGCACGTAAAGCTGTTCCTTCTTCTGCCTAAACACAAACATCAACACAAACAAACAAACAGATATACTCCCTTGGCTAGAAAACCTGTTTGTAAATGAGGAGCAGTTTGTATCCATGTGAGGGCCTCTTATACCATAAATATCAATGTCAGAGAGTAAGACTAGTAGTTGAGAGAAAAGCCTATGGTGGCTTTATGTCAACAACTGAATGTTTGAAGTCCCAACTCCCAAAAGGAGCTTAGTAGGTCTTTGTTGGTCTCCAGAGTGGACAGCAGGACAGGTAGAGAGGTCAAATCCCCTCAAACACACATCTGTTCTCCTTTGTGCTGTGTGTGTGTCTGTGTGTGTGTGCATGCATGTGCTTGCATGCACTTACTCTCTTCATCGTGGTGGGGGATAAACTGTCACCTCCTCCACACCCCAGGCAGGTGAAAAAGTGTGGTTAGTGTGGTCCATGTAGGTGTGTGTGTGTGTGTGTGTGTGTGTGTGTGTGTGTGTGTGTGTGTGTGTGTGTGTGTGTGTGTGTGTGTGTGTGTGTGTGTGTGTGTGTGTGTGTGTGTGTGTGTGTGTGTGTGTGTGTGTGTGTGTGTGTGTGTGTGTTCACCCAGGTTAATTTCCAGATGGTCCTACTTCTGGAGTGTGTGAGTCACCGCGTTGAGACGCCCACCTCGGCTCTGTCATACCTGGGTGCCACTAGACAGGCCTGTCTGCAAGGGGAAGGAAAGAGCTTTCATGTAAGGTGTGTGTGTGTGTGTGTGTGTGTGTGTGTGTGCGTGTGCGTGTGTGTGTGTGTGTGTGTGTGTGTGTGTGTGTGTGTGTGGTTGGGACTCACCTCTACTGTTTGTTTTTATGGCTCGTATGCCATCATTTCACCTGCAGACATCTTCTCCGCCTATTTATGATCTCAGTTTTCGCAGACAAAGCAGAGTCGCGCCAGTGAGGGAGAGACAACTCCTGGGGGCCGACGTCTTTATTGATGTTTCTGAGTGACTAATGCGTTTTCATAAACTCATCTTAAAACATAGCTATCATTTTGAAAAGACTGCTTTTGCCTAAATCTGTCAAAGTCCAGGCGTCGGACTATAGGCTGTGTGATATGTGACTTGTAGCCCCCAAGAGGACACAGAAACAGATGCTTGTTGGTCGGATGTAGGAAATACATCAACTTACAAAGTAATAACAGGGCAATTTGACCCAAAGTAATCATCCTGACTCAGGTCCTTACACTGACCCTTAGACTGTTCACCCTACTGACCTCAAATCACTTTCTTTTCCCTCAGTGAAGACCATTGAGAGAGAAATGAGTCGGGAAATACACATTTTTATTTGACTGTTGTGGTAATATTGAGTTGAATTTCATAAATAACCTTGTATACTGGTTAGCAGAAGTGGTTACAGGGCTAAATAGATAAAGGTCACACCTAATGTGATCAGATTAGTACTGTATGGTAATAAGGCCCAAAGGGTCAAAGCGTATTCACACCCCCCCACCAGAGGACATCATGTCACACCCCCCCTCGTGAGACAAGACCCAACACCGCGACCACACGGACGGGGGCCACCAGCAGAACCCCTCTGTGCTCAGCGGGGGACCACACGGACGTGGGCCACCGACGGGCCCCCTCTATCTCTGTCCCATCACGTCGCCACAACCCAAGGGGGGGGGCTGCCAGCCCCCACAAGAGATCGCCCACAGGAGACGCCTGATTGGATCAACTGTAATAGTGAACTGAATTCTATTATTGGCTAGAAATGATGGTATATAAGGGGATACAAAATGGTAGTTCGGGAGCTCTCAGACCGGACCAACCCCAGGGGGTCTGTTGGGCTCCACCGCTCCTCCCGACCAGAGAAACTACTGCTTTTTGATGTAAGTAAGCCGGATGGAACCCGTATGTTTAGTTAGACTAGAATGTAACTTAGCTTAGAAACCAGGCTTACTTATATGCAAAAAAGGGCTTACAGTAAACAATGTATGTTCAGATTATGTTACCAAGAGACTGTTTTATGTACATTATTGAGGTTTGAGATGCAAACCTGATTGTGATATTTCTGTACACAGACAGCCCTGTTAATGTTCTCTGATAATCTTTTGTATGTGAAAGGCAACCTTCTATTCACTCTTGGCCCTGGCTCAAATAAATCAGCTGAGTTGAACTACAGTTCTGGTTTGTCTGGTGTACACGTTTATTCCTCATCTGCTAAGTCAGATGAGGAGACCAACAATTCTATCAAGTATGATCCCTTCCTCCTCCTTCCAGATAAATCAATCTCATTGTATTGTACTACAATAACCTCAAATTATTGTAGAAGTTCTGTGGGAATTTACCACAGAAATGGTGCCGTTCTTCCCACCCTTTGTGTCTCCCCCTGATAAGGTGCGGTAGGGTCTTGTCATATCAAATCTGGACCTTGCTGTGTGTTGGGGACACGGGGCAAAGAGCTGGGGTGTTGCTGCGTTTGGAGTTATAGACGATGGGCTTGTTGTCTGAATGGAGGAGAGAGAGGGACAGGATGAAGGTTGGTTGTGTGCGCCACTGGTTGGGACCCACGGTGGATATGGCTTTTGCATGCAGGGTTGGGGGAGCGGTGACTTAGGTTAGGATGTCCGGAGGTATGAAGATCGCGCTTGTTGTGCAGTGAACATGCAAACGTGGGCTTTTTATGTTTGTATGTTTGTTCAGACACAGGAGGCCGGTCTCGGCCTATGCGGGCCACGGGGGTTGGGTTGGTTAACTCGTATGGAATATACTTTATGAACTGTACGGGGGAGTTGCACCAAGAAGAGACGGCATGTAATGTGATTGCGTATTGGTGGCGCACAGACTATCTGATCATGATGTAAGGGTGGCGTCGCATGACGGCAGATAAAAGGCTTTTCTGGCTAGGGGGCACGGTTATCTGGTGTGTGCGACAGGAGCGCGTTCTGAGTATATAATTGCCCGAAATTGTTCCCAGGAAGGGGGCGCGGGTAAGTTGGGGAGATTTGATTGTTCTGAAATGGAAAGAGAGCTGTGTCCAATGTGCATTATGGCCCTGCTTAGAGCCACAGAATAGGCGGGACGGGGACCGTGAGTGGGTCAGTATGGGCATAAATGCGTCGGGCTAAGGGCTCTGTTACGATTTCAGAACATGCAAGTCAGGTATGGTGAAAGATTGGTGGACCTTGGCATGGTCAGCGCAGGGGGTCTGTGCGATTGCAGGATTAAAACGTAGTAATTAATAGAAGATAAGGGTGCCGGCGTGTTCAAGACAAGGCTCGATAATGGACTGACTGAAATCAGGGACCAATCGGCCTAATTTAAATGAAGATATATTTGCCGTCCTTAGGCATAGTATCGAGCGGAAGAGATGTGTCCTTTTTAATCTTGAGCGAAACCGGCCTGTTGATTCGATTACGTTCGCTGTGATACAAAAACAATTCGGTCGAAATGACTGATAAGTACTTAATGGTTGTATGGAGGACTATGGCTATGGTTAGGAATTGTATGGGGGACTATGGCTGTGGTTAGGAAGGATTGGCGAAACGTGGGAGCTTATTGTTGTTTTGTTATGATATTTTTAATGACCAACGGACATAGGTCGGAGGCGAGTCCTACTGGTGGTTGGGGCTAGCTAGCTTAGCTCTGTGGAAGAGTCCGCGGTGAAACTGGGGACGTTACAGTGGCGTTATGAGAGAATTGTTTAAACACTGTGGCGGCGATTGCAGGTAAGAAGCGGATCAAGACGTGGGGTGGCGAGATTGTGGCCGTTTTGAGGGTTATTATTGATGTGATAGTGTATGATATTAAGGAGTCGCTGCTTGATGACGTCATGGTGTTGTGGAGAGTGTGTAACGTTCGCGGTGCTGTGAAGTGAGGCGGAGAAGGTAGGAGAGAGGATTCGTGTTGGACTATATGTGCGGCGTTGGTTGGTATGAATGTTTTAAAAATTGTTTTCTGTTAGAGTGGTTGGGTATTTTAAGCTTGTGTGAATTGTTTATGCTTTGATTGGTACTGAGCGAATTGCGTGGATGAACGGATCTTGAAAGGCACGGCTCCCGTGAGGGCCTTGAACGTCGCATTAGAGCTGGCTAAGCTAGTTAGCTTGCGGGCCATTGTTGTGTGGCGTTTGCGGGCGGCATATGTTACGTTTCGAGTTTTGAGAATGATGTTGGGGAAGGGGTAGAGAACGTGATGAATGTCGTAGCAGGATATGAATGTCGGGGCATGTTATGAATGTCGTGGCAGATTTTGGTTGTCGTAGCGACGTTATAACAGTCGCTTCGGTTGCCACTGCGCATGCGCGGTACAGCGTGGATTGGGTCTAGTGCATTCGTGATAGTTCGCTCAGGGGACAGAAATAACGGGTAAGAGAATATTCTGCATTATGTGATATGGTTGTATTTGTATATTGTACATTGTATTTTTGCCTATGATAAATCTGGAGTTCACAAACCGGCTATACTGGGTAGATTGTATTATTGTCTTTGATACACAGGGGTATATTTTTAACCAGGGGGGTATGAGTAGTGATTGATTAAAAATATTGTTTAGTTAAAAACATACAGTTGTTAAGGGGATGCAGACCAGAGACGGAGTCACCCGTTTTAAATACATCATAACTTTTATTGAAAATTGGTAAAATGTTCTACAAAGTAGAATGCAGTAAAATCAATTTATCACACGTGTATGAAGAAAGGAGCATTTAGGACTAACCACTATAATGTTATGCTGAAATGAATGATGCCTACATGTATAATAATTAGAGTTGATGGACATTTCCAGTTTTCTTAATTTGTGTAACGTGTACAATTGTAAGCTTGGAATAATGATGTTGTGTTTTATGTAGCTTGAATTAAGATGCTTGTATAGAATGCATTGATGTTGAAATGTCAGATATTGATACTTGTTATTGCTTTAATTACACTGTTGATTTAAATAGGATAATGTTTATATTATTTGCTAAATGTTTTATAGTGGAATTTGATACAAGCCCAGTTGTGAAGCAGGATAATTTGCTGATGCTTGTTTTAGATTGTTAAATCTTTAATACACTGTTAATATGGTTAGGACATGTGTTTATGCTTGTTTTAGATTGGTAAATCTTTAATACACTGTTAAAATGTTGACACAAGCCTCCGACTTGTAGGATAATTTATTGATGGAGGCTTGCTGCAATGACAAATTTTGATATGGTTGTGTTTACAGTGATCGAAATGATTGTTTTTATTAATCCTTAATGAGTTTCATTGCTATGTTGAAATACTGTTAGAATGTTATGTCTTTAAATGCCATTTGCAAATCCTTGGGTCACAGTGGGATAATTTAGTGACAGGGGGTTGTTTAGAAGCTGCTATGATGTAAGATTGTGTTTTAGCAGTTATTATAAATGTTTGATAGATGATTTGTGTATGAAATGATTAATCCTTCTGTTGAGTTACAGGGAGGTCACGGTAACTCACAGGAGTGACCCAGGCTATCTTTACTAAGCAGTAAACGGCCCAAGGGGGGTTGAGATGTACAGCTGCCACAAAATGGCTGTTCTTTTATGACAGGATGGCGTGAGATTAGATGCAACAGGAAAGAGGCCACAGGTGGAGATAAGGAGAGAACAGTCAAAGTGAGATAACAGATGGCGTTATTTTTAGAGCAGAGGACAGGAGGTGGGGGTACTGGGCCAGGGGGCCAGGAAGTGACAGGAAGGTGAGACAGGGGAAGGTTTGTCAGGGAACAGCTGGGTGAGTGAGTGAGACAATCAAGGGAGTAGGCATTCATTTGGGGTTATGACTTATGAATGTTAAACTATTTTGATAAGGGAATATTTGGATCTGTCTGTGCACTGGAGGGCATGGGTAGGTCTGGATGAAGGATGGACTCCAGTCCGTCTTTGAAGTGAGAGTAGAGGAGCTATTGTGAGGAGAGGCTGTAGTAGCCGGAGATCAGAGCAGAGAAATTGAGAGCAGAAGAACTAACCTTTGTTTGTCAGAGATGTGAAATGATTAACGAGTGTGGTGAAAGGTATATGTTTATAATATGAATGATGGGTGGATGATGTTGAATTGTGAGGTTTGATTGGGTTTTGCTTTTATTTCTTTTTTAAAAAAAACTCTCAGGATTGGATGTGTTGTGACACTGTGAAATTGGATGTTTGGTTGAGTTGGTACAGATATTATTTTTTATTTAAATTTGATTTTTGTATGTATGTGTGAGATTGAGATGTCCTTTTGATTTCAGTGGATGATTGAGCTGGGGGTGGGGGCCAGGAAGCCTTAATTACCCATTCGCACACACACGCAGACGCACACACACACACACACACACACACACACACACACAGACACACACACACACACACACACACACAGACACACACAGACACACACACACAGACACACACACACAGACACACACACACACAGACACACACAGACACACATTCACACGATCTGGTCACACATACATACACACACACAACTTAGCTTTCACTTAAGGTGAAACTAGTCTTAGAAATAACAAAATGTGTTTAAATAAGGAGTGTCATATCATTTGTTTTACTGAAGGAGTTTGGTTTTATTACTTTCATTTTGGTTTGATTTCTTTTGAATGTCTGGTATGGGTGTGGATGGAGCCTGTAGAGAGAGACTGTGCGGGCTTGAAAGGTGTCAAAATCACAATGATAGGTGTGATGAGGTTTAGATGTAGGGTTTTAGATTTCTTTTCTTTTCTTTCTAAATAACCATTAAGGTGGTCTGCGGTTGGAGCTGGTTGATTTCATTGATCTGCTTTCACATCTGTGGGAATGTTTTTTTTGATTATTTGCCTTTTGTTGTTTCTCTGTCATGATCTGGTGAGAGGACTGTTGAAGGCTGGGATGCATTGGGACAGATCGAGGCTGGGATGCATTGGATCAGATCGATGGCAGTTAAGTGGTCCCATCACGTTTGCATAATGATTGAACATTTGGCTTCTCTTGAGAATATTTGACATATTGTGTGAAGAAAATTTGTTTTGTGTTTTGTTCCCTTGCAGTTCAGTCGGAGGGGGAGGATGGACCATCACAAGTGGAGGGATCATGGGAAAGATGTGTAGGAATACATTTCATTAGATTATGACACAATGGTGTGAACCCGTTCAGTCAGTTCCTGTGGGAGATTGTTGGATTGTGGAGAGAGGTCGCTTGTAGACGCTGCCCCTCCTTCAATATAGCCCCGGTTACAGAGGCCGGAGGTTTGGGACAAACCTCCAGACTGACAGAGTCGTCTGTAGATCCATGGAAATACAGTCATGGGACAAAATATGACGAGGTCACAGGCCGACAAACATTGGCTTCAGCTGAGGCTGGCCGACATGGGGTGGAGGGGGGGGGGGCGAAAACGGTCAGAGACTGTGCAACCAAAGCGTTGAACAAGGGCCTCTGTGTGATTGATTGGTATGTTGAACGGGAGGTGACTGAACGGTAGCAACTGGTATAGATTATGACACAACGCAAGAGTACTAAGACACATACACATAGGTAGAATATTAGGTGTGGATTATGGCCGACATGGTGAAAAAAAATTTTCCTTGCGTGATGCTCCGCCCTCCCTGTCCGTCTGTGCGCAGAAGTGGTAGGAATTATGTCCATAGGTATGTTCATAAAAGGGGGGAGAGGTGGTGAGAAGACCAACTGAATTGATTATGCAAAATGTGATTGGGCTGACTTGGAAAAGGAATTAACAAGAGAGGAGAAGCAAAATGTATGAAAGAATGAATAATAATTTCTGTGTCCTCCCCAGATCATGTAAACGAATACTGTAATCTAAAAAAAATTGTGATGGGTTATACTTTAAATGTGTAATGTTTAGATTAAATTGTTTTAATTGTTTTCAACAAATAGGCCTCTGGCTGTGAGCCCAGAGGAACAAAGCCCGATGAAAGTAAGTGGTAAACACTGTTTCAAAGGCAGGATAAGTTAAGTGGGAGAGCTGATAAACGGGTTATTAGCACTCCCGGGAGGGGATCATAGTCAGGGGCAACTGTGGGGGAAAAAAGAAGAAAGCAAGAAAGCTAATTGATGATATGTACCAAAGAAAAATGAAAAAAGAAAAAAATGCAGAAATTTTGAAAAAATGAATTTTAATTTTAGAAAAAATGAATCCTTTGTATGATTAGTATGTATAGAAAATCAAGTCAATATATCATATGTGACGATAAGAATCGTCAAAACGGGGAAATGTGGTAATATTGAGTTGAATTTCATAAATAACCTTGTATACTGGTTAGCAGAAGTGGTTACAGGGCTAAATAGATAAAGGTCACACCTAATGTGATCAGATTAGTACTGTATGGTAATAAGGCCCAAAGGGTCAAAGCGTATTCACACCCCCCCACCAGAGGACATCATGTCACACCCCCCCTCGTGAGACAAGACCCAACACCGCGACCACACGGACGGGGGCCACCAGCAGAACCCCTCTGTGCTCAGCGGGGGACCACACGGACGTGGGCCACCGACGGGCCCCCTCTATCTCTGTCCCATCACGTCGCCACAACCCAAGGGGGGGGGGGCTGCCAGCCCCCACAAGAGATCGCCCACAGGAGACGCCTGATTGGATCAACTGTAATAGTGAACTGAATTCTATTATTGGCTAGAAATGATGGTATATAAGGGGATACAAAATGGTAGTTCGGGAGCTCTCAGACCGAACCAACCCCAGGGGTCTGCGGCTCCACTCCTCCACCATCGAGAGACTGCTGTGCTGTTTGCATTTTATGTGAGTAAATACATGGGAAACACCATTTGTTGTTTAAGCTTAATGTCTGAAACCAGATTTACTCATGTATAATGTGTGCAGTATGGTTAATGTATGTTCAAATTATGTTAACGAGTGACTGTTTTATGTACATTATTGAGGGTTGAAGATGCAAACCTGATTGTGATATTTCTGTACAACAGACAGCCCTGTTAATGTTTTCTGATAAATCCTTTGTATGTAAAAGGCAACCTTTTATTCACTCTTGGCCCTGGCTCAAATAAATCAGCTGAGTTGAACTACAGTTCTGGTTTGTCTGGCGTACAAGTTTATTCCTCATCTGCTAAGTCAGATGAGGAGACCAACAATTCTATCAAGTATGATCCCTTCCTCCTCCTTCCAGATAATCAATCTCATTGTATTGTACTACAATAACCACAAATTATTGTAGAAAGTTTGTGGGAATTTACCACACTGTGTCTAATGTTAGCAGCACACGTCCTTACATGCTCTGGGAGAAAACGTGATGTGGAAGTTCTAATCAAAGGACCATTACACCTTTTCCTCATTAGCTTGATGCCATAATTATCGAATGTTATAACCATATATCATTATAATCTCGCCCACAGAAGGCTTCCCTGAATGAATATACTAGATATAACTCCCTATATCTCCTCCGCCCATCTCCCTTCCAGCATATCCAGTGGTGAAAGTAAACATTGTGTACCGAGTGCAACATTTCAACAAGTGCTCACACACCTTTGTGGGCTGCTTTTGTTGGCCGACGTACCTGCGCTACGCCGAACGCAGCCTCGGGCTGTTGATACTCATCATTTTTCGTTGGAAGAGAAAGAGTGGACCTTCTCAAAATGGTGGCTTGGAATGTTGTGGAGAGGAAGGGCGGAGGAGACACACCTGTAAGGGACAGAGAGGAAACAACATTTAGGCGAAACAGAGAGGGATCATGGGAGCCATGAACATGAACTCACCATATGGTGTACAGGCCGCAGGGGCAGGCGGGGGCAGGTTGCTAGAGAAAGACAGGGAGTGTGTGTGTGCAATTGTGTGTGTGTGTGCGTGCGTGCGTGCCGTGCGTGCGTGTGTGTGTGGATTCACAGAGGGAGAGAGATTTCCAGTCACTTAATAATAATAATAATAATAGATTGAATTTTAAGAGAGAAGCGCCTTTCTCAGACTCAAGGACACTGTACAAGGAAAGGATGGAAAAAAAATAAAAGTAAGTAATAAAATTGAAAAAATATATATAATAAAATACATAAAAGATCTGTGTATAGTAACAACAAGAAAAACAAATAAGATAAGAGATAAAAATAAATAAAAAAAGGAGGCAAGTTCTGTCCAATTGGATGAAGTGGTTAAAATTAACAAACAAACAAACAACAAAACAAAACAAAACAACGGAATCTGTGGCTTAAAAAGAGTCAGGGGTGGGCTACTTGGGAGCGGGGCCGTGTTGCGTGAAGGCAAGTGTGAACAGGTGGGTTTTTAGCTTGGTTTTGAAGAGGTTGATGGTGTCAGAGCCTCGGATGAGGGGGGAGAGGGAGTTCCACAGTCTGGGGGCTGCTGCAGCGAAAGCTCGGTCTCCCAGTGTGGAACGCCTGGTGCGGGGGATGGTGAGGAGGTCGGAGTTGGAGGATCGGAGGCCTCGTGCTGGAGTGTAGGGGTGGAGTAGGTTGGTCAGGTAGGAAGGGGCCAACCCGTGCAGGGATTTGTAGGTGAGGAGGAGGATCTTGTAGGGGATTCGATAGTTGATGGGGAGCCAGTGGAGTTTTTGCAGGGTGGGGGTGATGTGCTGCCAGGGTTTGGTGCGCGTGAGGACCCTCGCAGCAGAGTTTTGGACGTACTGTAAACGATCCAGAACCTTCTTGGAGGCACCAAGAAGGACTCCGTTACAGTAGTCGAGGCGGGAAGTGATGAAGGCGTGAATGAGTGTTTCCGCTGAGGTGTCGGAGAGTGAGGGGCGGAGGCGGGAGATGGTTCGGAGGTGGAAGAAGGCGGATCTGGTGACAGACTTGACGTGAGGGTGAAATGAGAGGGTGGAGTCCAGTATGACGCCCAGGTTCCTAACCTCTGTGGAGGGGCAGATGGAGTAGCCATCCACGGAGAGAACAAGGTGGTCGATCTTTTGGAGGAGGGCTGGGGAGGCTACAACTATGAGTTCGGTTTTCTTACTATTGAGTTGGAGGAAATTGGTGGTCATCCATATTTTTATGTCCTGGAGGCAGGCAGTGAGGGAGGGGGGAGGAAGGGGGGCCGAGGGTTTGGTGTGGAGGTAGAGCTGTGTGTCGTCTGCATAGAAGTGGAAGTGGAGGCCGTGTTTCCTTATGATGTCACCGAGTGGGAGGAGGTAAATCATAAAAAGGATTACTTGAAAAGGCTTCCCAGGTTTGAGTTACACGTTTCAAACAGGGATGCAATCTGTGTGTTTTTGCATGTCTGGGAGTGCTAATCTTCTGTGTCCATTGTTCAAAACCTAAACAATGCGATCTGGTTCTGGAGATGTTATGACTCGCTACAGGAGGAGGCAACCTTTAACACATTTCAGATTATAGGTTGATTTTCCAATCACTGCAATTTCTCTACTACCCTTTTTTCTCTCTCTCTCTCTCTCTCTCTCTCTCTCTCTCTCTCTCTCTCTCTCTCTCTCTCTCTCTCTCTCTCTCTCTCTCTCTCTCTCTCTCTCTCAGGCTGAAATGCCTTCTTTCTTCTTAGGGAATGAACAGCTCTTCGCCCAGCAGTGCTCGCCGGTAAATTATTTCAAGCTAAAACATCCAGACGTTGGAGACCTCCCGTCAACCCCATTGTGTCTCTACTCCAGGCGTCCTGCTGCAGACTCCCTCGGTCCAGACTGTCACAGTGCACTTCTAGATTCCTTCATGCTCTACAAAACCCATCTCTACAAAAACCACACCAACAAATGGCAGCGCACCGGGCGGCATCAGAAAGGCAGCAACATTCACCAGTGCTCACCAGTATTCACCCAAGCAGTCATTTTCGTGACCATGTCCCCACACTGAAAATCTCCTCTCCTCGCTTCCTCCTTCACATGGGCTTTTCACCAGATG